>NC_059087.1:2949799-3263988 GCF_020497125.1 Mauremys mutica
AAAGGCCAGTCGCATCCCCGGCTGCACACGGCGTGAGAGAAGGGTCTGTTTCTCCTTCCAAGCGCTCCCTGTTAGCATGTCCAGTCTAGCTCCATTGCTCTGCTTGACCATGACTCAGGCAGTGGAGGCGATAGCGGGGGAATTAACGACAGCCAGGTGAGGAAGGCATTGTCACCTGGCCCTATCTACCTACCCTTTGGTGCTGTATCTAGCTGGGGAAGACAGAATTCTTCCCCCAGGAGAAGGTCTGTTGGCTCAGGGATGGAACAGACTCTGCACTTCCCTTGCTGGCTAGTCACACCTTTGAACCTTTCATTTTGGGCAGTGACCCAGGGACCAGGAGGCTCAACGTGCACCACAGAGAATTTTTCATCAATTTCTAGACTGGCTGTGAAGCGTGTCTAGGGTGGCTAATTGCACTAGCAAAGCCACAGGTGCCTCAGATATACATTAATGGTGCTCAGTCTCTGCCCACGGAGCGTGCTGGCATTCACTGGGACTAACCCCCTGTTTTCATCGCTACTCAGCGAACTCCAATCCGGAGCCAGGCAGCCCAGAAACTTCAAGGGAAATTCCAGGACAGCGCGGCCTTCCGGTGACCACAGGCCACCTGGCACATTCCCGAGGAACCTCCCCTTGGTAACATCATTGGAAGTGTTGCTTCCAGTGCACAAGTCCCCTGGCTGCCTTCTGACTGAGCTGGTCTGGCCCTGCCGCCAGAGCATCTGTACAAACAGATTGCTTTGCCTACTAGAAACGGCAGAGATTCCTTGGGATCTGGAGTGTGGTTTTATCAATGGGGCTGATCCTTTCCCACAGTCGTGGCTGCTCAGGACCCTGGGAATCTAGCTGGGATCAAGGCAACTGGTCTGAACGGCAAGCTGGACCTCCTGGGGCAGGTCCCAAGGCTGGAAAGAGTGTAAGTCAGGCCAGCATTTGGCTCCCACAGACTCCCCAGCCCAAATAGCTTTGAATAGATTAATAGATTGTAAGGCCAGAAGGGACCACAGTGATCCTCTAGTCTGACCTCCTGCATAGCCCAGGCCGCAGGATTTCACTGAATTCAGTCCTGTTTGAAACAGATCAGAACTTTCAGAAACACACCTGATCCTGCTTTAAAAACTACCAGCGATGCAGAATCCATCACGGCCCTCGGTAAATGTTCCAGTGGTTAATTACCCTCACTGTAAAAAACATGTACGGTACTTAATTCCCAGTCCAAATTTGTCTGGCTTCAACTTCCAACCATTTAATCTTGTTAAACCTTTGCCTGCTAGACTGAAGAGCCCTTTAGCAAATTTCTGTTCTCCACCTAGGTACTTACAGACTGTGATCACCCTTAACCTTCTCTTTGTTAAGCTACATAGACTTAAGGAGCTCAATGGATCACTGTGTGGCATGTTCTCCAACCCTTTAATTATTTTTTGGCTCTTCTCTCAACCCTCTCCAACTTATCCATTTATTACCCATTTGAAGACACTGCCCTGATTCTGATTCTTGCACCTCACGTGAAAAACTTTGCAACTAGCACCAAAAACTCCAGTAACAGCAGCTGTTGTAGAAAGATACTGGGGACTTTGGGTTTGGCATTACTCATGGATAGGGTGACCAGACGTCCTGTTTTTAAAGGGACAGTCCCATTTTTGGGGACGTTTTCTTATATAGGCGCCTATTACTCCCCACCCCCTGCCCTGTTTTTTCACAGTTGCTATCCGGTCAGCCTACTCATGGACCAACTACAAACCTGGGTTGAGGAGCCTTGCAAGCTTTGATATTATTGTCTATTAACAATTAGCTCTGTTAGGAAGATTCATTACCAGCGTTTTCATCCTCTGCAGTGAGGCTCCAGCACTTTTGATCTGTTAGAAGCACAATTGTACAAACAAGAGTAAAACTAGCGGCTTCTCCCCTCTTGCTCCCGGCAGCCCTCACTAAACCCAAATCTTAGCACTCGTAATGTCATGGACAACAACATTCTGCCTTTCTAGCACAGGGGCATTTTCAGGATGTACTCATTATCCCAGATGCACAGATACTGGGGCCCTGTCAGTTTCTCAGTGGGGGATGAACCTGGGACATCCAGCACTAAAAGCACTAGCCATTATTAATTGAGCTAAAGGAGCAACTCCTCTAACTGGCAGTTGTAGTAGTCTGGTATCCTCTGGCCCAGCAAACTGAGGGGGCCATGCCATACACATTTGATGGAGGAGGTTACACCGACAGCTGACCCCCAGGACACTGAACGCGGGGCACAATTCGTTTGGTACTTACATCTTCTTTGGAGTTCAAGGTGCCTTTCTCTTTCCGTTTAGCTACCTTGGATTCTTTCTCTGTTTCCCGAACAAGCTGTTTGATGAATCCCCCAGGAATCACTGAGAAAAGCGGAGGTGGCGAGGAAGGGGGTGGACTCTGGTCCTCTTCCCTGATCTGTTTGCACAAGCAGAGGCTACATTATTTGATAGCACGCCTCATGGGCCCTGGCAAAGGTCTGCTTTTCGGGCTCAGACAGCATCACAACCCCCTCAGAGAGCAGTTAGTCAGCATACATGACTCAACCAAGCTCACGTATGACAGACCAAGTCCCGTACTCTGCTATAGCATCACACGGGAGTAGCAAAGTGAGAGAGACATGGCCGGGGGCTTGCAGAGCTCTATCCAACAATCAGACGTTCTTGTCGCTCATCATGCCACCACCACTCATGATCTGGAACTGGACCCTCCCCTTGCTGAATTTATTCCCTCCCCAGGACTGCATCTACTACAGGTACGTGTAGGCTGGTTTGTTATTGTAGGGTTGCTTGGGAGTCTTGGGTTGCGCTGCTGGGTTGTTGTGGGGTTGCCTATGAGCACACGGCTGTTGTCGTAGGGTCACTCATGAAGACCAAACTAGCAGCACCAATTTCTTTCCAAACAACTAAGCAAATGTAAGGGAAATACCCCACATGGAACTGCAGGGGAGCTTTCCAAAGGACCAAGGGCAGTTAGAGGACATCCCCCAATGCAACTCCCCCTTGCACCTCTGAAAATCACTGGGGACTTTGACAGAGTGGTCTAATTTGGGGCCATCTAGCCTAGCCATCGCCCCATTATCTAGCTCTCCCTCCTTTGCTTATGACATTTCAGACGTTTCCTACACGTTTCCCCACTTGTGCTGAACAAGATGTGCAGCTGGTTTTGTTGTTGTTGTTGTTGTTTTTTACCTTCAGTTGATTAAAAGCCACTAGCAATTTAGTGGACACAAAGAAGTGCTGGATGAGTTTTCATCTGTCCCCCTGTATGCAGGCGGAAGCAGTCCAACCTTCTGAGGATACATATCCAGCACCTTTACAAGTGCCGGTGCCAGCCCATGGGGGGCTTTAAACTGGAATATTTTGGGGTCCCTCCCCACACACACAGCACATACTAATACTTAATGGGGACGGCCTTGAGCTGCTTGGGGCCCTAAGCAATTGCTTCGTCGGTCTATGCCTAGTACCGGCTCTACAATGTTCTAGTGTCCTTGGCAAAGCAGCCCAAGGGTAGCTTGCAGAAGCAGATCTAGGCCTCCATAAACCACTGTCCTCTCCTCCTCTTACAAGAGTGGACACGTGTAAGGGCCTCTCCCAGCGCTGACTGAAGCCAATGGAAAGACTTGCACTGCCCTCACCGGGCTTGGGATCTGGCCCCACGCACATCGCAAAGGACATGGCAGTTCCAAAGAGGCACAGGAACAGCCTCATTTTCAAACCTTGGAAAGCAGGGAAAGCTCTGACAGTTCAGGACCTTTAAACCTTCTTACTTGTGTCTGCAAGAAGACTGGAACTTCAGACCCATGGTGTCCTCTCACACACACCTGCACATGGCTTTAACCTCAGGTGAGGATAGTTATTCTACTTTTCAAGTATATTTTAACTCTCTTCTTCTACCTGGAATTTACTGGCAGGAGCCGTCTGCTCCCAAGGCAGTAGAGAAATAGCTCACAACACAAAACCCAACACACAAATGGCCCCCAATGTGCTAGGAGCTAGGATGCTCACAAAGGGCATTTGTGGAAGGCAGCAGGACATGCACAGGGGGCGACAAGCGAGCCATTGACTATGAGATGCCAAATCTAACGAGTAAAGTGAAACCAAAGGAATGGATCGTGCTGGCTAGCAAATGGTTAAAGCCGGGCGTGCTCCTGGCCCCCCTGCTGGAAGCGTTGCTACTGTGCGATTGGGAGCTCTTAGCTCCTTCCAATGATCTGCTCCCTCCAAGCGCCCGAGGCCCCACACCCAGGAGAAACATGCCACGTTCAGTGGGTGCCGGAGGGAACCCTGCCCCCGCAGCAGCACGAGTGTCGTCACTTTCCTTTTGCTCCCACAGTGCAAGGCGTGAGGAGATGGCCATGCTTCCGCCGTGACAGTGCCTGAGGGCCGGAGAGCTTCGGGTGTGATACAAGGAATGATGCTTTATGGAGACAAATGACACATCGACCTGGGCCCCGGACCAGACACACACACACAGGAGGGCGGGAGGAGAGAAAAAACAAAGATGTCATTAGTCCACGAGCGAGAGATGTATGAAACACACAAGCTGCTCTGCCCCATCTCACCCTCCACGTGGGGTCCGACCCAGCGGGCTGAGCAGGCCCCTCTAAGTAGCCTGGCAACCAGCGATGCCGCTCCAGAGATCAGGGGGAGCAGCAGTCCCTGGAAGGTCCGTGCACCGTCAGTTCCAATCAGTGGCAGCTACTAACCCTGCCGTGGGTGTAGAGGACCCAGGCGGATGACACACAGTGCCAGAGCGGGCTGTGAGGAACTCCACAGGCAACACGAGGGCAAAGGAACTTCACTGTCCCCAACAGCAAAGCAATGCACGTGGGAGGGAAAAGGGCAAATTCTCATTCCCCTCACAGGGTCTAAATTAACCACGTCAACGCAGGGAAGGGACCTGGCCTCTGCTCAGTGGGCAGCTATGGCTAACACACTAACGAGGGGGAGGAGGCTCAGGGAACAGGGCGGTGAATGATATGGAGAATGTTATACCAATATTATATTAGCCAATGGGGTGGCCCCCTCTGGGTGAGCGGTACTGGGCAGCCCAGCTCACAAAGGACATGGCAGAAATGGAGGGGAAGCCTGAAAAGACACTGAAACCACTGTTACTGAGAGAGAAGATGGAGAAGAGGGGACATGACAAAAGTCTACAAATACTGACTGGTCCAGAGAAGAGAGATCAGCAGCATCTCATAATACACAAGCAAGGGGGCAGTGAAATTAAAATTCAAAACCGACAGAAGGAAACACCTTTCCCACACAATGTGTAACTAAGCGGGGAACTCGCTGCCACATGACACTGTGCAGGGCAAGAAGTCAAAACGGTTCAAAAAGGGACTGGGCATTTCTGTTAAAATCAAGACCAGGCAGAGTTATTTAACTAACATTAGCAGTTTGGCAGGGACATTAAATCCGCTGCTTCAGGGCTCCGGGCAACCTCTAAGGATCAGACACCTGGATGAAAACTAGTGCGGGGGTGGGGGTGGGGGTGGGGGGGCGCTGATAATGCCACATCGGCGACTGCAGGGTTCCTACACCTTCCCCAGAGGCAGCTGGGTCTGGGCAGTCAGGGCAGGATACTGAGCTGGTTGGCCAGTGTCTTTGATGTGGACGTGACGAAAGCTCTGCAGTGTGGAGTCCTCATGCTAGAGGGATTCAGATGGGGACTTCCTATCTAAAAGGCCTCACTCTAGGACGGGGTGGCCAACCTGGGGCTCCGGAGCCACATGAGGCTCTTCAGAAGTTAACATGCGGCTCCTTGGATAGGCACCGACTCCGGGGCTGGAGCTACAGGTGCCAACTTTCCAATGTGCCGGGGGGTGCTCACTGCTCAACCCCTGGCTCTGCCACAGGCCCTGCCCTCCTCCACCCCTTCCCGCCCCCTCCCCTGAGACTGCCGTGCCCTCGCTCCTTCCCCTCCCCCCCAGAGCCTCCTGGATGCCACGAAACAGCTGATTGGGAGGTACGGGGAGGGAGGGGGAGGCGCTGATCGGCGGAGCTGCTGGTGGGTGGGAGGTGCTGGGAGCAGGGGCGGGGGAAGCTGTTGGGGGGCTGCTGACGTATTACTGTGGCTCTTTGGCAATGTACATTGGTAAATTCTGGTTCCTTCTCAGGCTCAGGTTGGCCACCCCTGGTCTCAGACTGTGACACTGTCAGTGCTAGGTTCTCTCCAAGGCTGCTTTCAAAGGGCTCAAGGAATGGGTTTCCTGTCTAGTTCTGTAAAGGAGAAAGCCCCATCCCAAAAATGCACTAACATCCCACCCTCCACCGCCTTGGTTTTACACTCCAGGATGGGCACAGAGGCACTGAAGAATCAGTGCAGTAGTGGCCTCAATGAATGCACTCGAGAGACCCTAGGGAAGCCCAGGTGCAGGTGAAATTCCTGCTTGGCTCAGAGAGACTTTTCAAGAAGAGTTTGTCCATGTGAAAGCAAAATCCAATGGACACGTTCATACAAATGCTCACGCACGCACACGCACGCACACACCCCATCCTCCCACACAGAATTTTCCCCTCGTGTCATACAGCCTCTCCACAGAGCAAACCAAAGTAACTCTCTGCATCTTCACGACACCTCTTAACTGAGGCTCTCTAAGTGTACGCGAATTAAGCCTCACAACATACCTTGGCGGTGAAGCACTCGTGACTATTTGCCACCTTCCACAGCTGAGGGAAGTGCGGTAGAGCAGGGTGAGTCACCTGCCCACAGGCCTACAGTGAGTCAGTGGCAGAACTGGGACCAGAGCCCCCAGACACCTGTTCTAACCACTTACACCAGCTGCAAGATGCTTATGAATTCCACTTTGACCACTCAGCTGTTTTCAGTCCCATTACCCCTAACCACATCAACTGCTAGGAACCCACTTACAGATCTGCATCTTAGGCTATTTTTTTATTCTCCTCCCTCTGGCATTTGGCCTGGCAGAGAGATTTCAGGGAGGAACCTTGAACCTATCAGCCAACGCTTGCACAAGTGACACCAGCACTGCCTTAAGGGCAAGGTTTTTCCTGGGTGATCAACTTTCAGAAGTAAAACACAGTTCCAGAAATGTGGGTTTCTCCCACCTTTTTTGCCCCCAAGAGGTAAACACACACATGGGTGGGGGGAGGAAGTGGCTTCTGAGGGAGGCAATGCCACATCCAAAGCATGCTAATGTTTGGGGTGGGGGTTGCAGATATTTCTGATACAGAAAAGTTCCCCATTTTATTCCAGGGTCCATTTAAACAACAGAAACGCTGCAATGGAGTTACTTCTTCTAAACCCAGGAGCTGCCTTTCACCCAGCTCTGGCGCCCAGCTGCCCTGTCCAAAAGGCACCACCAGCACTGGGATGGGACATCCAGAGCCACCAGCTGACCTGAAACAAACTGTTTTGATTTTCCCAACACAAAAAGAAAAACATTTGACAAAATCGAAAATTTTCCTGTGGACCCTCTGATTTAGTGGAAACTGCATTTTCTGTCCAAAAAACATTCCTACGACATTCCCAACCAGGCCTGGCATAGACGGGATCCCGAAGCACTTTACAAACTGCACACAGGCGGTGCGGGGGCCTCTCCTCTCAAAAGCCTGCCAGGGTACAACGTTATGGTGGGCAAGCGCTGTGACAGACAGTGTTTACGGAGCCCGGGGGCTTTCCCTCAGCACAGGCCATGGACCTGCACTGGGCAATGCCAGAGGAGAAGGGACTCTTTCCCCTGCACTGGATGAGGCAGGGAAGAGAGCCAGCCATCCGCTTCTATGCCCTGCAGGGTGTAAAGCCCTTGCTCGAGACTCCCTGCACGGGTCCATGATGCCCTGGTGCTAAGAGGAACCGCCCACCTGCTTAACCATTAGCTTTTCAAGCAAACCAACACCGTGACATTGGCACGAATGCTGCACCACGAGGGGCCCAGGTGCTGGAGCCGGCGCATGCTAACTCCAGCCAGCGGGGCCGCAGGATGGGATGGCAGCTGCTTTCCCCACTTGCTCACAGCAACGCTTCCACACCTGGCAGAGAGAACGGCCTGCAGGGCCCATCCCGCCCACCATCCAGCCACAGCCCCAGCCCCAGCACGGGTATCGGCAGGGCGAGGCCAGACTCAATGTGGTTCTTCTACAGGGACCGGGGGCTGGAGAGCGAAGCTTTGTCCTGGATGAGCCAGTACCACCGAACGCACCGGCCAGCCCCAGATACCCATTGAACCTCTTCACGGGGACATGGAAGGAGAATCCCTTTGCTTTGTGCCAATTCCTGATTCACCTTAGGCTGCTCCGTCAGAGACGCCCAGTGCAACGTGCCACGCTGGGCAGAGCTGGCATGGTAACACCGTTCCTCCCAAGGATTGCTGTACAGGCTGCCGGGCCCTTCCCGATTGCCCTGGGGTTCCCTCCCCAGCTGCAGGCCCCCTGCCCTCCAGGGTTGGTTTTTAATAATTCGCTCCATTCTTAGAGCCAGCCACACTCTGTGCGCAGACAGCCCGCCTGCGAGGGGCCTGGGCTGCAGCAGGCACAGCACCCCACAATCGGCGGAGAAGGGGGATGATTAGCCCGGACCCCAGGAGAGGCACTGACCTTTCCTGGTTATATTTTGACGAGCTGAGCTCACTGCCTGTCCCTGCCACCTGGCGTCTCCGCAGCACGAATACCGAGGAGGGAAAGTCACTTTCCCATGCGCCGGGAGGGGCCGGGGAGTCTCTTCCTGCTCTGTGAGCTTGGCTGCTATTCCTGCTGCTACCGCCAGGGCCGGATTAACCTCTTGTGGGCTGGCGCCAAACATATTTGTGGGCCCCCATGGAGCAAATGGAGCATGGTGTGGGGAGGTCAAGTCCCCGGAACGAGGGGCCAGCCAGAGGCATGGGCACCAACTCCATGGGTGCTCCGGGGCTACACACACACCGGCAGCCAAGCTCCCCCCGCCCCCTCCTCACCTCCTCCTCCCCTGAGCACGCCGCGTCCCTGCCGCCAAACAGCTGTTTGGGGCAGGGACTTGGGGTGGGAAAAGGTGGGGGGGGGGACTCTAGGGTCTGGGTTTCATAGCGCACACACACAGACAGACACACAGACACACACAGACAGAGACACACGCACGCTGGCTAGGCCTGCCCAGAATACAGTTAGATAAACCAGTGGTTAAGATGCCAGTGGAGCCCCGGAGCCCTGACACCCAGCGCCCTCCCACTCTAACCACTAGGCAGGAGGGATAGCTCAGTGGTTTGAGCATTGGCCTGCTAAACCCAGGGTTGTGAGCTCAATCCTTGAGGGGGCCACTTAGGGATCTGGGGCAAAACTCTGTCTGGGGATTGGTCCTGCTCTGAGCAGGCGGCTGGACTAGATACCTCCTGAGGTCCCTTCCAGCCCTGACATTCTAGGATTCAGCACTGCCTCCTAGCGCGGGGAGCAGAACCCAGGAGTCCTGACTCCCAGCCCCTGCTCTTGGCAGCGGCCGTGCTTTCAGCGCGGTGGGGGTGCTGGGCAGTGGCTGGCTAGAGGCCCCTGGCACTGACACCAGCCTAGATCAGCAGGGCAGAACTCGAGCTGGGTTGCTCTTTAGACGCTCGGAGTCAGCGAGCAGAGCAGGGTCTTCCCCTTTCTCCTGGGGGCTCTGAATTATCCCCAGGCTCTTCACAGGCAGACAAAGGGCCTGGGTAGCCCAAGGCCGGACACGGCTATCGGCACCAGCCCTGCCTGCACTGGGACTGACAATTGATTAAGGGCGACACAGACATCCCTGGCCAGCCCTGTCCTCACTCTGCCCTGCCGTGGCAGTAGCTGTCCCCGTCCCCCTCCGGGGCCATTTCCAGCACAAGCTCAGCTTGCTGGTGTGCACAGGGGTGGGTGTTAACCAGCCATCCCCAGGGTCTTCCCCAGGCTGCCAAGGATTGCCATTAACTGCTCGGGTGAAACAAAAGCATAAGCCTTGCCCATGGCTCCCCGGCAGGATGGGGGGCTGGGGAATTGGCAGACATAACACTTCTCTCTGACACCTTCCCTCCAGTGCTCTCTGGGCTGCACAGACATGACTTTAGCCTCACAACATGGCAGCGAGCTGAATATTATCCCCATTTTACAGCTGTGTTAGCACTTAGCAGAGGATCTGGGAACAGAACCCAGACATCCTGGCTCACTGCGCCACCCTCTCCCCTTCCTCAGCTGTGTGAGGAGCACGGGCACTGCACACCAGCATGGTCACCCTGGTTGGTCACCCCGCCAGGAGGAGGGGCGACGCCATCCCATCTGCCACCAGCTCCTGACCCTCCCTCCCTGCTCTCAACAGCGACTGTTCATCTCGAGGTTTGTCTCGCGCTGAAGCCAGTGACAAGAGCTCCTGGTGACTGCATGGAGAGCCAGGTGAGGGCCCGTGAGCTCCCTGCCAGCGAAGGTCGTGCCCTGCCTCACAGGGTCCATTTTACACCGAACAGCGAGGGGGAGAACAATGGAGATCTCTCTAGAACAGTGGCTTTGAGGTTTTCCATGCGTCCTCCCAGGCCTAGCCGCATGGAGGGGTTCCAACACTGTGTGGTACTTGCAGGGATGCTGTGAAGCTGGAGAAAGCAGCTCCCCCTGCCAGGGGACAGCAGGCCGCGCATATCCCCCTCCCCAGCGTCCCTCACATGTCCCCCACCGCTGGCAGGAGTGGCACACCCAGCTGGGAGCTGCACAGGGGCCATGGAGGTTAAGATTCTGTGCTGCTTACCCAATGCCTACTGCCCTGGTAGCTTATTAATATGCAAATTGGGATGAATTGTCTCATAGATTTTTGAATGGGAGATGCCCCCAGACCTCACTGACAGACTGAAATCTGGGCATGACGGGCTCCCCAGTCAGAACTTTCCTTAACCCTTTTGTTGCGCGTTGCATATTCAAGGCAGCAGTGTCAGCAGCCCCTAAATACAGGTCACTGGAATGTAACCCACAGGCAGACCAGACACAGGCCTCGAGGGGACATGTCATTGCAGCAATTCATGTTACCTCCGAGCAAATGAAAATTCTTCCTCCCTTATCCTGAAAAGCAGCACTGAGCTGTGAGCCTTGGTGAGTTTAGCTGCTAATAACTCTGCTGAGAGGCTGAACATGAGTGAGGGTTCGACAGGATAAAGATTTTCCACCACTTTATGGCCAGACGTCTACTGGCGAAGTTAACACTTCATTAAGAAGCAAACAGCTCACAGAGGAAGTTGAGAAGCAGCTTCCAAAACTAACATATGAAACCCAGGTGCTACAGTCACGGATACTGTCCTGCGGCTTCAGACTGCAAACCTTACGAGCAGTAATTACGCCAGGGCCAGGCAGGACATTTGGTCCCGGGTGTTTTACACTAAACTTGTTATTAAGAGCAGCCACGCTGCAAAGTTCTCTCCAGAGCTACCGTCAAGGATAACAAGCAGAAGGGCTATTCAGCCCCGGGCCTCAGGGCCTCAGCCAATCTCTGGCTTTTGGAGACCTAATATGGGGAGCAAATGATCCCATAACTGCTACTGCCAGGTTCTTACACCTTCCTCTGAAGTAGCTGCCACTGTCAGAGACAGGCCACTGGGCTAGAAGGATCACGGATATGAGCAAGAGTTCTCAGAATGAGACTCTGGCCAGAAAGCAGCGTGTTTCTGCTTTCCAGGAGTTCAGTGCCCTGCAGCGTTACTGCAACTGGTGGTTCTGGGAGCGGGAGGAGAGCAGGGCAGATAGTGATGACAAATAACAAAATAACAGTCCTGGTGAATGAATCATGCAGTCTAAAAACCAAGAGAGTGACATACCCTGTGCTGTCCTTACACACACACACACACTCCACCTCCCCTACGCTCCCCCCCACACCCCACCTCACCCACACACCCTGCCCACAAACACCACCTCCCCCCCCACCCTCCACACACACCATCTCCCCCACGCACCCCCCCACACCTCACCCACACACCACCTCCCCCACGCACCCCGATACACAAACACCACCTCCCCCACACACACCCCCACTCCCCACACACACCACCTCCCCCACGCACCCCCCCACTCCACCTCCCCACACACACCACCTCCCCCACGCACCCCCCCACTCCACCTCCCCACACACACCACCTCCCCCACGCACCCCCACACACACAAACACCAGCTCCCCCATGCACCCCTCCCACACACACAATTTCTGTTTGCTGGGAGAGAAAAACCAGCCAATGGATGCAATCCACCAAAGGCAAACCTGTTACTGTAGCCCTTCATAGCTAGCTAAAAATAGCCCCCCACCCGCTTTTGAAAGTCAAGAGCCCAGCAACAAGCACACTCAAAAAAGCCCATTTTGGATCCCAAAGCAACACACGTCTCCTTCAGGACACAAACCAAACCAAGCAGAGACTCTACCTTTTGTACAAGCGGCTCCGTGGGATTCAGGGAGTTAAAGTGCTAGACAGACGCCCGGCTCTATTAGCAGCTAAAAGATCCTACCAAGCAGAAAAAGCAAAGAGAGCAAGAGACCAGTGGAAAGGAGCTCCCCCCCCGCCGCCCCTCCCTTTCCCCGCCCCCTGCGATAGCAGCAGCTGAGTTGACACATGTCATTGCTAAAAATAAAGCCCAGCTCCAGGTCTGAGTGAGGGGACTGGCCGCTCCGAGGCCCATGGCCAAACGGGCTGGCAGGCAGGCAGGAGAGCTTTGGGGAATTCTATAAAGGGGAAGATGAGGGAGGGGGACATCATTCTCTACCTGCCACCACCACCCCCCAGACCACCCTCCTTGCAACTCACACACACTCTTGATCTGCACCGACCAGCCCGTGTGTGCGCACAGCTGAACATAACCAGGTATTTGGGGACTGAAGAAGGTCTGATGCAAAGGGAAGAAAGTTTCCATCAGCGGTTTAAGAATGTTCTTTGGTGAAACACGTCCCAATGGGAAAAGTCCCGGCAGCGAGCTCAGCAGGCGGGAGCCGCTCCAGCCATCCATGCCCAGGCCGCACATCCCGCTGCTGGCACTTGGCAGGTGCTGCCCGCTGGCTCAGCAGCTGGGAGGCCCTTGCACCACTCCTGTCCTGGCTCAGAAGGAGTCCGAGCAGCCCTGTTGCTAATAAGACGCAGCAGAAGAACCGTCGTGGCAGCTGGCTTGGTGGTGATACATCATGGTGCTGCCACACAGCACAGAGCCCAGGAAGTGCCCAGGACCCAAGGGCATCAGCAGCGGCATTTCCAACTAGCGCTGTCCTTATCTGCTCCACAGCTCGAGATACTCCCTGTCTGGCTGCAACTCCCTTGGCTCCCAGGCATGCACAGCAGCATTGCAGGCCCTTCGCTCTGCACCCAGCTCCTGCCAAGCGGCCCTGCCAACTTCACTCGAACTGCCGGAAGGATTTCACTGAAATATGCCGGGGGAATGGCTTGGAGTGTGTTTCTTCTCCACCCGGCAGGGAGCTGTACAATTCTGCCCAGAGCCTGCTGGCTTCAGAAGCACTCCAGCAACCCCAGCCAGAGCCCCAAGGAGTAGGTACAGCTGTTAAAGCCACTCAGGCAGCCAGAGCCTCTCACACCATCACTGGGCTCACACACAGTCTCTGCAGCAGGCTAAATGCAGGAGGGCTTTGTGCTGATAGAGCCTGGGTCTGAATGAGAAGGGTGCTGGTCCAGTTCTGCTGCCAGGCGACTCCTGCCAGCATTCCACTTCTAGTAACGGTTCTCACCCCAAGAAAACTGCCCTCGTTCCATGAGTGTGCCACCCTTTTAATCGGATACCTCTGTCTGAGGGGAGCGAGGGTAATTATCCAGGGACATGGGGGACTCGCCAGCACTGGAAATTTTTAAATCAAGATTGGATGTTGTCCTACAGCAGTGGTTCTCAAGCTTTTTTCATTTGCGGAGCTCTACAAAATTTCAAATTAAGATGTGTGCAGACCCCTTTGGAAATCATAGACATAGTCTGCAAAGCCCCCTGGGTTCGGCGGACGACAGGCTGAAAACCACTCTACAAAAGTCAAATGGTCTGTGTTATGCTGGAGGTCGGACTAGACAATCACAATTGCCCTTGCTGAATGCAGAATCTATCAATAATCATTGTTTACTTTCAGCCTAAGGCAGAAAATCAATTAAGAGCAGAAGGCCACAGTAAGAAGGAAAGACAATTCAAACTAGGTTGGTAATTGAAAATGTTTTTTACCAGTACGAAATAGGGCACATAACATAGTGCTAGGACTTGCTTGTGCTGGTGAAACACCACCCAGATTGGAACTGATAGGATCGGGGGTGGGATTGGCCACGTCCCTAAAAATAAAATAAAATAGAATGAAAACCAGAACGCAACGCAGGGAAAAGCACTCACTGTGAGCGCGTCTTTTGGATCTGAAATTATCTATCTAGATTAGATGATCAATCACAAATGTATACAAATCACTTAAGCAACCTTAGAAATGCAGCCAGCTCAGGGGTGGGATTCAAAAGTTATTTATCAGAGGGGTAGCCGTGTTAGTCTGGATCTGTAAAAGCAGCAAAGAGTCCTGTGGCACCTTATAGACTAACAGACGTTTTGGAGCATGAGCTTTCGTGGGTGAATACCCACTTCGTCGGATGCATGTTATTTAAAAGTTATTTAACAGCACAGAGCAACAGTGCTGAAAACTGGGAAATGAAGAACACTACTCCGCTGAAACTGTAGGGGGCGCTCAAATTCCCAATCTAAATTACTTAAATTATAGTACAAAACCCTCCACAAGTTTACATCTCACCCCTGGTAAAACAGCGCATGGACCAGGATCACTGATGATTTCATGTGGCCAGGAGGACCTTAGTTTCACTCATTCAAAAGGCAGCTCTAATGCCAAAGTGCTCCCAGCCTCAGGTTGAGGGATAGGTCCAAATGGAGTCTGTACTTAATCATCACCACTGCTTCCTGCAGCTCCTTCGGTTTCCCTGCCATACAAGTAGCACTGATCATGCCTGACGGTGCTTAGTGCGTGAGATCTGATGAGATCACAGTCTCAGACGGGCAGATGACCTGTGTGCAACACTTCAAATAGCACAGGTCCAGCCCTCTACAATGGAAAAAAAAATTGTGTCAACCGTAGAGCCAAAATATTGAGCAAGCCTGATATAGCCAAAAAGTTTTGCCCTACTCATTGTAGGACAGAGTGGAAAACTGTCCCTCTACCTGAGCTGTGAAATACAGCAGTCTGGATTCTCTGCCAACATCAGCTTCCCAGAGGAGTTTCTCTAACTTGGCATAATTCTGAAGTGAATTAAAATAAATTGAATTAGTCCCACAATTCTGAAGAACAGCATCCACACAGGGATTTAATGCAGGTTAACTAATTATTTCAATATTCACACTTTACATTCATTTACATTCATTTTCCTGGGTGCCCGTGTTGGGTCTGAGGAGCGTTGTGTGCCAGGCTCAGGAAGCCTCTTACTGTCAGACATTGCTCTTACGTAGAACTCTCATCCCAACAAGAGAGAACTGAACAACAGACGCTGCTATTTTTAAGCACACCATTCCAAGTCATTTAATGAACTGGGATCTCAGAGCCTGGCCAGTGGAGTCCCAGATTTTTTTTTTTTAAGGGAAAGCATTCTTGTGTGGGAGAACACCCAGTGGGGTTGGGATTTTTGGCTTCTGGACTCGGAGAGCTGCCTCAAGAGGTATCCAACTATCCATCTTTTTCCACATTCTCTCACACAGTACCCAGCCCCTCGCTTTCTTCGGTTTCCCAAGGGATCAGGGATGGTTACGTTTCCAGAATGCCCGTGCCAGAGGTTTCAAGAGGACTGTTAGTGAGAAGGGAAAACAGGAATATCAGACTTCAGTTCCCTCATGCAAGGTTGACAGTCATACAAAGTGTCTCACAAACACTTGTTAAAAATACCTCCCAGTCCCACGTGAATAGTTGGAAGGCATGTGCTTTCAGAGGTTGCTGATTAGGCTGATTTAGCATTGTGTGCATGCAGGGTGCTCCTCCTGTGTGATCTGGGATGTTTGTAACCATTGCCGAGGGACAGCCAGTGGCTGGGCAGTCTGCGAGACGCAGAGGGCAAGGTGGGTAACATAAGCTTAGGTTGGTGGATGAGCTAAAGTAGAGTTTAAAAGCTGCTCGGCAGCACTCAAGAGGACAACCCAGCCTCGGCGTTTCCGCCAAGTGAGTGCAGCCGTTTGCTCTCAGGAGCAAAGAATGGGCCACAGTGCTGCAGCTGAGTGCTCTAAACTGTTGCCTTGCCAGTGAATCCCAGTGCACCAGCCTCAACAACAGCTGTTGATCACGTATCTGTCTAGCAGAGTGACCCTGGCCTGGGGCACCCTCCAGCAGCAGGCTGCAGTGTGACAGGTGTGTCTGCCTCAGTTTCCCCTTCTGTTTGCCCATGAAAGGAACAGTCTGTCAGTGTCCAACACAAAGCACCACCTCTGGGCATAATTTATGCATTCACACCAGTGCAGTAGTTCCCTCCCAACCCTTGCAGTAAAACCATTCTTGACAAACCCACTGTAAACATAAACAGATAGAACAGCGTCCCCCTTCCCCACTTCATGGGCAACTCTTCCAGGTCACCCACCCAACAGTCAGAAGCAGCACAGTGTCATCACTTCCTTCTGCCCCGACCCAGGGCCGCAGTCTCCAGGCCTCCCTGCCTGAGAGTGACCAGTCTCCTGCAGCTCTTCACTCAGGTTTTCGCCCAGAGGCTCCCCACGACCTGCTTCCCAGACCTCCACGCCTGCGAGTCCTGCCCCTGCTCAGGGGATTGACAATCCTGCAGCAAACCTCTTGCTTCCAGGCTCGGCTTCCTCTGACCACACTGGATCTGCCCTTTTCCCAATGGCTACTGCCCAGGGAGTCCCCATCTTTGGTCAGTTCTCACCAACACTCCTGTTACAGCTCCCATCCAACCTCAGCTCCCTCGCCTAGGACTCCCAGGCAGCTCCTGCCAGCTCTTCCTTACTGCTCCCTGTGTCTCAGCCTCATTCCTGTGTCTGACTCCTCTACGAGTCTCCAGGTCTCCTTTCTTCTAGGGTCCAGATGGCCTCTCCAAAGCCTAACAGGAGTGCGGGGGGATCAACAGAGCAGTCCCAGGTGCACTGGCCTCTTCCCTCTTCCCTAATGAGTCAGTGTCACCTGCTGACATTGTCTCTCTCACCCTGATCCTGGAAAAGTACTAAAAAGAACAAAACACCCTTAGCATAGAAAACAATGAGTCTGATTTTCTGTTGCTCTGCATTCGGGCCAGCACTTTCACCAGCAAATCAATGCGTCCCGATCTGTCGGAAGAGACACCCCTTGCTCAAACACAAGACAGACTAAGAGTGGAACGAGAGGCACAGCGAGATTCTGAGTCACCAAGCATGTCGGGGTGGAGGCAGGAACAGAGGGCAGCTCTCCCGAGTCCAAATCTCCAACCACTAGGCCACGCTGCTATGTTTATCACTTGCATAGCCGCTCTGATTCAAGCTCTGTTGCCAATTCACATGTGGGGTAGAGATCTGTTCACACATTTATCTAGTATATTTTTGGACTTACAAGCATAACAAAAAGCTATAATTCTTTTTAAAGCAGCAAACATCACTAAGTTTGAGCTCAGTCATTTCATCTCATTCATTGTGGGGAAATAGATTTATTGGAGTAACAGGTGCCGCTAAAACTCTTTCCCACTAGATGGCTCTAAGTGTGGCTTTCTTGGTTGACAGATAAAAAAGTCTCAGCAACTTTAGCCTAAATACGATGAAACTGCATTAAATTGTAACACGGGATAGTAAATGGGAATATTATAGGAGCACTATTAGCAGCAAAAAAACAGAAGCACTGAAGAGACATTGAGGGAGGTTCCATTTATAGCCATGGTTTGGATAGTTGGATCAGTACATCTGCCTCCAACGATCACCAAGGTTTCTGTAGACGCAATTTCATGACGGAAATCGATGTATTAAAAGGGATATTGTCAGATTGAAATCTAGTGAACTTCAAAATATGATTTAAGAGCATTTTCAGTTGCTATTCCTGCAACAGCCTCACGCTGCCAAATTTTGTGGGTTTATAATCATATTTTCCTATTCACTAACATGTTTCTGTGTGCCCTATATAAGGGCCACAGATGAAAACGGGAAACCACCTGGTTGACTGCACAGAGGGAACAGTGAAACTGGCAGGCTGCAAAATCCCATCAAATGCACAAAGACATAGAATTGTTTGAAAAATGCCATTTGATTTCAAAGAAAATTTCAAATGCAACACGTTTTTTTGGAAGTTTCAGCATTTCCAATAGATTTAAAACTAAACCCTTTTTCCCCCATCTTGTTTCATTTCAAATCACCATTTTTATTTGTTTTTTTTCTGAGAACCAAAACAAAAATTTCAATTCAAAATTAAGATATTTTCATTTTGATTTTTCCCCTTCCAAAAATGTCTCTAAAATCAAGTGTTTTCAAGAAATGTAACTGCTTTTTATCACCTGTGACGGGGCGGGACAGCCCCGCACTGGTACAGCGGGGGTTAACCCTTCTTTGATAGCAGAGGAAGCCACGCCCAGGAAGCTCTGCTGGGCGTGCTCCAACTGGCAGACCGGTATAAAAGCCTGCAGGTCTGCTCAGTCGGGGCTGACCACCGGGGGAGAAGGACGCAGACCGTCAGCTCCTGCAGAAGGAGAGCCAGTGCGCCTGGACCGGGGCGTCAGCCGAGCAGAGGCCGTACCGGAGATCCCGGGGGGGGTGGGCGCCTGCCGGGAGGGACCTACGGGGGAACCGCTCCCACAACGCCGACGTCCGGCTAGACAGGGTAGGAAGTGACCCAGGGGATTGTCGAGACTGACAGCCTTAAAGCTGCAGTACCGCTCGGCGTGTTGCGGGCGGATCCCCGCCGAGCGGGGGGGGGTTGTTGGACTCCGGCCGCTAGGCCATGCTACCCCGCTCCGAAGGGGTGTCTATGGACTCTGGCCGCTAGGCCGTGCTACCCCGCTCCGAAGAGGGGGGTTGTTGGACTCCAGCCGCTAGGCCGTGCTACCCCGCTCCGAAGGGGTGTCTATGGACTCCGGCCGCTAGGCCGTGCTACCCCACTCCGAAGAGGGGGTTGTTGGACTCCGGCCGCTAGGCCGTGCTACCCCGCTCCGAAGAGGGGGGTTGTTGGACTCCGGCCGCTAGGCCGTGCTACCCCACTCCGAAGAGGGGGTTGTTGGACTCCGGCCGCTAGGCCGTGCTACCCCGCTCCGAAGAGGGGGGTTGTTGGACTCCAGCCGCTAGGCCATGCTACCCCGCTCCGAAGGGGTGTCTATGGACTCTGGCCGCTAGGCCGTGCTACCCCGCTCTGAAGAGGGGGTTGTTGGACTCCGGCCGCTAGGCCGTGCTACCCCGCTCCGAAGAGGGGGTTGTTGGATTCCGGCCGCTAGGCCGTGCTACCCCGCTCCGAGAGGGGGTGTTTATGTGAACTCTGGCCAGTAGGCCATAATACGCCGGTTACCAGGGGCAGGCCGAAGAACAAGGGAGTGGCGCGGCGCTAGGCTCCAGCTCGCCCCTGCCACCGGGGGTGCTGGGGTACCAGACCCGTCACATCACCAAAAACACCCCTGCAGTTAAAAAAATTTCATCTAGTTGTAGAAAACCCGCTGCTGAAGC
This sequence comes from Mauremys mutica, assembly GCF_020497125.1. Taxonomy (NCBI): domain Eukaryota; kingdom Metazoa; phylum Chordata; order Testudines; family Geoemydidae; genus Mauremys; species Mauremys mutica. The sequence continues at coordinate 2,969,350 of NC_059087.1, forward strand.
GAGAAACGGTCTCCTATCACTTTCAGTGTTTGCAACCAAGGTTATAATCTTCCCTGGAGAACTGTAAAGCACTATGGACACTTACGATCTGACAGGCATGACTAGCCCATGTTGGGCAGGAAGCACACACAGAATGGGACTCACTGTGTCAGTTGTAGCTTTCCTTCTAGCTTTTGTGGGAAGTGTGCCTGCAGTTTTTGACTAGCTACAGGGAATGAACGAATAAATAAAATAACCCCTTAGCTGCAGGGGTAGCAGCGCATCACTAAAACCTACCCTGGGCCCTTAGACTGTAGAAGAATTGTTTGCAAAAACTGGATCTGTGCCCTTGCCTAGGTAACGGCATGGTGCGTGGTAGAGTAATAGCCCCCTGGCGGCCCAGTGGTGACAGAGCTCCCTCGGAAACAATGGCCCTGGTTAAACCAGCCTCTCAGACGCACAGCATAGGCTCTTGTTCTCTACTAAATATCTCTTGGTTTGCTCCCCGCACAGCAGGAAGATAATGCACCACACCGGCCCAGGAAAGCAGCTGCTGGCAGGGCTATCTCTCGCTGCATTTTGACAGATGGCGTCCGCTGGAAAGCACTTCCAACGCTTGGGGTGCAGCCAATCAGAGCCAGGAGAGAGCACGGCCCAATTAGCAACAGAACAAGGAGATTTTTTTTACCTTCGGAAGGAGTGGGATAAGCTGCATGAGACTTGCACGGAGGAGCAGGGACCCCCCCATCAGCACTGGGAGGAGTCCCCAGAACAGAAACACAAAGTGCTTTCTGGGGTAGACCAGCCCTCCTTTCTCGGGTACGAGCCCCCGACCTGCAGCCCCATCCGGCTGGATCTGGGCTGCCCCCACGCCTTTCTTCTTTTTTTACGCACCTCAGCCGGGGCCTGTCATTTAAAAAGCCTCCATTGCCCCTGCCCCAGCTCCGCTTCCGATCCAATTACCTACACCTGCATCCATACCTAACTCCTCATAGCTTGCTGCTCCCAAACCACAGCCTCGCCCCGCTGTTCTCACCTACCGTAAGCAGAGCCTTGGGAGTGCAGGATGTTGGCGAGGGCAGTGCCTGAGGCCTCGGCTCTCTACATTCGCATTTGGGGTTCTGCTTGGTCAGATTGTCACCAGTCTCGCTCGGTTTAGCGTGCCCCAGGGGTCTCATTCCAGGGCAGTGACAAGAGGGAGTTGTTCTGAAGGAACCAGGCTCTTGAAGATCATCGGCATTTCCCGCCATTTTGTTACTCTGTAGCCTTTCACAGTGATATTTTGGGCAAGGGATTTTCAGAGGCAAAGTTCTGTCTGTACTGCAGCCTCTTGGATGGCAGAATTTGTCTCTGGTAGCTCTAGGTGTCTCTGACTAAGCTGTCTGGAGGCCTCCAGGGACCTGAACAGATAGGAGAAACCTCATCAACTTTGCCCATTACGTTTCTGTAAATCAGCTGATTTTACCACTTGGTGTATGAACCGGAACCAAAGACTTGATGTTGGTGAACTCCTTTGTGCACGTGCGTTATCTTTGTTTAGTGAGCCAGGCACTGCCCAACCCAACACACGTCTCAAATAAAGGCAGAGCAGAGGCGATAAAACCCTGACAGGAGCCGAAGGCATGGGAGGAAACTCAGCCACGGTGACACAGAAGCGTTGCATTTTGGGCTGCTGTCTCAAAGAGTGCAAAGATGAGAGTAATCCTCACGTGCCTGGAGACTGGTAGGGCATTCACGACATGTTTGTGCAGCTCCTAGCACAACAGAACCTTGACTTGGCTAGCCTCTAGGCCCTACTGCCATGTAGACGTTAGATAATACCAACTAGATAGGCCTTAGGTCCCTGGAGTCTCAGCGTAGGGGAGAACCAGGGAGAGGAATGCAGAGAGGAGGCCAGATCTGTAATAAAAGCAGTGTGGAGCACATCCAGAGGGTCACAAAACCCTCCTGAGGGAATCCTCTATCTTCCAATCGATACCATCCGATCAGTCACTCTCCTGTGCAGGGAAGGCCACACTGCTATGCGAAGGGGCCTTCCATATCCACTGCAGATGCTGACAGAGCCACCCTGGGAGTTATGCATTTCCCTGCAGGGAAACCAGGCCGTCATCCTGTCACATTAGAGCTGTGGAAGGAGCGTGCTCCTCCTGATGAGCCAGAAAGCAGGTTCCAGGAGAACGAAGGAAGTGCTGCTCTAAAATGAGGGAGTGAGCAGAGAAGTTGTCTGGGCAGGGGCACACTCTGTGTCTTGTGGTGGGCGGCAGCTCTCTGGGCTTGTTAGTGGTGGGGAAGGGAAACTGGAACCCCCCCCCCCCCCGTCACCTCAGGAAATCCTGAGCAGAATTATCCAGAGAAAAAGGCCTGCAGGGCCTGTACCCTCAGCCTGGAGAAGGGCCGCGTGCAGAATTCCAGGGTTCAGCAGGGCGAGGGAGACCGCAATCTGAGCACAGTTCTCCCGTCCCAAGGAGATGGCGCTGGCTCACATTGCTGGCCCTGTGAAGCATCAGCAGCATCTGCTTTAACTATACTCCACAGAAGAGAACAACAGCCTGTTGGGATCAACCTGGGGACTGAAGGACTCAGGGTGGCCGGGAGGAAGGGAGAGGAGTAGCTAAAGAAAAGTCACCATCCCCCTATGCACTGGTAACCTGAAGTCTCAGTGATGGGCCCATAACCAATCATTCTCTCTGTCATTCCTTTAAGGGCCTTCTTTTTCATGAGATTTTACTTCTTTCCTCCAAGAAATACTGAGATGAAAGCGGTAGAAGACTAAACAAAGACTCCAGGCTTCCAGGAGAGGGTGCAAAGCAGAGTGAGGGAGAGTGGGCGGGACACTGCCTTTATATACCTGATGTGACTGGCAACCATCTAGTCTCCTGCTGCCTGGTAGGGGTGGAGTTGATATGGAGCATAGTTTTATGGGAGAGTAGAAAAGGGGATGAATTGCTTCCCAGCTTGCCAAGGCAAATACCATTCACAAAGAATAAGGCGTCTCTTTGCCCTGGAAAGCACAGCAGAGGGATCATGACCTCAGTCTCATTGCACAGGCGCAAGCATGTAATGCTTCTGTAACCGTCTCCAACTCTTCTCACCCAAAACATTTCTTTAGGAGGATCTAAAAATCTGCCTTACCTTGAGTCATGGTGTCCGTGTGCCCAACAGGCCAGTGTACCCTTATCTTGAAAAGCTCATGCAGTCTTATTTTATTTTTATTTTTTTTAAAGCTGGAAAGAATGAAACACAATAACATGCTCATGTGATTTTTTTTTATTGGAATTCTCTTTGCATGAGAGCAGTTGACCAACACACAGAAGCAGCTTAGCTGTTCCAATTGTTAAAAAAATAATAATGGTAGAAATAACTAAGAGTGGCACACCACATAAACTGCTGAGGACTGTAAACTGTGAACACACAGTCTCTGTGGAAGATACTACTTCAAACGTGCACTAGTAGTATATCGATGAGGTATAAAACCTCCTTCTTCACAATAAATATGAAAAGAGCAAAACATATAAAACAAATGTTTCTCAGATACAATATCTAAAGTTATTTACAGATACTGGCTTTTCTTACCATTAAATCACACATTGAAAACAGGTTCTCTTTCCATTTTTTTAATCACTCATTGCTATTAATGTAAATCTGCTCCTCTACTGCTGCTTCTGAATTAAGTCACAAAAATAAAGTGAGTAAGAAAATGCCTCTCTCAGGAAGTTCTAACTTTATTCTGTTTTTCAGGCTGCTTTTATTTGCACTAGCTCACCTCACCTGCTCAGTCACCTCTCTCATCTAAGAAAGAAACAAGTCCATGTTTCAACAGGGAAAACTTTATCCTTCCACTGTACTCAGCTACAGCCTCATCCCAAAACCCCTTTATGCACCTCCGCATTCTGCTGCCTACTAAGCTAGAATGGAAATAAAAACACGTCAGGAAAATCCTGATGCCAAGGTACAATCTACCCTCTAGTGCAGGACTTCAAACTCAAACCTCTCGATAGTATAAAGAAGTGTTCTGCTCTGGTATGTCTGGGTTTAACTGAATTGGAATCAGTTCTATCGCCCTCACGGTGCATTTAAGAGAGGGCTTCAGAGAGAAGCTTTATAACGGCAGCAGTGCATACCTCGCCGTGGCCTAATCTCTCTCTGTGGATGCTCATGAGGCAGGACTGCTCAAAATTCTGGTTTGCTTGATAGCAAATCAATAGCAATTAAATGTGGTCAAACAATTTAAGACTGGGAAAATGGAAAACAAAACAAAAACAATCAAACCAAAGAAAAGTCGTTACCCTTACACAGTGCTGTCTCCAGCTCTGAATAAAGCACTGGTGCTAGTTTGTTAATGAGAAGAAGAGGCTTAGGTCCGATGGTGGGTAAAAGGAACATTTGATGGTGAGCTCTCCATAAGCAAGATGTTATTTAATGAAATACTAAAGAGTGCGTACTTGAATCTTCCCAATACATGGAGATTAAAAACATATTCTTTTATGCGGCAATGTATTCCTCAAAGCGTAGATGGCATGCTTAGAGATGGGCGAGTTTTAGCAAATGAGTTATTTGACAAATTTAGCCCTATTGTCTGTTAGTAAATTAGCCACTACTCAATCATAATTTTACAGAATTGTCCAATAGTCACAACAGTTTGTGAAGACAGAAGTCAAGTCAGCCAGTAGTTTAATTGCAAACTTCTCACTATAGGTGAAATGCATTCCCGGAGCAGGAGGGGCCACCAAGACCCATGTGCCACTTAAAATACAATTTAAATGCCATTTTGAAGGTTTCAGTGGGAGTTAAGCAGTACCATTTCAACTTATGAGCGTTTGCTAGCTGGTCACCTATGTTCCATGATACTATTTCTGTTTCCTGATTGGAGGATGTAAGCTTTCTGAACAGGGTAAGTCCCTTTATCTGTTCACAAACAAACTGCGAACATTTATAACTCTTCATATGTTTTCCATGACTAAAGTGGCTGAGACAGCACTGCCACTGTAAATCCTCTTGTGATTATTTGTGCTAGCATTTGTAACAGTTTCCTTTCCATGAACATTCTTGAGAATAAAACCTCGCTCACTGGAATGTTCAGGAATAAAAGGAATAAAAGCTGTGAATACCAGCAAATTGAGCTGATGGGTTTTATTTGCAAGAATGTTTATATGATGCTTCATTCACTCAGCCTTTGCATTAAAGAGATGATCTAGGAAACTGCAAAAAAGGGTGTGTTTTTATTTTTACAATAAAATGGTAAACTGGACAGATTGTTACTGAAATTAATTTGATTTTATTTATGAAAAACAGAATAAAGCTGTTCGATTCTATCTGAAAGGAACTGCCATCTCTTTAAATAACAAGCTATACAGATAAGGAGCAGGAATTTTATGGAATGTCACAAGTTGAAGAAACATATGGATAAAATAAATAATATAAAATTTTTTTTGTTAAAATAGAATTCTTGGTTTTATACCTACACAGCATAGCAACCTTTACATTAACAAAATAAAGCTGAGTCTGTGATGATTAGTTTAAAATAAAATAAAAATACAATTTAACAATAGTATTAAAACAGCCAATGTTCAATAAATGACAATCCACATAATATGTACATCATGGAATACAAATCAACAGGAAACACAAAATTAAATCATTTGCAATTTGTGCAGACATTTGTATATATATTTTCTCTATATATTTTAGATATTTTCCATTTTGTACAATATTACAAATTAAGAAATACCATACTTTTTAAAAATAATATTTTCAGGGTTTTTTAGCTTGTAGAATTATTGACTCATTTCTTAAAATAACACAACTAGAATTCTTTACTCTCTACAGCACAGTTCAAAATAACCTGTCCCCATAAGTATTTAGATGGGAATTTTAGAATTAAGGTAACTGCATAACCAATATTTGCTGTGTGGGAAAAGTAAAGAAAGTGATTTGTGCACATCTACACAATGTAAAAGTAAATGATATTAAATAGGAATGTAGTTTTTAGCTGTCTGTACAACAGCCAAAGAAAATCACAACAAACACAGAGCTCCAGGTACTTCATCTTTCTTGAAGAGTTTACTAATATTTAAGGCCTCAACCCTAAAAAAGTAAAATATACGAGTAACTTTATGCACATAGGGCTTGATCCTACGTTCCTTTAAGTCAATGGCAAAACTCCCATTGACCTTAATGGTGCTGCTGAATCAAGTCCAAGTAACTTCAGTAGGAGTGTTTATGTGCTTAAAAGTTTGTAAGATCAGGGCCTAAATGAACTGATTTCTTTATTTGTAGCACCAAATGCACTACATGTCCTGTAATCTATGTATAAGACTGTGAATAAATGTATATTGATAAGAACAGTGTCAATATTACTGCCATATTTTTTTATTTTTTCTTCAGGGAATGGTGGCGGGAGAGAGAGAGCTCTGTCACTTCACTGAAATTACAGGAAGCTTGAATGTAACTGAGCTAAGTAACACTCCACATGCCGAATTGTGGAGGCTGGGCCTACATACAGGAACAGTATGGCCCACGCATGTGCTAAACTCACACAACATGCTCAGTGCCATTGTTTTTAAAACCTAATATAAGAACGGCCATCCTGGGTCAGACCAAATGTTGTTCTAGCTCAGTATCCTGTCTTTCGACAGTGGCCAATGCCAGGTGCACCAGAGGGAATGAACAGAACAGGGAATCATCAAGTGAACCATCCCCTGTCGCACATTCCCAGCTTCTGACAAACAGAGGCTAGGGACACCATCCCTGTCCATCCTGGCTAATATCCACTGATGGACCTATCCTCCATGAACTTATCTAGTTCTTTTTTTAATCTTGTTATAGTCTTGGCCTTCACAACATCCTCTGGCAAGGAGTTCCACAGGTTGACTGTGTGTTGTGTGAAGAAATACTTCCTTTTGTTCGTTTTAAACCTGCTGCCGATTAATTTCATATGGTGACCCCTAGTACTTGTGTTATGAGAAGTAAATAATTCCTTATTTACTTTCTACACACCTGTCATGATTTTATAGACCTCAATCATGTCCCTTCTTAGTCGTCTCTTTTCCATGCTGAAAAATCCTAGTCTTATTAATCTCTCCACATATGGAAGCTGTTCCATACCCTTCATCATTTTTGTTACCCTTTTCTATACCTTTTCCAATTCCAATATAACTTTTTTCAGATGGGGCGACCAGATCTGCACTCAGTATTCAAGATGTGGTCGTACCATGGATTTATATAGAGGCAATATGATGTTTTCTGTCGTGTTATCTATCCCTTTCTTCACAATTCCCAACATTCTGTTCACTTTTTTGACTCCTGCTGCACACTGAGTGGATGTTTTCACAGAACTATCCACAATGATTCCCAAGATGCAAGATCTCTTTCTTGATTGGTAACAGCTCATTTAGACCCCATCATTTTATATATATATAGTTGGGATTATGTTTTCCAATGTGCATTACTTTGCATTTAATCAATATTGAATTTTATCTGCCATTTTATTGCCCAGTCACCCACTTTTGTGAGATCCCTTTGTAACTCTTTGCAGTCTGCTTTGGACTTAACTATCTTGAGTTATTTTTTATTGTGTGCAAATTTTGCTACCTGATGATTTACTCTCTTTCAGATCATTTAGGAATATATTGGCCAGCACTGGTCCCAGTACAGACTCAGGGGACACCATTATTTATCTCTCTCCATTCTAAGAACTGACAGATCTAATGCCCACTGACTTCAATAGGAATTGGAGTAAGCCCCAAATGAACACTCAGTACACTCATGTATTGATGATGCTAAATAAGCTCATCTCCAAAAAGTATTATTAAAAATATTAGATTTTAGCCTTAAATCTAGCTGGACTAGCATGATAATGAAATGAAGCTAAAGCATAACTTTTCTGAAGAAGCATTTAAACAATGATACTTAAACTACAAGGATGACCTAGACCTGGGTAAAGAAATTAACAGCACTATAAATCTTCCTCTGCGGTTTTGCAAGCTCCTACTGAAGTATATAATAGATTTGAACAATAAATTGCCCCTAATGTCTAGCTTAAACACCCTGAGGCCTTGGACCATTTTACAGGGTGTTCACTGAAATGCTGCACAGCATCTCCCAACTAATGGAAAATACCCATTTCTGAAGAGTTCCACAGTTACACGTCTGTTTTGCAGTATAAATGAATGATGTTTTGCTTATCCCAGACTTAGGTCCTGATTCAGGAAAGCATCCCAATTCGGGAGAGCAGTTAAAGCACAAAAGTCAATGCGACTTACACATCTCCTAAGTGCTGTCCCAAATCGGGAACCTAATTCACAACAGTAAATCGGAAGGTCTAACCAGGGGCGGCTCCAGGCACCAGCACGCCAAGCGCATGCCTGGGGCGGCAAGCCGCGGGGGGCGCTCCGCCGGTCGCCGCGAGGGCGGCAGGCAGGTTGGCTTCGGCGGCATGCCTGCGGAGGGTCCACTAGTCCCGCGGCTTCGGCGGACCTCCCGCAGGCTGCCGCCGAATTCGCGGGACCGGGGACCTCCCGCAGGCAAGCCGCCGAAGGCAGCCTGCCTGCCGTGCTTGGGGCGGCAAAATGCCTAGAGCCGCCCCTGGGTCTAACTTATTCCTTGCACACTCAAACTGCCATGGTCTTTCTTCACTAGGGAAACTGTAGCAAGCAAAGAATGCAGGGTGAGCCCATGTCTTTCAAGGACAATTCTGAAGCCTGTTAGGCCCTAAGCCTTTAAAAGCTTACATACATGCTTAACGTTAATCATGTGAACAGTCTCAATCACATTACTCATGGGCTTGATTACACTGATGCACACAAACAAGTCTCTGTAGGATTAGGGCCTTCAGAAATTCATCAGCTCATATGTCAGAAGAACTAATATACAGAATTATTGAGAAATATCCCCAGCAACACCCAAGGTGTAGGAGGGCGAATCTGACATTATCTGGAATATATTTCGCTCTAAAATGAAAGGGAAAAAAGTTACCCACAAATGCATAAAATAAAAGCCTGCGCTAGAGCTGAATAAACATTTACAGCCTTGCAGAGAGCAACATATTGAAAAGCTGCATTTAATGTTTAATTTAGTTTTGTTGACGCAAGCAGCTTTTTTTTTTTTTAAAATTTAGTTCCCTGAACATTTTATAAGCACACTGAGTGTACAAAGGGGGTTCAGATGTCTAAAAGACAAAACCAAGTCTTATCTCACATTTTCCATTTTTAACAAGTTTTACAACATATTTATATTCCTTAAAGATCCTCGTGAAAAAACAATTTTGTTTGTCCCATAAAGACATTATAGAATTTGATATCTAAAATAGCAACAATTGGTTAACAACAAATCTCTGACTTCGGAATTCTTAAATTTTAAATCTCCCTCTACAATATAAAATCTGATTCTGAGTTTTCCAAGCAAAACTTTCATTTATTAGTGATAAAATACTTTACCATGAATACAAGTGTGGGGGTTTTGTTAAGGTAACTATTCTTTCAGAAATGTGGAATGGTGCAAAACACAACGTCTGCAAAGCTTCAACAATTCATGTTAATATTCTGGGCAAAAATAAAACTGGAGGAAAATAAATAACGATATACGTAGATTAATATTTGACTCCTATAAGCAATCATCAAAGGGAATGCAGTGAATATTAAATGACAGATGATTTTATCTGCCATTTTAAAAATCAAAATCCAGATAACTTCAAACAGCTTACAAAAATGAGGTGATAATGTACAAAGCTACAGTATATTCAAGTGTCAAACCAACTCTATTTTGTAATTTAATTTTTAAAATAAACATATCTTCCACAAGTTATTACATAGCTTTGATTCAAAGAAATGAATGTTTTAGAGGCACACATTTTTAGCTGCAAATATATCTTCCTTTTATCTACAGAAAATAGCATTTTAGAATTTAGTATGATGAAACTATCAGAATCATAACCATAGACCCACAAATGACAGAAAATTTCAGCTACTGGAAATAATTAAAAGAGAACAAATGGAACTGATCAAGTTGACCTTGAACTAATAAAACATGAATGGAGTAAGAGATGATATGAGGGTTTTTTAATGTGGTTTTATAATAGATTGAGCTTTCTTTTTATTCAAAACACAAATCAGAATAGGTGCGTGTGTGGTATTCTAGGAAAACAATTAAAAAATATCCAGTGTACAGTAGATTACATTAAAAATCTGCCACTCCACAGTGGCATAAGTTTAGGAAAATACCACAGTTACTGCTCATAGAAATATACCTGGCCTTCAAACATTACTTTTCAATAGATGAAAATGGAACTCCATGCTCATTTTAAAAAGTAATCCAAGAAAACGAATGTGTAAATATCCTTTTAAAATTACCACTTGCCAAGCATAAAATATTTTTTAAAATTCACACTATAACAAGGTATAAGAAAAATGATTGGCATTGTTGTCAGATTTATTAAGCCATCCCAGTTTTAGTAGCTCATACATCCAATTTCACAAGAATGTGGAGGATAAATAGAGGAATTTAAAAAAAAAAGGATTTTTGAGTTTTTTGGCACTTTGTACTTTGCTGTCCATGAAACTGTTCTGAAGCTCTGCGGTTGACTGTTAGCCAGACAAGCTAGAAATGAACTGGTCAGAAGAGATGGGCAAAACAGATTGCTGGTGCAAATTCTGCTCCCATTTACACAGGTGCAAGTCCCATTGACTTTGTTGACTTCTATGAGAGTTATACCCATGTAACTCAGCAGAATGTGACCCGCAATAAACAATGTAATACAGAATTAGATGAAGGCTCAAATTCTCCTCTGACTTGCACCTCTTGCAAACCCATTAGATTAAATGAGACTCTCAGTATGCATAACAGGGTAGAAATTGTCCTGAAATGTTCAAAGTTGCCCAAAGATTATATACTATATTTTTACTTCCCTGAAATATCACCTTACATGTGATATATGAATGATGGCATAAGGAGAATTTACATACATTTGGCATATAATTGTCTTATTTTTTGCATTTTCATCCTCAATATTCTCAGACTGTTTTCAGTGTGAATGTTTGAATTCTCTATAAAAGGAAATTTGGACTTCTTTTTGAAATTCCTGCCATCTGATGTGCATGTGAATATTAAGTGCTTGGCTGGGATAACTATGCTATGGGAACACATTACTTTAAAAGAGAGAGAGAGAGAAGAGTCTATGAGTCCAACAACTTAAGAGCGATCCAGAAGAATACATACCAAGTTATCCATACATTTTAATCCAGTATGTGCACTAGTATGCACTGGATTTACAGAATTCTTTAATTTTTAAAAAGTGCAGTTGAGCTGACATGGAAAAGAACTGTCTTTGTATTCACTGTAAACTTGTCAAAAGGAATCTGCTGTTTAAAAACTGTGCTAAAATAATCAATTTATACAACAGACCACTAGATGAAGCTACCATATATTCCTCTTCACCAATTATTACTCTGTTGTGTCAGTTATAGTTTTGTATACAAGTAGAAGAAACAAAATGGTGGTAGCTACTATTAGTGAGTACAACAAACCAAATGAATAATCTGAGTTCAATGTTTCCATGAAGTATCAACAACATTCAAACCACAGGACAGTTAGAAATCAGTACTTTGAAGTGCATAAGAGTCACACTGTTGATCACCAGCAGTATGGAGCAAGGATATATTAAAGTCAATAGTGATGGCTGGAAAGAACAAGGCAACACATAGGATTACCTGTTATCCCGCATGACAAATTTGCAGTTCCTTCCAAAGTCTGGGATACGTCAATAACAGACATCGACATGTAAATGATAAAGAGTAGTAACCATTTCAGTTTCCAGGTTTGGTACATACCAAAACAAGGGTATTGCAAATAAAAGATTATCTTCCTTCCTTCAATAGTTCTAGGATAACAGACCATTCGAACACCACCAGGGTGTGACGATGCATGGGAACGATAAGCAGCCTCTACATTTGACAACTTTCACTACTGCTATTAGTGAGAATTCACCTTGTCATTGCTTTAGTCTTCACAACCTCCAGATGTAGAGTCCTGTCATCATCCCATGCTATAAACCTCCCAGGCGTCGTCTTCTAAGTACTTCCTGGTTCAGGGATTGTACAAGTAACTAATGATGCTGTGGCCCTCATACAAGGTGACGGAGTAGCTTTCCCTAAGTGACCTTTCTTCTCTCATCTCTTCTACAGCCCATTGCTATTCCTATGGCTGAGTGGTGGCTTTGAAAGCTCTACAACTGTTGAGCGAGATTTGTTGAGAAACTTTGGAGCGCGACGCAGCAGCCTCTGTGCCTCAGTAAAGGTTTCTGTCAGCTCTTTTTTCCACTGAACAAACTCTGGGTCACTCTGAAAGGGATACAGAAGTTGTTAGGCACTTCATAATCAAGTGCACATACTGGGCAATACTACTTTCCCTATTAGCATTTTTAAACAATGTCCTTTATTTTCCATTGGAAAATGAATGGCTCAGGGTATGGTAACACACAACCTTTCGTCTTTAAGCACTGAGTCAAACCCAGGCAACATGGTAGTAACCAAAGCTGTTACTTCTCTTGAAAGAGAGAGAGACTGTGCACCTCATTCTTTACGAATGTGCTAACTACCCTGAGCTGCTGGGAAATGAGTTTGCTTGTATGCACAGACTAGGCTACTTACGCTCCTAAATTAGTCAGTCAGCTTTGAAAATTGTATCCATTGTTATTAAACTGAATTAACTCTGATGTAAGTTCCATTGAAATCCAGGTTTTCAGATGTGACACACTGACCTATTACAGCCATATCCCTCCCACTTCACATGTAAAGCACGGCAAATACTTCATGAGTTTAGTGTAGACTTGAAAACTAAGAAAACAATTTAATTTTACCATTGGGTTTTATCATTGTATACAAAACATCTGCTTTAGTCATCACTGAAAAATTACGTTGCTCACCTCACACTGCAGGACAAATTGTTTTCCTCCTTTAATTCTCAGCAAGATGCATTTCTTATCTTTAATCTGAGTTTCTTCCACTGAGACTATCTGTTCCATTGTCAGTAGATTTTGCTACCACACATTGCAAAAAGAAAGCTGAATTACAATTTGAAGCTGTTACCCAACAGACCTAAAGCTGAATCCTAATTAATTGGGAATATACACGTGAATAAAGTTACTTACAGGAGCAAATGTTAGCATGATCTGACCCTTAGCTTCGAGTAATACACTAACTAAACATAGTTCATAAAGAGAAAATATTCAAAGAAATTTACCAAAGGATTTAGTCGCAAAAAATTATTAAAAGATCAACTCAACAGCACAAAACAAGACACTGCAAAAAAGGGATGTCATTATGAACTAAATGAGTGTTTTCCCCAATAATAGCTGCATTTTACTTTATTTTCTTTCAAATAGTATTGCTGTGAAACACATTAATCAACTGTTAGACAATCTTACTGTCTATGTCAAAGAGCTGAGAAGGATTATTGAAGCACTACAAAGGTACAGATTTGTATAAAAGCAGTTTTGTATAAAAGTTTTCAGTAAATACTGCAATGGAAGAACAATATTTTCAAAATCTCTTACAGTGGTGTAGCTAAATACACAGATGACATCCCTAAAACACGATCACAGTTGGACTGAACTATAGATACTATAGCACTATCTTTGAGGTCAATGCTATAGTGTTTCTATTGCCTTACCAGTTTATGTTTTTTTGTATAAATACTCCAGAGGTCCTAAATGAAAAAACAATACATTGATAAACTCCCAATTCTTAAAAAAACCCACAAGTCTGTAAAATCTATTTTAGGTTGCTTGACATCAATGTGCCTACTCACAAAGTAAAGTACTACTCCATGTGAGCAGAGGTATAAGAATCTGACCCACCACAGTTACTCCAGAAAAACTCAGACTTCAATGGGAGTTTTTCTCAGTATGGACTTCAAGATTTGGCAAAAATGCCTATCTACATTTGGTACCTTTACAATAACTCTGCTTGTTATACTAATTTCAGACTCACCCGTGATTCTCCTTCTCCTCGCCATTCAAGTCGGTTTGGAAAGAGGTAAAAGTAACGACGTTGCCACTGAGTCAAGAATGGGTTCCCCAATTTCAACATGTACCCATGCATAATGCAGTCCTTCCCTAGTGCATAATCTGCGAATAGAACAACTTCATTATACACAATCAGCTACAACCCAGTGTTCAGGAATTGTGCTCTGTTCAGAGAGGTTTACTAGAGTTTTCACAGCCTATTAAATTTCAGCAGGAGATTCAGTACACATAATATTCTCTACAGTGTGTTACCTTTTGCCTTCAAATTATTATATACACACACGTAAACACTGAGCCAGATTCTGTGCCCCATTACAGCTGAGGGCAATGAAATTGCACTGAAGTAACCAAAAATAGAATTTGGCCCTATTAAAGAAGGCACCTGATTTACTGTTGAAAGAATTAACACTGAATATCTTACGTAACAGCGTATCTGCCTTTACAAGAGGAATGTTCTGTTCAACTGCTCAAACGTCCAGACAGATCCCCATCAGTTCAAATTTACTTTTTTCCCTGATTCACTTAATTGAGAATTTATGAAAATATGCCAAAAATAATAATGCAGAAAGAAGGCAACAGTTAACACACTACAGAGAAGGGAGAGCTGCTCTGCTTTAAGAACATAAGCATGATCATGCTGGACCAAACCAATGTTCTACCTAGATGCTTCAGAGGGAATGAACAGAAGAGAGCAATTATTGAGTGATCCATCCCCTGTCGTCCACTCCCAGGTTCTGGCAGTCAGAGGCTTAGGGACACCCAGAGCATGGGGTTGTGTCCTGGACCATCTTGGTTAATAGCCATTGATGGAGCTATCCTCCATGAACTTATCCACGTCTTGGTTTGCATTTTGAAATGTGCCCATGTTTCAGTGCCATCATTTACAAATTGTTTTAAAATACTATATGAAATATGGAAATACTATGAGAGGACAATCAGAAAACAAAAGATGAGAGAGAGAGAGAGAGAGGGAATTTGTGAAGAAATACGGGCTCACTTCAAACTACCACAACTGAACACCGTATTGAGGGGTAGGGACAAGTGAAGGAGCTCATTCTGCACTGACAAACTCATGGAGCCTCTCTGAAGTCAATGGAGTTCTACAAGATGTAGGTCAATGCAAACTTGTCCTAAGGTGATGAACACACTAGAGGGCTACCGCATACCAAAGAATTACATCTGATACAATGGGTCTTGTTTTTTCATTCAGACACTATCCTCCCCATAAAATCAAATCCCAGATACACATTACTGAAGATACCTCAAACTTACGGATAACCAAAGGCACCATACAGTAATCCCTCTTGACTTTAAAGGATTCATTCATAACTTTTCTAAAAGGTCAAATTACATCATACAATATGTCAAAGCATTTTAAGAAATACAGACTGAATTAAATGAAACCTAAAAGACTCATTAAAGCATGAACTCTCTGAATTACAGGTAATTAACAACATAAAATAAAAGATTACCTGTTGAAACATATTTAATAACCTTATCTAGCATTAAAGAGTGAAAAGATGTGCACTGGACACATTACCTTCCTCATGGCCAAGTTGTTTATTTTTAGCCCTCTTCCTGGCCTCAATTTTATCCGTGTCTGCATTTACTGCATCATAAACAGTTTCTGCTACTTCTTGCTGCCAACGCTCTGATATTACCAGAGGGAAGTTCTTATACAATTCTTGGTCACTATCAACCAACTAGGAGGGAAAAATATCATAAAACGAAGGATTTTAATAAGTTCTATTACCATTACCAATATACTCAATGATTCCAGTGCAATAATAATTATAGTTTAAAAAATATGAGAATGAAATTGACACTGTGAAGTAGACAAAGATTCCCAATCTTGCATGTAGTACAAACTCGAGAAAGCAAAGCTATACAGCGCACTGTACAGTTTTCAAGTTCTGGTGTATTTAAAACAATAGCATCGTATTTTACAATATGGAAATTTATCTCAGATCATAATATACAGACACTGGATTTTTTGCTATTCTTTAGACATTGCTCAAAAACTCTTATACCAGCAATACGACGTAAGTTATACATGTGGTACATTGCCTGAAAAAGGATATAAACATTTTAACTGCCACCTTAAGATGGACTTCTGAAATACTTACTTTTCTTAGCTGCCCTGTTCAAAAAATCTCTAACTATATAATAGGTTCCTCTGCCTACTTCTCTAGCAACAACTGACTCCACTAAATCTGCTTCAGCTCTCAGAAACAGCATTCTTTTGGGAACTAACTAACTTTTCAATTTATTTCAATCCACATATCATAAGGCAAAGATGAAAAATGTGTAGTTTATTATTTAAATAGTTGTTAATGTAGCGCATTACCTGGGAGCCTTACAACAATTCAAACAAAAATTATAAATATTATATCATCCTTGCTGGACTGGTGAGCCCACTAAGTAAAAGGTTGGCCAAACAGACACATTTGCCTTACTTCCTGAAGCTCAGCAAAACCAGATCCTTGCAGTTTGCCAAAAGCAGCAAATTCCAGATTCCAGTCACTGTGCTGATATGAAAAGGCATTTTTCACACAGATACTTTTCCATGCTTCGACGGTAACTTTAAAGGTGTTAATAATGCACCTTTACAATAGTTGTGTATGCTACTGATTTCAGACTGCCTTCATGTCATACTGCCCTTTTTCCTTCCCACATTAACTACAGTACTTAAACTGAACTGTATTGAACATAACTGAAATCATTTGATTCAGGGAAAAAAAGATCATCTGTGGGTTGGTATAGCAACCTTTAGGACTGACAGCACTGGGCACAGAGGTTTTGGTACAATGCTAAGAATGATCACATTTTTCTCTATAAAGTTATTTATATTTTGGGTTTCAGGGTTAGTCTCTGGTGATACATTTTCTCGCAATAGCTAAACTCTTATACTTTTCTCTTTCCTCTATTGCTTTCTAACCATGCTGAGAAATTGGACTTTCTTTCAGAGAAACAAGATAAAATACAAGCTTTGCCTTCCTAACGGGAAAGTAAATCAACTCCCTTTTTATGCCCCTGCCCCTCAGTTTAGGCCCCAGTGGCCTAATTCATCCTCCCACCACTTTCAAAGGGATGTGATCAGACCCTATAGAGGCCAGAAACTCTGGGGTCAGAGCTTCTCAGACCTAGGGGTCCTTTCCTGTTACGTCTTGTGTGCCAATCTGAATTTTAGGCTGAATGAGGTGACTGCGGACAGTGGGGCTTATAAAGAAGCCTTAAGGAGTGAGACTGAAAGCCCCAGCATCAAAAATTCGATGACGTTTGGGTGAGAGAAAACTTGGACATAGGAGGGGGATACACTATTGTTCGCTTTACTTAAAAAAAACCCCAAACAAACCCCAAAACACAACCACCCTGAAACCAAACACACAATTCCTACAGAACAGCTGGACCATTATTAGTCATGTACAAACTATCTGTCCATGAAACAAAGGAAAAACCAAATCATTTCAGTCACATGCAGTGCGATTTAGTTGAAGTACTGTAGTGTGGCAGGTTGGCCATAGATTCATAGATTCCAAGGCCAGAAGGGAACATGGTGATCATCTACTCTGACCTCCTGTATAGCACAGGACAGAGACCTGCTCCACAATAATTCCTAGGGTAGATCTTTTAGAATAACACCCAATCTTGATTTACAATGGTCAGTGATAGACAATCCACCATGCTCCTTGGTAAAAGATATGCTCTAGGAATTAAAAGATAAGTTTCCAGGAATTATTTTGGGGAAGTTCTATGGCCTCTCTTATACAGGCGGTCAGAGCACAGTGATCCCTTCTGGCCTTGGAATGCATGAAATGATTCCAATGGTTAAATCACCCTCACTGTCAAAAACGTATGTCTTATTTCCAGCCTGGTGGGCAGACGTGCAATTATTCTGTGTAAAAGAATGAAACAAAAACCATCAAGAAGACAGCAAATTTAGAAAACAGGCTCTGGATAACAACTGATATGAAAGAAGGAACTAGCAATAGCTTAGTAAAGGGGTTACTGCAGATACTTATTTAAAGCGGAAAGAAACCCTAACCTGACACCTGCCTATCACCTCCCTGAACACTTTGCTGTTAAACTGCATCCCTTTCCCTCAGCCTGTGTCTGTTTTGTGTCGCTTTGGTTTGTAATCTCCGGGTCAGGGAAGATGTCTACTTGTAAGAAGCACAAAGAGACCCCGATTCTGATTGAGGCCTTTGGGATCTTCCCCAATATAAATAGGTAATGGAGAAGAAAGTATAGCAGTTCAGTCTCCAAAACTGAACCTTCTTGCCAGCAAACTGAGAAAGCTGGTGCTGTTTTATGAAAACCCTAATTTCCTCTGTATTTGACTCAGATGTAGGGGCTTAGTCAATCCTCTCAAAAGGAATTATAGAATCTTAGCCCGAGCATAAACTGCACAGGCACTGCACAGTGCATTGCAACTCTCATAGACTCATGAGCGAGGAAATAAATATACCTTAAGGGCAACCTGTACAAAGAATAAGTCATGAGTCAACAACATGCATTACAAGTATACACCTTGCTGAGAATTTAAGTTCCATAATATAGCTAAAGAAGACAATTTAACCTAGTTTCTCCCCAGAAAATGGTGCTTGGGATTATCAGTCAGGCATTCCTGTGCTTCAAGAAATCAGAGACTTATTACCCTACTGTTAGCTGGCACTGTGGTGTTTACTACTGAAAAGAACATTTTCTGTTCTTTGTATTTCTTTCCCAACATTTAAAAACTGTCTTATGCCAGCTGCTAGTAATTGCAGTGGCAGATAAGTCCCCCTTTTTAGTCACAGTGGGTAGTTAATATATTTCTGTTTAGGGAGTTTGGAGTGATTTCCTTCTCTCCTGACTCACTACCTGTAATTATATCTTGGTTATACCTGCAATAATAACAAAAATAAAGTTTGACCTATAAAAGAAAGTATGTTGAAATAATAATGGGGATATACCTTAGAATCTAAGTTAATCATTTTGTCTAGGTATTAAGCAGGTTTCAGAACAGAGGATGAAATAGCATATTATATACCACAGTAGCTGGGCACAAGAAACTAAGATAAGGATGGAGTAGCAACCATTGCTCTAGATTTCTTTCCTTTAATGTTGTTTTTCCATAGTTCTGTGTAATAATTTACATTTTAACATTATTATTAAAAGACTTCAGTTTTGTGGCTGCTTTAGATCCAATCCAATGGAAACGAACCCTTCACATATGGTATGACCTGCTATCAGTGTTCAAGTGGGTACAGGAGTAGTTTGAACACAAGACACTATTGTTGAAACAAGGTTACCTTACCCGAATTCTCACTAATCATTATTTTATTCTTATATATGAGGTCTCTGTCCATGGAGTATTTCCCCTATATTTATGCTATCATAGATGTTAATGCACAAATTTTCATTATAAATCTATAGGTAGTGAGAAATTTACTTATAGATTTGTTATTTATAGAGTGAGAATGGACTAGAAGTCTTAACATTCAGAGCCAGAAACTCCTGTGTTCAAAGCCCTGCTCTGAAAATAAATTCTTCTAAGGCAAGTGTCTGCGCAGTAAAGCAGCTTTCTGTGGTGTAACTCCCAAGGTGTACACACGGCCAAGCCACTTAATGCGCAGAAACTCCTCAGTTGCAGTGTTGCAAAAAACCCACCTCGAGGAGAGTCGTAAGTTTTACAGTGCAGAGGGTCCAGAGCTGTATTGACAGTGTAAACACATTACAGCACAGAAAGCAATCAATTGGCCTCCGGAAGTGTCCCATAATCCCTTAAGTGGCCGCCCTCCTCATTGTTTTGAACTCAGCTGCCCTGGAGACACGCACCCCTCCCCTTTCAAAGCTCTGCTTCTGACAGCTGTTGTGTGCTGTGCTGATCTGCTGGGAGGGTGGGGGGAAGCAAACCATTCCTGTGAATGCTTGTGCTGCTGAACACAGAGGCAGGGCTGGGTGGGTAGGTGTGAGAGAGAGAGAGATTGCTATGCAGAGAGCTGGGGAGGGAGACGGGGGCTGATGTCGGGGTTTCCCCCTGCCTCAGGACTGGTTGCTTTCTGCTGCTGTCTGAATTTACAAGACAGCATGCTGACACACTCTGTCCCCCAAAACACACTGTTTCTCCCCCGCCCCCATATACATACACACACACACACACACACACACACACACCCTGTCACACACTCTGCACCCCCCCCACTTCAGTTGAAAAGCAGCTGGCAATGTAGTAGGATGCCCATGGAACAATGGGATTAGGAAACCTGCATCATGTGACGCTGTGCCTGCCCCATGAGGCATTGCAAACCCTTCCCAAAGCACCCTGTGGCCAGTTGCACAGTGGGATCGTTACCACAATGCATTTCTCTCATTGCGGTTGCAAGAGCTGCTAATGTGGATGCACTCCACCGTCACAAGGAACACAGTGTGGACACGCAACAGGGGCTTAATTCCAGCGCTCTAATAGAAGTGGTATAACTTGTTGCGCAGAAACTTGCCAGTGTAGCCATACCCTTAGTTCCTGGACAAGTCACGTATCCGATCTACCTTATTTTCCCATGCAGAAAAAAGGATGACAACTACTTACCTCACAGGAGTGTCAAAAGAATTAATTAATGTTCACAACATGCTGTGAAGTTGTGATGTGTAATATAAATGCTAAGTAGTAGTACTTACAAAAAGAACTTTTCCCTCTAATCTGTCCTGTGGGACCTCTACTGTATAGTCTACCCCCATCTGATGCACTGATTTCACACTGATATTGCTAGTAGATCTATATGTGAATAACCCACTGAAGAACTGCCACAGTGATTATCAGAGAGAAGAATTTCATCCTAAGTATATAACAGGTGGCAACAGTTATTAAAAAGTAGTGTACATACTCGGTCACTACAAGTCAAACAAATATTTTACCCATTGCAAAATTTTGGTTTTATCCACCTTGACGACTGAGTGTGTGCAAACTTCTTTTCACTTACGTTGTTTTGGCAGTAGCACGACTAAAATATCATGGCAAAACTGAGGGCTTTGACTGAATGATTTCTAAATCAAAAGTAATCTAACCACCTGAAACACTTGCTTTGTAAAAATAAACTGCCTACACCTGATAATATCAGTGACAAAAGTAGGACTTTTCTGTAATATTTTTAGGAATGGTATAAATGGCAGTAACTTACTATGGACTGCTACCCAGTAGGTGCAGACGGGTTAAAATGCTCCTTGGGCACAGCAGGAGACCTGAGCTGTGTGTGTCATATAACTGTCCGGGTGGTATGAATGGGCTGTTACTGGCTGAAACCAACCAATACCAATGGAGGATCCCGAAATATAATGGCAACCCCAACAGCCAGGACATTCACAACTAGCAACCAACAGCTAAGAGAAAGGAGATTTCCCCCACTTCTTTGCAAGAAGGCCCTGAGCTGGAGAACAATGGGGTAAGGTGCCAAATAGCTGTGTCTGGGACTGACAGATAAAAGGACAGAGAGCCAAGATGGATTTCCACAGCAGCTTGGCTGGGTGGAGCCCTGGAGTTGGCCAGTACAGACTATGGGCAAGTCTACACTTCAAAATTAAGTTGACCTAAGTTACATCGACGTACAGCCATTGCAGTAATTAAATTGCTTTTGCATGTCCACAGTATGCAATTTGGGTCAGCGGTGCACGTCCTCACCAGGAGCGCTTCACCAATCTAAATGCCAGTGTGGGGCTTTGTGGGACGGCTTCTGAAAGGCAGCAAGTCAGTGTAAGCAATGCAGTGTCTACACTGACACTGTACCACCCTAACTACATCGACCTAAGCACTACGCCTCTCGCAGAGGTGGAGTTATTGAGTCGGTGTGGTGAGCAAGGTATATTGGTGGGAACGACATT
Organism: Mauremys mutica; assembly: GCF_020497125.1. Taxonomy (NCBI): domain Eukaryota; kingdom Metazoa; phylum Chordata; order Testudines; family Geoemydidae; genus Mauremys; species Mauremys mutica. The sequence goes on from NC_059087.1 coordinate 2,991,203, forward strand.
TTAGTGTAGATGCTTACCAAGTCAGATCGACGTAAGCTGCTTTCCGTCGACCTAACTCTGTAGTGTAAACCAGGCCTATGTCTTAACCTTTGATTCTCTATGCCAACTTAAGGACTTTGCAATGTTGTGTTCCAGTTGAATAATGAACCCTACTCCGTTTGACAAAAGCTGCCTGGTGACACTGCAAATACTTGCTGAAGGGCACTGACCTACATTACAGAATTAGGTCGACACCATGCAGCTTATGCTGACCTAACTCTGTAAGTGTCTACACTAAAATGTACACTAAAATAGGTGCAAGCGCTCCTGGTGAGACTATGCACCGCTGACACAAGGAGCGTAGTATGGACATGCAAAAGCAATTTTATTACTGCAGTGGCTGTACGGCAATGTAACTTAGGTTGACTTAATTCTGACCTGTAGACTTGGCGTCAGTTGGATTTGCTGGGCAGAGCTCACGGAATGAAACAGGAGTGCTGGAGCCCACGGGCTCAGGCTCAAAGGTATTGAAGCAAATGGCCTATCCTTAAGGAAGAGTGGGACCCCCTTGGGGTCTGGCCTGCTAAGGGGTACCTCCAAGGAGCTGTTTAAAGCCTAGATCCTGTGGCTCTGTGACAGTATGTATGCCAAATTTCAGTCAAACTATAATTTTAAACACACACAAGATATAAACACTTGACAAAAACATCATTCACTATACCTTGTTCTACTTGTTATGATCCCAAACCTGCAAACACCTCCACACATGCATAAATTTAAGCAGTAAATAATCCATCTGAAGTAAATGACACTATCTGCACACTTAAAGTTAAGCATGCACATGACTGGGACCTGTAACAGCAGCCTGAAAGCATCATTCATAATCGTTCATCTAAAAGTGTAAAGGAAACAACAGCTGAAGGAAAAATATTGCACATGTACCTTAATGCCTTTAGTGTCCTCTTCATCAAAGGAGCCAATATCAAAAGCATCTGCTGCATTTACTTCTCCCCGGGGAGGAATCAGTGGAGGAGGATACTGGAAATCAAAGGCAGGGCAGTCTAGTTACATAGCCAGACAATTACCGTAATTATTTCAATCCATTCTGCATTTATACATGCCAAACAAAATGCAAGGTATTCCTACATGCCAAACAAAATGCAAGGTATTCCTACAGAGTAAACAATGTATTGCAATGAAACCAGGCTTAAGTATGCATTCCTTTACTGAAAGGTCTTCCTAGGGCTTTTGAAAGAACTTTATTTTTGTTATTTATATACAATCACACAGAAGAACCATATAAAAGAGAGAAGGCCTAGAGTCTCCCGTCTGGCACGTTGTGCAATCATTCGAACCTACACGTCTGTACAATGCTACAGATGAGAATTCTTCACTCACTCACATTGGTGATAGCATTTTACATCTACTTTGTGCTTACTATGTGCATATATACTTGGCAAGGAAGGGAGAATAAGGACCTAAATTTGCTGTTACCCACCCGGCTTAAGTTTTACTGCTTTGTAGCAAGAGGTAAGGTTACATTTTGATGTATACCTTTTGTAAGTAGACTTGCTGCCAGTCAATCCCTTGGAAAAAATGATGCTCTTTTATTTCTTGCGCGCTGCAAAAAAAAAATTTAACATAACAAAATGTAGAGGCTTTTCAAGTTATGTTTAAGAACCCCACTGTGGAAAAATTCTTCTACCTAAACCAATACTTTCAGACAAGCACCCACACTCACTTTCTACTCCATATTACTATCTTAAATAGCACACAATACCATTCTGTTAACAATACCTGTAAAATGATCCCCAAATACTATATCCTACACTACTCAATGTACGTTGTTTCTACTTTAAGACAACAATTACCAACATATTGGGAGCATGAAACTCTAATTTTGTGACTGCTGTTCAGAGCCCTTTGATGTCAACTTTCATGGTACAGTAGAACCTCAGAGCTACAAACACCAGAGTTATAAATTGACCAGTCAACCACACACCTCGCTTGGAACCAGAAGTACGCAATCAGGCAGCAGCAGAGACAAAAGAAGTAAATACAGTACAGTACTGTGTTAAGCGTAAAATACTAAAAAATAAAGGGAAAGTTTAAAAAAAGATTTAACAAAGTAAGGAAACTGTTTCTGTGCTTGTTAAAAAGCAACATTTTTCTTCTGCATAGTAAAGTTTCAAAGCTGTATTCAGTCAATGTTCAGTTGTAAACTTTTGAAAGAACCACCATAATGTTTTGTTCAGAGTTATGAACATTCCATAGTTACAAACAGCCTCCATTCCCGAGGTGTTTGTAACTCTGAGGTTCTACTGTAATACCTGCAAATCAGGCAGCTGGACATCTAAGTGATATGACTGTACCCACAATTAACTCATTTAAAATCAGAGGCTACAGGACTGCTTGGAATAAGGTAAAAGTAATTTAAAATAAATCAGTATTTGTCAACAGTTACCAAATGTCCTATTTTCAGAAGACTGGAAAGCTATGAAAATCTCAAATGCCACCATATGGGAACAGTCGCAAATGCTGACTTTTTAATAACAACACCACACAATTTAAAATATGCACTATAATCATGGTCATCAAAATGTCTGTATCAAAAAGCACAGAGCAGGAAAACTACAGAGCAACAAAAAATATGTAACATAGATAATAAAATAAAATAGTTAAAATGCCAACAAAACCTAAAAATGCTTAAAACAAACTTAGAAATAATTGCTGGCTAAGTGTCCCTTATAAAAGAGAGATTTCTCAACCTACCAATAATCAAAAGGAAGTTGAACAGACACTGCATTGAACTTTAATGCTTTCTTTCTAACATTAACATGTTACAGCGATAGGAAGCAGATTCTGACCTAAAATAAAATAGATCCCTCATTTAAAGGAAAGAAGAGATATACGCAGGATTTGGTTAATGGAGAAGCTAAATCCTACCTGCTACCCTGACAGCCAAGCCTCCTGCTAACATCACGTTGCAGAAGCCCTTCCAAAAGGGACTTTAGTTCAGGGGAAAATGAATCTGGTAACTCCACATTCTGAGGGATAAAAAATGAATTATGACATGAATCCTGCACGGACATATTCAGAATAAAGTTGTTTCTCAAAAAGAAGTGATGTACAGAACTTCTTAAAGGACATGTAATTAGCTAAGCATGAAAAGCTTAAATCAAAAGATCATTAGAATCCTTACCACGGTGAGCGTCATCCGGTCGATCTCATGCTTATCTTTGGTTTTGTGCTGTCTGAAAGGACTGTGACTGTAGAAATAAGAAAATACACTAATAAATGTAAAGCCATAACATATCTGCTTATTTCAGCTGTGGCAACCCCAGAAAAGAGTGTAGCGTCCTGTTAGTCACATTCTTCAAACTCAGCAATCCTATCCTGCAGAACAATAAAACAAGCAGTGAAACTTTTAGCATTTCCAGTGAAAACTAGACTGGCCAAATATTGACACAGAATTCAATAGCACAGGTGGGAATCCCCTGGGAATGTAGGAGTTTGTTTTTATGACATTACGTTTTGTGTAAAAACCTGCAATACTTTGCAAAAATAAATACTTCCTGTCACTTTGGTATTACTTGAACTTCTATAATAGTCTTTACAATCAACTTTAGAGAAAACAGGTCTTTTAACTCTTTCACTGACTCCACACAAATATCACCAGGGTCACTACATTTAGGAAAGCCTAATGCTGTTATTTCGTAAGTATATATGCAGTGGGCTAGTTTATAAATGAATGTAGTTTGAGTAATCAATCATTCCAGTACTTATGGATCAAGTACTGAAGTCCTCACTGAGTAAATCTCCAATAAAATAAATGACCTCATCTAACAGGGAAATTCTCAGAAGCTACCAAAACTTTGACATTTGTAAAATAACCATCTACAAATGGAAACCTAACATATTCTACAGAGCTGCTGACTCCATTATATATGGAAAGTATGTAGCAAGAGGTTAAAATCTATGGTTGAAATTAAGGATAGTCTGTGGACAGTCTACAGTGGATGACTGGCAGTTTGAGAGTGTGTGGAACCCCTACCTGAAATGCATGATTTGGGGTTGGTATCAGAATATTTCTAGTAAATGAGGCTGTTTGGGAACAAAGCTGGTTTGTCTGAATATCCAGTGCACTGTTTTATACTGATATATTTTAGATCAGGGATGGGCAAACTATGGCCCGCGGGCCGGATCCGACCCTTCAGGGCTTTGGATCCGGCCCGCGGGATTACCCCTGGTGGTGCTGCGGGCCCGGCGCTGCTCTCAGAAGCAGCCCCCGGACCGGGAGGCAAAGGGCTCCATGTGCGCACGCAGAGCCCTCTGCCCTCCCCCTCCCCCGCCCAGGGGCCGCAGCACTTCCTGGAGTGGCGTGGGGACAGGGCAGGCATGCAGGGAGCCTGCCCTGGCCCTGGTGGGCGCCACTGCCACCCCGGAGCCACTTTAGGTAAGTGGCACCGGGCTGGAGCTCAAATCCCTCCTGCCCCCCGCCCCCCAACTTCCTGCCCTAAGCCCTCTGCCTGTACCTCGCACCCCTCCTGCACCCAACTCCCTGCCCTGAGCCCCTTTCTGCACTCCTGTGCATTCCAACCACCTGCCCTGAGCTCCCTGCTGCACCCTGCACCCCAACTCCCTGCCCTGAGCCCCATCCTGCACTCCGTACCCCTCCTGTACCCCAACCCCCTTCCCTGAGCCCCCTCTTACACTCTGCACCCCTTCTCTGCCCCAATGCCTTGTCCTGAGCCCCTTCCTCCACATCCCGCACTCCACCCGCCCTGCCCCGGCCCTGCATACAATTTCCTCACCCAGATGTGGCCCTCGTCCCAAAAAGTTTGCCCACCCCTGTTTTAGATGTTGTATGAACTTTGAAAGTATTTGATATTCTGTAGCGGTCCTTGGTTATTACACATTTTCAGTGTAATGTTAAGTAGCAACTTGAAGGGGTATTGAATCAAGGGGAGCGGGGCAGGTTGGTTACTATGGCTGACATTTATTCACTGTTTCCTGTCTCCAAATCCAGGCAGAAAGTTATTTTTCAAAAACAAAATCCCTGTTTTCCTATTAACCTATTCATTAACAGTTTTCAAGTTCATAAAAGGCTGTTAACAAGGAGGAGGGAGAAAAACTGCAGCAAGGGAGGTTTAGGTTTGACATTAGGAAAAGCTTCCTAACTGTGAGAGTGGTTAAGCACTAGAATAAATTGCCCAGGGAGGTTGTGGAATCTCCATCATTGGGGATTTTTAAGAGCAGGTTGGACAAACACCTGTCAGGGATGGTGTAGATAATTAGTCCTGGCATGAGTGCAGGGGACTGGACTAGATGACCTCTCGAGGGCCCTTCCAGTCCTATGGTTCTATGATTAAAAATGGTAATGTCCTTTGTGTTTAGTGCTACCCCTAGGAGTCCATCACACTGTTCCACAGCCCTATTGGCTTGTTTAGGTGTTTGTTTCTCCCGTTAACCTGAAGAGATTTCTGCAGCATGGATCTGACGGAGGGAAGACGATGTTATGCTCCCATGATGCTCTGCTGTGTCAGGGATGATGACTGGAGTTTGAAGGATTAAATGTGGCCTTAGATGAAGCAACAAGAAGGCTTTGCCAATAAATAAATGTGGTTGGCTATAGAAGGTCTCCTATATGGTTATATCTATACAACTTTTTAATTCTGTCTATTTACCTACATAAATTGGGTCAGCAATGAACTACTAATGTGGGCCTTATGTCTGATATTCAGAGCTATGCACTTACCTTGCTTTGTAAAGTGCTCTGAGCAACATGGACAAAAGTGCTATGTAAGAGCTCATTATTAATTATTACTGCTAGCACATCCACCCAATTTGACAAGGCCAATGGAAAATCTAACATATGATCAATATTCTTGAACAAATACCAGTGGACCCTGACAGCCTCAAAAATGGATTATTTCATCTAATTACAATTTATTAACATCTGAGATAAACACATCAGTGTTCATAAAACCTAAGTAGACACAGATGTTTATTGATAAAGGAACATTTCACAAAGGAGAGAGTAAGATGTTTTTGCACTCACATATGATTCAAGGACAAATTCTGCCTTCAAATGCACCCAAGCAAAGGATACATTATAGCTTATCTAAAATCTATAGATGTGAAAAGTTAATGTGATGCTACCGAAAAAAACACGACGAGGTACTCTCACCCACAAGTAGAAGTCTAAAGCATTACCTGAAGTCCACTAATGCCTTAGTAGTCTTTCTAATGTACAGCAACCTTATGTCATTTAAAATTCGCAACAATTGTCAGCAAAGTGGTGCACAAGTAGTAAAATAGCCATTTCTAGCCAGAACTGGATGAGCACTAAGCTGTTCAGAAACAGCCAAGCTTTCCTAAACATTTTGACCCTTCGCTACTGACCAAATAATCACCCCAGCATTACTAAAAATCTGTAACTACTTACAAGGGAGAGCACACAATCAGCTCTCAATAGCGAACAGCACGTATTACTTGTGCTACTGTAAAGTTAAGTACTGACCTATCATTTGTTCTACAACAACCCCGTTCTTTTTCTTTCTCTATTTTTGATGTGCTGACGGACCCATGCTTTTCCAAGGCTGTACCAAATCAATTTACTTCTTTTCCTAATAAACTTACTTTTATATTATAACCCTTTTGTTTATTAGATCATTTCCATCTGGCATTTAAGACTAATATAAAAACATGGTATAATTTCACTTATACAAATTATTACATTAAATCTCAAATAACTAATAAGAGTTGTAGAGATGCTAGTGAAAATATAATATATAAAAGAACAGCAGAAATTACTCTGATAAAAACATTTTAGAAAACAAACCAACAGTTATCAAGATGCGCTACCTGTAAAAAATGTATCACTTGTTTAAAAGAATAGACATAATTTCACATCATAAATTTAGATTGTTTTTCATCCAGTGAAACAGCACTAAAGAGCACCAATATAACATAATATGTGCAAAGAATATTTTTGAAATTGTTTATATTTATACCCAGGCACAAATGTGCTCATGCTATGTGGAAGATTGTATTTTATTATTATAATTTTAGGCCTACCACGACGTATGATGCTAGCATTTGTCTCTCTACCTTTTTTTTGTTTGGTTTACTGTAGCTTTCAGCTTTTCAGCATCACACATTTTTGTTGTTGTTGTTGTTAATCTGCAATTTTAGACCCAGCTAAGACTAGGTATTTTCAAGCAAATGCATAAGCTTCAAATGGCTTCAAGGAGCCATGAGTAGCAAGAGCTCAGGTAGACAACTCTAGCTTTGTTCCACATGTCGAAGTCTCACTGATGTCAATGAGAGTTTCACACATAGACCAAGCACTGAATATGGCTCCTAGATACCTATTCTCTTCCACTGTGTGGGGCTTTTGTGCCAGTCAGACCCTTTAGTGCAGTGGGGGGAAAATTGCACTACAATCCCTCCTGAAGTCCCACTTCTTCACCAAACAAGTAGACACACATCAGACAAGATGCTCCAGAAACCCAAACGGAGGAGTTAAAACATTCTAAATTGTAACGCTTATTATATTTTTTAATTTCAGTCTCCCCCTTAAAAAGTGATGGAGATGATATTTTACTGAGGGAAGCTAGTGCCTGTAGGTCTAGCGGTAAAAGTCAGTCTTTTGAAGTGATATGTCTGAGGAGCAAATAAGAACCTGACCTGTTCTCCCACAGGGCAATATCTGTAGCCACTATGAAAAGCAGAAATACTGTGAGCAGAAGGAACCTGGAAATGCCAGAAGCCTAATGTTATTTCTTTGTGCAGCGCTGGGGTGAGTAGGAGGAACTGCAGGATACACAGTATGAAATAACTAACAGAATGCATATTACTTGTTTTATAGACAGAACATAAGGCGCCCATATTAAAAAGGCAAGAGATTTCACTCACCCTCTCAGAAGTTTGAAAAGCATACAGCCTAAAGAGAACCAGTCTGCGCTGCTATCGTATGCTGTTCCTTTCTGGAGCACCTCAGGAGCCATGTATCCGTGGGTACCACTAGTGGAAACGGGGGAGGAAGGAGAGGTAGGGGAGGGAGGTCAACAGAATCTTGATTACAAAACAAAATTAACTTCTTCTGAAATCCTGCACTATCCCAACAAGAAAGTCTACCTAGAACAGGGTGACATCTCACGGTCATTTTAAATTGAAGTTGCTTTGGCCACACTTACACCCTTTTCGATTTCCATTTTCTGTTAAGCCGTGGAGGCACGAGCTCTGGCCCTGATGAGAGTTAGGACAGGTGGAGGCTGCTGTAACTCATGCTGCAGGTCTAGGATTGGTGAAACTGAGCTCTGCTCCACCATGCCCCCTCCACACTCCAGTTCTCTCTCATACCTCTCTACCAGGATAATGGATGGGGGCAGCTGGCACGGAAGCTCTACCCATCAGCTTTAGAGCAGCAGAAAATTCACCTACTTCAGGGGAATTCCCTCCTTGTCACTCACAGGCAGAACTTGGCCCCAGTGTGCTGCCTATGTCCCATACAAATTCCAATCTGTAACTTTTTCCTGGACTTCAGTGAATGGCCAATCATTTTAAACATGAGGGACCAAATTCATCCTTTGTGCAAATCCACTGTAGTCATACCACGGATGAATCTGGCCCTAGAGTACAGAGTGCCACAAAAAATATGATAACTGCCCACACACACACAAAAATCAGAGTTCAGTTACACCTCTGTAATTCCACTGAAGCCAGTGGGTGCAAATGGGATCACAATTTGGCCCAAACAACACTAGCAAAAATATGGACACACATACATAAGAGCACAAAAAACCCTGAATTTTAGTTCATTTCCGAACTTTGGATAATTAAAACAATCTGGTGCTTCAAATCAAGCAGAGTTCTTATTTACTCTGAACACTGAATCATCCTGAAATCATGGGTCATCTTCCAGCCTATGCCTACACATCAGCTGTTACAACTGCACAGGACGTTAGAAATTAGAGATGGAAGAGAATGAATAGGTCATCTAGTCTCTCTCCCAACCAAAGCCTGATTGCTCCCTACAGAACATCTACAGCTTTCAGTGTCCAGAGCAACAGGGCTTCCACCCCTTCCCCGGGAAGACCACTGCTCAGCCTAATAGAGCTTATTATGAGAAAGCTGATCTCTATATTCAGCCATATTTTTTCCTCGTTTTAACCCATTACGCCTAGTTTGTACCCCCAAAACAATTCTTTTCCAGCCTTCTTTCTTAAGCCTTTCAAAATATATGTAGGCTATGAAATCCTCATTTATTGTGTTATTTGTAAAACTATGATGTTCCTCTTTTCTACCACTTTGCCAAGCTGTACAAATTTAGCTCTTTTAATCTTTCTACCTAAATCAGTCTCTCCTGCCTCAGATCAAGTCTGTTGCTTGTCTCTGAATTCCACCCATTTTGTCAATATCTCTCTAGCATTCTATACGCACCTTCTCTTGCAATACCTTCAAAGAACACAAATGCAATTTTTGGCTTCATACACAGATACATCAAGTAACAGAGCAGAAAAGCAACTGTCTTCTGATAGTCCAAGATAAATCAAAAATTCAAAATGTGTGTTCCACTGCTTAAACTCCTGTATACTTAATAACTGTCCCAGAGCCCAAATGTCAATACCTTAATTTTGTCACTCTCCTCTGTCCAAATTCTGACCAAAGAAATACCTTTATATTATAATTACTATAACCCTCAGAGTGTTTTCTTATAGATGCATGAAGTGCCATCACACCCATGGCACTAAATACAAAATTAAATCTGAAAAATAAGTTTAAAAGGTTACCCATTGAAATCAATAAGGATATATGGGCATGTACATAGCTGCTTTAAAAAGGCACACTCAGGTACGTGGTCTATTTCAAGATAGTGACCTGCACGCTAGCAGAAACCAGTGTTCCTAAGCACTCTTGTGATTTCCTTTCAATAGCAAAGTTCTTTGGGAGAGAAAATGAGCAGGTTTAAAAGACAAAAATATATAAGATTAAGAATAGAGGTTTAGCAACGTGAAATCAAACTAAAATCAGGGCAAAGGATTTGTAGTTCGTATAACTAAATATATCAGAGTTCATGCAATACTTACACACTAGCATGTGGTTTCTTTTTGGAAAAATCACAAGCAAGACCAAGGTCTGATATCCTTACGTGTCCGTGCTCATCCAACAGGATGTTTGCAGGCTAGAAGCATAGAAAGAGAGAAGTGTTACTGGAAATGGAAAAATACAAGTCTTTGATCACTAGGACAATTTCACAAAGCAACAAACCTGACTTCTATGCACCTCTAGTCTATGACAATTTCTGTTGTTACTAACTCTATACACAATAAGTACCAAGCAGTTTTGTACAATCAAAGCATGATTATACATGAGTTTGGATTGGCCTTTATACTGTACCAACATTCTGTGAATAAGGAAAACCTCAAAGGTTACACAAGGCAAGAAAACAAACCATGACGCTGTTATGGGGTGTCTACTCCTCCTCCCCATAGCCTGATGAGGTAAAATAGGCCAATTAACCTTACAGGCTGAATCTGAGGGAGAGCCAGGGACTGATACGGCCTAATGGCTAATGAAGCCCAGCCAGGGGAGGATCTGGGATTAGAGAGAGGTAGTTGGTGGTGAGAGAAAGGCTGCAGGGAGGAGTTCTGAAGTTCCCACCTACAGTGGAGGTGATTTGACTAGGTACAAGGAGGCATTATAGGGGGAAAGTAAGCCCTGGGATCCTAAGTTGGACGACAGACTGTGGCAAGAAGCCGAGAGGGGTGAAAGCCATGGGGAGCGGAGGAAGCTCCAGTGGAAACCAAGAGGTAAGCCGGGAGACAGAGAAGAGAGACAGGAAAGAGCACATGGAAACAGCAACAAGGTCAGAACTTGAACAGACTGAGCACAGAGTCCCTAGGCTGGAACCTGGAGTAGTAGGCGGGCCCAGGTTTCCCTATCGGCCAGAGGGAAAGCGGCACAGACTTGGGAGACTGTCTGAGACCGCAGGTAGACAGTATGTCCAATCGGACTTTGATTCCCTGGAAGGGGTGTACTATAGTGACCTGGCCATAGGGCTGAGTCACAAAAAGGAAGCATCCTAAATCCAGAGAGAGAGATACCATGGGGCAAGCAATTGAAGGAGGGGGCATCAGACCAGGTGAGAGCTGATCCCCAATCTCAGCCACAAGGCGACCTCCCAGTGGTGAGTGAGACCCATTAGAGAGGTATATGACAGAATTAAAACCAACTTGACTTGAAGATGTGGATTTCGCATTCCATTTGGGCCCTGCACAGACGTGCCCATGCCTACATCTTCTCTCCCCCTACTTCCATACCTGCACTCTACATTTTTCAATCTCTATACAATACATCTTGTCACTCCTTTTGGTCTCTTTGTCTCACTTCCTTCAGCCTTATGGATGTTAATGAGATATCCCCTCAAGACCCACTCCTCCTCATTAGCCCTCCATTGCTTAACTCCCCGTCTCGTTGTTCCCACAAACTAATACATTCACTAAGTGAACATAATCATTAATATAGGTTGAAAGGTGAACATGATAGACAGGATTTATTACCAAGTAACCAGAGAAAGATTTTCCTGAGTTATTTAATCTGATTAATAAAATTTAAAGCCAACATTTAAACCAAACTAAATTGTACTGAGTCTTAATTCATCTATATTAACTTTCACTTTATTTGGTTAACAGTATAAATATTGGTATGAAACTACAGCATTTCCATAGCTGTTTTCTTCTGAAGCAGTAAACAGCATTTGATTAAGAAGTTGTCTGCAAAGCACTGCTAAACAGTGGGTACTGAGTCATCTACAAAGCTTTTCCATCTGAAAGGATTTCTTTTATGCAGTGTTGTTGTAACTGTGCTGGTCCCAGGATATTAGAGAGATAAGGTGGGTGAGGTAATATCTTTTATTGGACCAACTTCTGTTGGTGAGCACAAAAATCTTTCGAGCTTGCACAGAGCTATACTTCAGCTCTGTGAAAGCTTGTTGCTCTCACCAACAGTTGGTCCAATAAAAAAGATATTACCTCACCCACCTTGTCTCTCTAGGGTTTCTTTTGTCCAGGATAACACCCCAATTGACAATTTTAAATCCAGTCTTTAGAACATGTAGTACTAGCAAGTTCCAGATACAACGGTGATGGAGGCCATCAGAGTACCTAAATAGATTAGATAGAAACAAGTTAGCAATGGGAAGTAGAAGAAATACTTTTTCAACTTGTTTTTAGGGGTGGTGAAGAAGTTTTAGAAAAGTCTTAGTACAGGGTCTCCAAAAACTGCTAGGGTTTTATAAGTGAAGACCTCACAGACCAGAACTGGCTGAATTCAAGGGGAGCCATCTACTATTCCAATTTGATAATAAGTATTACCTATCTTGCTACCTAGAGTTTGCCAACACTGGTAACATTCTGTTTGGCAAGAACCAAGATGGAAACTTGGTAATTTTGTTTCCTTTTTATGAGAATACCTGTGGGCCTCAGAACCTTCTGGAATCTGGGATCTCTATGGTCCAAAAAGAATGTACGTACATGTTACAGAAAGAGTAAAATACATAACACAAGGATATTAACCTCTTTCTTTGTCTAATACTTTGAAAGACAATGATTAAGTTATGCCTGTCAGAAGAGTTTAACCTAAAAGGCTATTTCTCATCTATGTAGCCAGCTAGTAATTTTCCAGCAAAATATTTTGAAAACAGTAAGATTCAGAATTAGAATTAAAATATACAAGTCTTCAAATGGGAAGGACAATAGGTCACCTGATCCACAAAATGCTAATGCAATGGGAACCTCTTCTTTTCCGCAGGTATTCTCTCGTGAAATTACTCCTTAAATACACATCATATTGAGCTTTAACTCCCTTACATTATCAGCTCCCACAATATCACCGGATACCCTATACTATATACAGTAGTAATAAATCTCTGGGTGAAAAAGTTCTTTCTGGTGTCTAACCTATTACTCTCTTTTCTTAGTATCAGAGGGGTAGCAGTGTTAGTATGGATCTGTAAAAAGCAACAAAGAGTCCTATGGCACCTTACAGACTAACAGATGTATTGGAGCATGAGCTTTCGTGGGTGAATACCCACTTCGTTAGACCCATGCATCTGAGGAAGTAGGTATTCACCCACGAAAGCTTATGCTTCAATACATCTGTTAGTCTATAAGGTGCCACAGGACTCTTTGTTTCTCTTTTCTTAATTACTAATTAAATCCCAGGTTATAACTTTAAGGTGAAATTCACTCCAGGGTACAAAGACAAGGGCCTAAAGTCTTTAGTAATGCATAGGGCCTTTTGTTCATCCTCTGCCTTCTCAAACTGTAAATAAGCTATTTTTGATCCCATTCTATCCCCTTAAGACATGTTTGTACTATAAGCTGGTATTCAGGCAATTCCCCACCTCCCCTCCCCAAACAAACAAACAAACAAACAAACATATTCCCTCAAGGCTGACCATTAGAGCCCTGCAAATCTGTGGCTATCCGCCTTATCCCATGTTAGCAGATCGCGGCTTGGATGCAGATACACATTTTGTATCTGTGCAGGGCTCTACTGACCATGTGCCTTTCTTCTTGCGATTTCCCTTCTTTTCCTTTCTATCAGAAGTTCTTATACGGTTGATACCTAACCGAAACTTACTCTTTATTGTAATGCATTACAATCATTTATGTGAAACAGTTATTAGAAAATTCAAAACAAACTCTGAAAGAAGTAATCAGCTTTCTCCCAACATTTGGTGACAGAAATGATTCTGGATACAAAAAGGGTTTTCATTAAGTTTCTTATATTCCCTAGGTTTAGGGTTACCATATTTGAACACTGAAAAAAGAGGACACTCCACACGCCCCCCTGCCCCACCCCAACTCCACCCCTTCCCCGCCCCCATTCCAACCCCTTCCCCAAATACCCGCCCCAGCCCCGCCTCCTCCCCTGAGTGCGCCACATTCCCCCTCCTCTCCGTTCCTCCCAGCCACCTCCTCCCTGGGCTCCAACTTCCCCGGCTCCTGCCGCTCTCCAGCCCATACGCCCCCAGCCGGGCGCTTCCCCCACGCAGCAGCAGCCAGAGCCGAGGGGACGGGAAGTTGCTTTGGGCCCTGGGCCTTCCCCCGAGCTGGGCATCCCAGCCCCAACACGCTCCCACCTGCGAGCTCCCTCTCTGGCCGGGCTGGAGCAGAGAAGTGCTGCGTGCATGGCCCAGGCCTTGCCCCCGGGCTCGGGGGCCTCCACCCCGCTCCCAGCCGGACCCAGCAAGGCTGTGGCAGCTCAGGCTGGGCGGCTGCAGGAGACGCTACAGCGTGGGCCCTTCCCAAGGGAGGGGGAAGACGCTCAGGCTCCTGGGAGCCACCGCCATGTGCCGGAACCTTCCCCCCAGGCAGCGGCTCCTTGGGGGGGGGCAGGAGGAGGCAGCCCCGGCTGCACGGACCACTGGCGGGGGGGCTCCTTGCACGGCCAGGGCGGAGGGGGAAGACTGAGGCTCTGCCAGAGCTGCGGGGGATGCTTGGAGGAGGGAGAAGCAGCCGTGGGTCCCCCGCACCCGCAGCTGGCTGCAGAGATGTCACCACTCCTAGCCTTGGGGCTGCAGCAGCACTCGGGGGGAGGGGAGGTTGCAATCTGCAGGCTGCAGCAAGCTACCCCCCAAGAAGAGAGAGGGGCAGTGGGTAGAGTTATCATATGTCCGTATTTTCCGGACGTTTTTATATATTTAAAAAATCCTCCTGGACGGCGATTAACAACTAAAAACCCAGACATGTCCAGGAAAATACAGACATATGGTAACCCTACCTAGGTTGTTCATCACTACCCTTTAACTGGCTGCATAAATAAAATGGTTACCTTCAAGTCTCTGTATACAACAAATCGATTGTGCATGTGTTCTAAGCCTAGGATGATTTCAGTAGCATAAAACCTCATCTCCTTCTCAGAAAAAACCCCGTGCTGTGAGAGGTGGTAGTGCAAATCTCCTCCTAGAATTAGAAAAATTGGGATGTAATTCATAAAAAAGGGAATAGTAAAGTCCTGTTACATTGGCAGGTGGAAAGCTGTATTCTACAGAGCTAGGGAAGGAGGAAGATACAAGTTTACTAATTTGTAGGTTCCGTCGACTTGTGTGACAGGAAGGAGCTTGGATTCACATACTTAGGCACTTGCAGGGGATGCTTTCATGCATTTGAGCGTACATGTTGGCAATAATCCAAGAAATTAATAAATCCGAGTAGATACTCTACAAATAAAGAGCAAATATCACTTCATTTTAAACATGAATTCATATCACCCATGTTTGCTCCTCTTTAGTGACTGCTTTCAGTGAACACTCCAGAAATTAAGTGTCACTCGCAGTGAATTTCCAAGTCACATATGTGGGTTTGCAAAGAAATTAAATTCTCTATTTGCACATGGAAATATTCATGCTGGAAGAGCTTGCAGATTCATCCAGTCAGACACAACACAAGGTGACTTACAAGATGATGAATAATTATATAGAACTGTTCATGATCAAACTACAGATTTAAAATAATGAGCCATAACTACTTTCACAGAATCACAGATTGCAAGGCCAGAAGGGCCAACTGTGATCATCTAGTCTGACCTCCTGTGTAACATAGGCCAGAGAACTGTCCCAAAATAATTTCTGGGGCAATCTGAATAATCAACTACCATTTTGACTTCAATGAGATTACTCATATGCATACAGTTACAGACATTCTTAATTGTTTACATGATCTGATCCTTAAATTACAGAGCAATGCACCACCATGCACCCTAGCAACTGAAGGCATCTCACTGCAGGATCAGGGTAAAAAAGCAGTCCCCCAAACTGCTAAGGAACGTCAGGTACCACTAACTTGCAAGATCTTCTGCCGTGGATACTGTGGATCACTTTCTTTGTGTCTCAACCTCACCTTTATTCTAAGGCTTCCATGACTCTGCTTTCCTCATTCTCCTGCTTTGCTGACGGTTCCTTCATTATTTTCTTGAGTGCCTCCCCATGTTCTCTGTTGTCATCCTTGAGTTCTACATCCAATCTTTGTGCATGCTATCTCAAGGAGACCTTATCAACTGCCACCTTTATTTCCAGAATTTCCCAACCTACCTCCCCCTTTTCTCTCCTCTTGTATCTATGGCTGCCTCTCAGATCTCTCTCCTGAACATCCGAAAGTTATCTAAATTAGACATTTTCAAAATCTTTCTAAAACTTTTCCATTTCTTCCCTCCCATTTCTCACAGGCTCACAATCTCAGGGCTTTCTCTGGCTCTTCACATTCCTTCCTCCCCATTTCTACCAAGCTCCCCATGAGCCCTGTCGTATCCTTCACCGTTACCAGAACGGTTCCTTTCATTAACTTTGCTTACCATTCATCAGGTCCAGGATGAAGCAGAGTTTGTCAGGGGTGTGGAAGGCATAGGTCATACACACTATAAAAGGGCAGTCCTGTAAAGGAAATCAATGAAGAGTTTACCTCACATGATATGCAGAGCCCTTGTTACATTAAGATATCTTCTAAAATGATTTCTGTTTTCTATCTATACACTTTGATGTACTCCATATGCAGTTTGGCAAATGCTAATATTTTCTTGTTTTCAAAACAAATATACAAAATGAATATAGGAAATCAAACACTGCCATTACTGACACAATTCTCTTCTGAAGATTTGCAACCCCAAGAAGCACTCTCACAGATCATGTTCCAACATTTCTACAGAAGGAGGAAGTTTGACCTATGTTCCCACTAACCTTATAATTACAAAAAATATGTTAAAGCTCGCAAACTATGCAAGAGCCTAGGAAGTAACCAGTAGGGTCCCTTTGGGAATGGAAAAGAAGGATGGGATTACAGGAATACTGTTTAGCCAGTTGAAACAGAGGAGAGACTAAATCATTTGAATGAATTCGTATGGGAAATTCTGATAATTAGAACAGGTAATTTTATCCTTACATGCAAATTAAGTTTCTATACATTGATGAAATTCAATCCAGTCAACTGGGCTGCTCTGACAGTCATAAAGAGCAGGCAATTTAGAATTTTGGTGCCCTCTGGTGGTCATGTAAAACTTCCCTCAGCTCCCCAGTTGCCTTACAACAGCTAGGAACTAGGTCGATTAATTTGCAATTAATCACAGTTTTAATTGCACTGTTAAACAACAGAATACCAACTGAAATGTATTAAATATTTTGGATGTTTTTCTACATTTTCATATACATCGTATTCTGTGTTGTAACTGAAATCAAAGGGTATCTTATTTTTATTACAAATATTTGCACTGTAAACAAAAGAAATAGTATTTTTCAATTCACCTCATACAAGTACTGTAGGGCAATCTCTTTGTTGTGAAAGTGCAACTTACAAATGTAGAATTTTTATTACATAACTCAAAAACAAACCAATGTAAAACTTCAGAGCCTACAAGTCCACTCAGTCTTACTTCTTGTTCAGCCAATCGCTAAGACAAACAAGTCTGTTTACATTTACACGAGATAATGATTCCCTCTTCTTATTTACAATGTAACCAGAAAGTGAGAACAGGCATTTGCATGGCACTTTTGTAGTTGGCAATACAAGGTATTTACGTGCCAGAGATGCTAAACATTTGTATGTCCCTTCATGCTTTGGCCACCTTCCTAGAGGACACACTTCCATGCTGATGATGCTCATTAAAAAAATAATGCATTAATTAAATTTGTGACTGAGGAAGAATTGTATGTCCCCTGCTCTGTTTTACCCACGTTCTGCCATATATTTCATGTTATAGCAGTCTTGGATGATGACCCAGAACACTTTCACTGCAGATTTGACAAAACACAAAGAAGGTACTAATGTGAGATTTCTAAAGATAACTACAGCACTCGACCTAAGGTTTAAGAATCTGAAGTGCCTTCCAAAATCTGATCGGGATGGGGTGTAGAACATGCTTTCAGAAGTCTTAAAAGAGCAACACTCTGATGCGGAAACTACAGAACCTGAACCACCAAAAAAGAAAATCAATCTTCTGCTGGTGGCATCTGACTTTGATTATGAAAATGAACATGCATCCGTCCGCTCTGCTTTGGATTGTTATCGAGCAGAACCCGTCATCAGCATGGATGCATGCGTCCTGGAATGGTGGTTGATGAATGAAGGGACATATGAATCTTTAGAGTATCTGGCATGTAAATATCTTGTGACGCCGGCTACAACAGTGCTGTGAGAACACCTGTGCTCACTTTCAGGTGACATTCTAAACAAGAAGCAGGCAGCATTTTCTCCTGAAAATGTAAACAAACTTGTTTGTCTGAGTGATTGGCTGAACAAGAAGTAGGACTGAATGGACTTGCAGGCTCTAAAATTTCACATTGTTTTATTTTTGAATGCAGATTTTTTTTTACATAATTCTACATTTGTAAGTTCAACTTTCATGATAAAGAGATTGCACTACATTATTTGTATTAGGTGAATTGAAAAATACTATTTCTTTTGGGGGTTTTTCACAGTGTGAATACTTGTAATCAAAAATAAATATTAAGTGAGAACTGTACACTTTGTATTCTGTGTTGTAATGAAAATCAATATATTTGAAAACGTAATAAGATAAGCTACAATTGAATGTAGTTTGTTCTTATTAGAACAGGAAAGGTAAGAGAGGTAATGGTGTTTTACACAGACCTGAGGGACCACTGACCTAGTACCTATTCTGTCTGGATCACAACTTGCTATTTTTTTAGTAGAAAATCTACTATTGTGAAACAAACAATTTTAACAGGTGTTTTGTACAAGCCCTTCTTCAACTCAAATACTGGGCATGGTTTTCTGACTTATAATACTTTTCGCTTTCATAGCACCTGTTAAAGATCTCAGAGCACTTTTTAAACCTTCAGATTCAGAAAACCTCTTTGAGGTACAGTATTATACCTATTTTACAGATGAGAAAAAACAAAGCATCAAGATGTATTAAGAATTGACTTCCTCAGGTCATGCAGACAGTGAGTGGCAATGCAAATAATAAAAGGAGTTAAAGTGACTGATGCACAGTGCTGTGTTTTCTCTCTCTAGACCAGGAATCCACTTAATAAAGGTTTTGGATTTACAGTTAAAGAGATTCTAAGATGAACTTCCAGCTCCACAATTTATCTGTGTACCACATATGTCCAATCCACCAGGAAAGACAAGTGCTGCTCAAGGTAATTAATGTCCCAATCACAGAGTCCTTTATGAATGACCTTATCCTACCATTTTCAAAACAAGCGCAATTAATTTTGTGTGCTGAGAATGCCCTAATATCTACAAGAATTAATTTTTTCTCTCCTCTTCTGACTTTAACCTAGAAAATTATGTCAAACACTTGTTCTGTGTTGGTGGGGCAGGGAGAGAATAGCAAACCAAGGCACAATATTTTTTCCTGCATTAATCTGCTCAATTACAAGGGAAAGTGTGCAGCAAATTCACAGAACTCTTCCTAGGAACCGAAAGGAAGCTACCTTACAGAAACTGTTGCTAATCCTTAATACAAAAAGTGAACTTTCATTAGCCATTCATCTAAGGATGTACATGGATTTTTTTTGTCATATCAGAGCATTAGATCCTATCATTAGCAGTTTTGTGGAAAATTTTCTTTTTGAAGACATGGCACTGAAAAAATTTAATCCACATTCAAAATCGAAGCTATAGATTCACAGATTTAAGGCCAGATAAGATCATTATGATCATCTAGTCTGATCTCTTGCATAACAGACCACAGAATTTTACCCGTGATTCCTGCATCAACCACAAAAGTTCTGGCTGAGCTAGAGCATACCCTTCAGAAAAATAACTAATTTGATTAAAAACTGCAGGTGATGGAGACTCCGCTACATCACTTGGTAAATGTTCCAAAGGATAATTATTCTCAATGATAAAACAACTGAGCATTATTTCAAATCATAATTTTCTAGCTCTAACTTCACACCACATGTTGATTCAGTTCAGTGGTAAGGGAAAGGCATTACCTTTTACAGTCAATGACTGCCTCCCTCTCTCAAAACAGAGGCAAGAGAAGGAGTATGACTTCCTTAGATAAAATGCACTAGAGAGGTGCAAACCATTCTGCTTTGAAAGGACCCAACTTATGGAGGCAATTGGCCCCAAGAAGAAACTAAATTCCAAGATGAGCACCTTCCTGCAAAACTTCAACATTTATTTTTTTTATCTGAGATTTTACTTTGCCTGAAAATTTCTGACAGATGAGAAAAACAGTGACTTGTAAGGCAAAACAGACGGGAGAGCTGAAAAGATATCACATGATCACCAGAGGGCAATGAAATTCTGATCTGCCTCATTGTTCTGCTCACACAGCTGTTCACACTGAGATTAAACAATGTGGAAAAATGAAGTCAAAGCCATACAATTTTGTTTAAGGGCTAGTCTTCACTAGCAAAGTTAAAGCACTGCCGCAGCAGCACTTTAATGTGGCTGTGTAATCGCGGCACCAGCGCTAAAAAAACCACCTCCATGCGGGGAGCGCAGCTCCCAGTGCTAGTGCACTGTCTACACTGCCACTTTACAGCGCTGAAACGTGCACAGTTATCCGCTACACAGCTCCATGGGAGATGACGTTTTTTGCAGAATCCTTTGGCATCAGGTCCCTCCGGACCCCAGCTAGAAAGCTGCTGGAGCTGCTCTTTGACTATAAAATTGAAATTTCACACCCCTGAGAGAGAAAGCTGTAGCGCTGTAAAGTGGCAGTGTAGACAAGGTCTAAGAGTGAATGACCAATATTCAGTACAATTCTTACATTTATCAAGCTTGTAAAAATGTTGATTTTAACATATTAAAACAAACCTTGCTCAAGACAAAGGACCACTGTACCATGGAATGTATTAATTGAACCAGATTAACCTTCTCCTGTGCCCCGTACAAACATGGGGGCAAGGACTGTTCATAGGAATATGCGGTGCTGCACAAAACTGAGATAAAACTTCAAGATGTGCTCTCTCTTGTATATTTAAGGGGGTAAATGTAAAAGGCTTTAGAAAACATCTTTGGGAGACATATAAAAGACATATAAAATCCCATACTGAAAATATCTTTTAAAGCAATAAAAGGTGTCTCTGTAACAGGCTACTCTGAATGGCAACTTTTATAGCACCAGTATTTGTATTTCATTAGCATATACAGACCCAGTCAGGGATCAGGGATCAACCATGCTAAGTACTACACAGACACATAACAAAACGATGCTCCCTGCCCCAAAGAGCTCACCATCTAATTATCAGATGAGAAATAGGCGAATACATCTGGGGGGGACACCAGGTAACAGTGACACGATAAAGCAGCAGTTACAGCACATTATTTGCCCGGTCATTTTTGCTGCTTATGTGATTAAAACAGACACTAAATGAAGGGTACAGAGAGGAACAGTGAAGAGTGCCAAAAATCTGTGTGGAGATATTAAACATGAAATATAAAATCTTCCTAGCCAAGTGTTCTTTGCTGGCTGACACCTTGGCCTCTGCTGCAACAGCTGCATCTATTTCGGACAAGCTATAGTTGGCCTTCTGGAACGTGTAAAAACACATGGCTCATCTATGCGCCTCTGATCCAATGCTGGGAGTTCCACTCTGCCCTGAGAACATCTCCTTGAGCTAGGTTCAAAGGGAGACCCAGCCCTTTAGTCCAGGCATTAGGTTTCTGACTCAAATCCTAGGAAGAAATTGTGTTTTTAGCTACTAAACCAAAATATTCAGAAAAGGACATCTCCCCCATCAACTGGGTCAGATTTTTCAAGGTCATATGGTCAGGAGCTCTTCCACTTCTACATAAGAAGACAGCAGAGAGAAAGATGACAAGAAGCTGCTTTTGCTTTTTAACCCCGCCCCTCCCTTGAACCGTATCGATTTTCTCTTTTTTGCATTTATTCCCGAGTACCACCCTGCCTGGAAACCATGGGGCGGTTACTCTGGGCTGCTGCTTGCTGCTGCCCATGCTACTGCAGCTACACTGCTATTTTGGCACAATGAGAGCTAGTGCAAGTATGTCTGCTCACGCTGGGAATCACACCCCCAGCCTGTAAGACAGCTGGTGGAATATTCGGAGCCATGCCAGTGGAACTGTGGGTATGTCTGCATTGCAATTTAAAAGCCGTGGCTGGCCCATGCCAGCTGACTCAGGCTCACAGGGCTCAGGCTTAAGTTCTGTTTAATTGTGGTGTAGATGTTCAGGCTCGGGCTGCAGCCCAAGCTCTGGGATCCTCCCACCTCGCAAGGTCCTAGAACCCAGGCTCCAGCCCAAGCCCAAACGTCTACACCGCAATTACGCAGCCCCACAACCCGAGTCCCACAAGCCCGAGTCAGCTGGTCCAGGCCAGCCATGAGTTTTTAATTGCAATGTAGACACACCTTGTGTGGCTGAAAAGCATGTGCAGGCATTACATGGGCTGCAGAGGAAGAGGGCTTATGGAGGCTAATGCTCCTTGTGTTCCTCAGGGGGGAAATCTGTCACTCTGGTGGAACAGGAAGAAGAAGGCTGCCTGGGGTAGACTGGCACTCCTATCTGTGCCTCTCAGCAGTATCTATCACTGGGTTTGCCCTGTGCTTACAGGGCGATTTGATGGCTCTCTCTCTCTGAGCCAAACACCACCTCAAAATCAGGGACCTGGCAGCAAGCTGTACTTCCGAAACCAGAGACCCATTTTGCGTCTTGTAAATTTCCTTGATGTGAGCAGCCCTATTTGTGGGGACAGTTCTTTGGGTTCTCTGAAGACTCAGGGCGAGGAAGAAAAACAGGAGCAAGAATAAATATATAGGACATGAGGAACGAAAGCATGTGGAGAGAAAGGGATTGTCACTTAGAGAAATATACCTTCCACCCCACCAAATCACCACCACAGGCTGCAGAGACAAGAGAGAGAAACAATTAGAAGAGCATTCAAGCTGCTGGTGGGAGGCAGACCATGCTGATGCTCTGTTACATGAGCGGATTCCATGGTTGATAGCCCAGGTGCCACATGGTCCACATGCACAGGCACAGACCATTGGTGAAGACAGTCGGTGTGCATTTAAAAGACAAATTACCATTAAGCATGTCATAATAACAAGGTTCAGCAAGAAATGAATGCTCATTAAACATTGCTGAGAATGCAGAGACAAAAATCAATTGTATGTAATTTCACTGAGATACAGAATATCTTCTCTTTGAGAATACAGCAAATTCTTCCAGTAAAGGCTTTGTTATCCAGCATGTTGGGTGAATGTGGGGGTGCCGGTTAATCAAAAATTCCAGTTAACTAAGAGTTCTACTTTACCAATGGAATCCCAATTTTCAAAGAATTAGAAAACAATAAAATGAATTAAAATAGTGTACGGGTACTCACCAATCCAGTAGTAGTACTGCACTGCAGAGTGGTTAGTTTTTTGAAGCACTTAGGTGTATACAGGCAAAGTTTTCTATACAGTAGGTTATCTTATGACGCTACATATCACTATGGGCAGCACACTAAAAATACACTTAACACTAAAACTGTACTGAACATAATTGAATCTTTCTTTGATGATTCAGAAGGCACTTCAGGATCTTGCAGTATCTCAGGGTCATCATTATCATCATCAATTATCACTGTAGATGTAGAAGGTGTTGGAGATTGGGCTGAATCTGTAATGACCCTATGACACACCCTGGAAGCTGCTTTTTTGAATAAATCTCTGATATCAACTTGCTTACTTGTCTTCTGCCTCTTTTGCATAAAAGTAGAGTGCAGAATGTGCAATTGCATAACCTCCTGGGCAGGATACTAGTCCCAGTTACTAGATTAAAGATTTGTATAGGGAGATATCAGAAATGCTAGTTAATAGAGCTTTCCAGTTGATAAAGTGCCGGATAATACAGCTTTTACTGTATTTGTTTTGGAGTTCTTTAATACCTACCAAGCAGCAGTAGTAATAATTTTGACAGCACAGACACACATTATCCAATAAGTCTATAACAAAATTATAGGCAATCCCTTTCATTTTTTAACTGGGCTGGGCCATGAGGATGTGCTTACACTGAGCTGTAAACTGTGAATCTCATTTGAACAAAGTAATCATCAGGAGCAAAATTAACCTTTCTACCAACATCCCCTGTAACCATGGTGACAAGAGCTGATTTTAGGCTTTATATAATGAGGTTATTGTACACTGGAGGTTCTACCATTTCGAAGACTGTTTTATAATCACTTGGGGCAACATTCATTCTGTGGATTCCATTTGAACGTCTCTTCTACATAACTCAAGTTTCCTTATATGGAAGGAGCTGTGAGACTCCAGAATTGTAGAATAAATACCAGAAATGTTTCCTTTTATATACAACGTTTGTGAAGTTTTTGATTTAAAACTGATCTAAATATCACATAGACAACTTTTCTATGTAAACTTGGCAGTTAATTCTACTTCTCGGGCCAAAGGACCAAAACAACAGAAGTAAGCAATAACAGAAAAACTGGACAAGCTAATTTAATGTTTTGAGAGGATCAGTACATTAAAGATTGTTAGGCACTTTGAGAATGATTGATGAAAAGCACGATGTAAGAACTAGGTGGTATCATCATTATTTAATTTTTGTTTGGTTTTGGGTTTTGTTTTTGTTTTTGACCTTTGGGCACTTAACACCATTATCCTTTGGTCTGCTTTGACTTCCCCTACACCATACATGAATGAATTATTGGAATATGTATTCTACACAGTATTTTTTATACTAGTTGCAAAATATAATTATAAAAGATGGAGAAAAAATTCCAGGATACTTACTCCAGTACTGACTAGCGACAGCATAATTCTTTCATTTAAGGCTAATGTTTCTCCTTGCTTCATCTTGATCCTCTTCTTATCTAAACATTTCATTGCATACCTGAAAATATTAATAATTCAGAAAAGCATATTGGAAAAGGTCCCCCACCCTCAACATTTTTCACCAACAATATCTATATAGATAGATATATTTACAGTATATTGAGCAGAGTCTTTAAAGACCTACATCTATATCAGAAGTCTCAAAGTAGCATCTAGACAGATGGTATGTCTATACTGAAATCCCAGGTGCGATTGCAGCTTGGATAAACATACCCAGGCTAACTTGACCCAGGCTAGCATGAATAAAAATAGCAGCATCGATGAGGAGGGGTGCGGGCTTCAGAGCAGACTAACATTGTGAGTAGGTACATGTTTGTACAGCCTGCACAGAAGTCTGTGCCACCACATCTACAGTGCTATTTTTGGCCATGCTGGCATGGCTAAAGCTAGAGCAAGTATGTCTGCATGAGCTGCAATTGCACCTCAGAGTACAGTGTAAAGAAACCCCTAGAGATCTACTCCAACATCTTCCGAGCATTGACACATTATTTTCAATCTCCCAATAGAGAGGTTTTCCTAGGATACCTAAATAACAAAGTCTAAGGTGGCCAGCATCCAGACACCAGCGTGATCAGGGAATCATAAAAACACAGATTAGATAAATATCCACAGTATATTTGGAGTACGAGTTAACAGGAATGTTTACATGGACCCTATTTTGATTCCATATGAATCCGTGCTTTCACCTCTACCCAGAAGAGGCCTGCTAGGTTCAGACATTTTTTTAAAAAGGAAAATGGTTTGTTCTCTACTACACAACAGATAACAGATGGTCAGAGACACAAGAGAAGGCTTTTGTGTTTATCTTCCCTTACCGTGTACCATGACTGTACGGCATTTTTAGACATGGAACATGAGTGTTTAATGTTTTAATGAATAACAAGAGCACAATGACATGGATCCTAACAAGTCTATGAATCTGATAGAAATCTGCTAAAAATTGTCAGTGGCACCACAGGTAAAAGGCTCAGGATGTTTGTCTGTAGAAATGCTCACACAGCCAACTCAGCAGTTCCCAACACACTTAGGCAGCTCTTGTAATAAACTAAAAGGCAGTTATACCTCCTGGTATGCCGGGAGCTCCTGTATGCCCAAGGTTTGTGCAAACCTGGTATCTCTGAAAAGTGGGTTCACTATATATACACGAGACTAGATTCTGGCTTATCCAGCTCAGGTGTGCTGAGAGAGAGTGGAGGAAGAAGTAGGGAGACCCTTCATTCCAAATCCCCCGCACCCCAGATGACCAAGGCAGAATGGTGACCCTAGTTCTCCAAGTACAAAGGGGTCTGGCTAGCACATCCAGCAGTGTTCCATGTCTCCAAAGAGACATGGTCAACTGGACCAAGGGCATGAACGGGATCCTGCACCTTTTCCTCCATATGTCTGTCAGCATCTGTGCTAGGAGATCATATGTTGCATCATTTACCAGAAATGAGTTTCATTAAGCACAGTGTCACTGCCCTGCCCCTCCACCTCCCAGGCCCTTCAGTGCTCCTCCAGAATTCTCAGGGCAAACCAGCAGCGTGTCATTTAAAAATATTCTTTATAGAAGTGCCATACAAGTTGCAGCATAATGTAAATGTTTATCAACAATCCAGAGTGCGCATGCTCTGTGCAGACAGAAGGCCTCAAAGCAGCCCTGCTTTGCAACCACCACATACCATCAGTACTCCAGAGAACACCAGAAGAGCTGGGTCATGTGTATGGAGTACACACATTTTACATTTCTAAGCCAGGAATGTGTATTTACCACAGATGCTCTTGTCCTTGCTTTCCGTGCTACGTTAGGAAGTTTTTAAATTACTTCTAGCACAGCCTTTTTAACATTAGCCCTTAATTGTCCCTTGGGGCTACTGACCTTGGTAAATGAGCTGGGGTCATATAAGGCTAGTTGATGTCAATATCTCACCTCACCATTCTGATATAGCACCACTATGTTCTCTTCTAAGATACGCTGCTTTTAACACTAAGTTGGCTTCTGTTTACACTGCTCTTGGAGCAGCTGCTTTGGAAGCAGCCTCAGGTGTCTGTTTCTGGGTTACTGGAACACCAATGGCATTTACCTTGGCGGGATGGCTTCTCAAAGTCCTTGCAGACAGATAAGTGCAGCAGAGGCAGCCATCTAGAGTGAATGGGATTTAGATTAGGGATGGGTGAACAGGTTTGGATAAAGTAAGAACTAACCCAAACCTCTACCCAAAAGATGAACCTAACCTAAAGCTTTACGTCAGGTTTGGAAAAGTTTGGCTGACTTTTCTGCTTCTACCCCCATTACCTTTCTCTATTCTCATGCCTCTGCGCTTCAGGGAAACTGGGGGGAGGGGGGAGGAGAAAGGGGAGGAACATCTTTTGCTTCTCTTATTGGTTCTGAGTTCCTTAGTTTAGGGATTCAGGCTTCTTCAGAGAAAGCGATTGGGCAAATATGCTAACTCTATCTCTGAGGGGGAAGCCTATTTAGTGTGGCTTTTGTCCAAAAGAGATGGACATCATTTACATTTCTGTGTATGGCCTACAGACTACATGGCAGGCCCATTTTATAAATCTCAAACTAAAAAAGAATAAATCAATATGTGCACAAAAGTACTGCAACAGGAATGAAGATATTAATAGTATTATTGAAATAAATACTTGAGGTGAAAGTCACTGCAGAAAGATTAAACATGAAAGTCATTTCAAGGGACCCTTCACTTGTTAATAGCTCAGAGTCAGGATCTCAAAGGTATTTAGCACCCACTACTCCCACTGAACCCAAGGGAACCACAAATACTCAGCACCTCAGGGATCAGGAATGTTCTGTTCAGATAGGTGGGAATCATCTAAGAAGGATCCCTGGGTTCAAGTGGGTACAAGAGTAGGTAGACAGAACCATGTGGAAAACCCATGCTATGTCCAGAAAATCAAAGATGACCATGTGATGGGAGAATTGTGCCTAATAGCCAGGGGTTTTCTGTGCAGAAATTAGGAGCTGTGCGTGAGTGGCAGTGCTGGAGAAAACAAAGGGTTTGATTTGGGAACTTGAACCCACAAATGTGTTTTAGCTGCAAATCTAACAATGGAGCACCAACTGTCAACTAGAAGAAACCATTGCTGCTGTTTTTTCCTTCAAACCCTCCGGCTCAAGAGTGTAAATAGTTTTAATTACATAGATTTAGGACACTGGATTCTTAAACTGCCCACACATCTCTATCCCAGGGCTCAATCCTGAAATGTGCTGAGCACCCCTGGCCCTGAGCCAGCAAAGTACTTAAGCACACCCTTCACTTTAAGCACATGAGAAGTCTCCTGTGACTTCAGAGGGACCATACGGGTGTTTTCAGTAAGAATATGCTTAAGTGTTTTGCAAGACTGTGGCCTGAGTGTCCAGCATTTTGGAGAATCAAACTTCCAATGAGGCTTTAAGCCACTCCATAAATTCAAACTCTTCTTCAACTGACTGGACTCTAGGACAAAACTCTATTGCTCAATTTAATGATGCAATCTAAGATGATCATTCCGCTCTGCAGAGATGTTGTAAAAAATTCAGAGATTTTTTTCCTTATATATTTAGAGTTTATATTTATCATTAAAACACAGTATATGACTTACATTTTTCCAGTGTCCGCTTTTCTGCAACCATATACTTCACCAAATCCCCCTCGCCCAATTATTCGGTGTACACTAAAGTCATTCATGGTCAGCTGTGAATTCAAAACACACAAATTTCATTTTCCAATGCCCAGAACCTTTCCCCTTTACAATCTCTAAATTCATTTGACATGAATGTATGAAAGTGGATATTTGTTCTTTATTTGTTGGATTTATGGTTTCTCTACCTGTTTTCAGAAAGTAGCTCTCTTATTGTTTATGCTCCCCTATGTCTGCAAGCACTAGAATCTGGGGAGGTCAGAGAGATGGTATTTACAACAGCCATGATGACAGGAGACGAAGGCATGGCTGAGGATTTAAGTGGAGATGAAACCAAGACAGAAACTTACATGAGCAACGTTGCCTTGCAGACAAAGAAATTGTGGGAGTAAAACACTTTAGAACTAAGGGATGAGGCGAAGAATATACCAAATGGAGGCAAGTAGGTCTGACTTTTGAAGGGAAAAAACAGAGGGAGACAGAATAGTACTTGAGTTGGCTTCTCTTGCTGAAAAGTAGTGCTCAAACAATCTGTTTCCTGTAACTACCTATTTCAAAACCACAAGGCTATTAAGTCATGACAGGCAGAGAGGGTAGCCAGGGAGGAATCATTAATGGTGCCGGGAGGTTATGTACATCTAAGAATAGAACAGCATATCAGAATAATACTCATTGTTCTTCTTACTAAGGCCTTTTAAGGAGAAGTAGTCTTTAAAATCTAACACATTTTCTTTCCTACATCGGCTTTTGACAAGATAAATGTAATTACTTACATGAATATTTAGTTCTACATTTTTCCATTGACAAAATCTAGTAAACTTGTCACTGTTAAAAAAAAAAGTTTAAAAAGTTAAGTTAAAAGGTTATCCAAAAGAATTACAGAAAGTATTGTAAAAAATGCCAAGTACTCTAGTTTTGAAAATTAAATTCATCACAAGGTAATTTATGAAGATTAAAATTGCCATTTAAAAAAATTCATTCATTAGCCATCTTTTATGCTTATTTTAATTTAGACTGTTTCTTAGCAACTCACTCTCAATATGTTTTGTTTAATAACGAGTTATAAAATATATCTGATTATTTTCTCTTTTCAGTTACGAATGCACCCATATTTATTTACATAATTTCCTTTAGACCCTGTTTCTAACAGTCAATTTTCAGGAAATTTTAAAAAATATTTCAACTGTATCACAAGCAAGATAATTAAACTGGAAAGTATGCAATGTAACTTCAAATTTTAATAAACCTTAATATACACCGAGGAATAATGTAAGCCTATTTTATCCTGAAATAAAGATGTCAATACTATTGAATGTTGTTACAGGATAATTGCCTTTGTTGCTATATCAGTTATAAGATGTTTATTTTCAGGGTAGGAAAAACTGATCTTTCGAGGACATTATTTTGGCTACATAATCTGATATATCATTTGTCAGCAGTAGATTAGGGGTCAAATCCTGTGCACTTTACTCCCACCAGTAGTCTCATTAAGGTCAATAGCACTATTCAGATCTGTAAAATTAACTGGATTTGCCACCTTACATTTCCTTACAGGACAGTTACTGTTAGTTGTAAACCGTTTGGGCTACACACTAGAATTGCTGTATAGCTCACCCCCATAATATTGTCGTTTATTTGTAGGAGTATCACCCAAATGAATGGAGTTAGAGACTTTCAGACTTTTAAAAGATCAAACTGTAAGAAGCCCGTTATTACTGTTACACGATGCAGTGGAGTGGTCCACTAACTGTGTCATCTTAACATCCTTACAAGTTCTGTCACAACTACACTGCATACAATACTGGGCTATCCTGATACTTAACACGGTATCTGTAGCAAGGCTAGTTCTTTGGAAAAGCTTGCTGATAATACACTATTAATTAACTAAACAATTCTAGCCTTATTTTGCAATAATACTCAAGGGACCAGTCTAACTGTAGGAGATTACACAGTAGTTCATATAGTATGTAGATTCGTACCTTTCCATAAATTTTTGAAATATTTTTCCTCGGAGACTATCACAAATTTCTTCTATGTATGGCTAAAAAAGATACAAAATTGTATTTAACTTTTCGATGTATGATAACCTGAACATGCAATATTGTCCAGTGAAAATAAATTACATGTTTAGGCTCCAGCATTTACCGCCCACTGGCAAGAACAACTGTGTTGAGCATCCTCAATGCCCACAGAAAAGGGGCTCTGAGTAACTGCAATATTTCGTGGTGACTTTCTTGGCTTATGGCCTGATCCAGCAGAGAACTTCAGCATGGCCTTGACTTTAAGAACCTCTGTAGTTGCCCTAAAAACAAGCATTTGCTCAAGTGCTTTTCTGAATCAGCGGCCTTAGCATTTTCCTGGGAGGGACTGGAGAGAATTTTGCAGTCTTTGCCCATGGGCCAACAACAGGAAATGAGCATTGAAACTTTACGGATGAATCACCAGAATTATCAGGCTGAAAACGCTGCTTCTCATTTATTTAAATTAAATAACAGTTTAGAAATTACGGTGAAGGCTGTGAAACTCAAAGACCAGCCAGCACAGGAACACCAAGATAATCTTTCCTTATTAGTGCTTCTCTCTTCCCTCTCCTTTATTTCCTCTACCTTACTACCAGCAGCTTTAATTCACAAGTGGCACATTTGAAAGAGGAACACCGTTACTTGGTTTGACACAGTGGGCAATGATTTCAAATCCCAACTCAATTAGCAGTGGTTACATGAGATCCAAATCACGTAATATAGATACCACTTTGTCAGTCTCTCTGGTTCTAACATCAAAGACAATCCACTGACACAGTAAGACTATCAAGCAGGTTTAATATAACAGTACTTTAAATGCTACAGTAAATGCAATTACTATAAAAGTACAGCAAATTAATTCAAACCTGCAGTCACTGCCACATCGCATAGGTTCACATTAACAAAAAGCCAGGACATTCAGCATTAAAGCAAAAATTCCATCTTTAATTTATATAATTATGTGATCAAATAACTTCAATTTGAATTTCCTTGCTTAGGTCAGTTTGTGTTAGAACCGTAATATAGAAATACTTATTTCACCTTCAATTTGTTTGAATAAATAAAAAACATAAAAGGTGCACTTTTTAAACCAATAAACCAAAATCCATTATTTACTTTAGTGCTAAATTTGTGGACATAGAAATCCTATAATTCTAAAACATTTATAGCATTTTATAGAAAGGTACTCTAATTTCTGAGGAGGAGAAGTAGCTATTTTTCGGAATGTAATTTCCCACTGTATTTAGAATAATGAAAGAACTATAAATTGACACCAACACCTAAAACCCTCATGTGAAACTGCAATATTGCTAATTCCACCCATGTACTCATATACCTCAAAAATATGGTGCTATATAATATAAGTTAGCTGGAGGCAAAGGATCCACTAAACAGAAAAGTATGTGCATTGCTATGCTTTTATATTTCTGAAACATGAAGTTGAATTCTGTACTTTATGACCTGATTGATGTTGAACGGAAGCATAAGGGCCTGATGTAAAAGGGATTTATTCTACATTATATTTAAAAAATGTAATTTACCAGTGGTTGGCAAAGCAACTACAGCCCACTTTCACTTAGAGTCTTTATGTGAAATTCCTCACACTCTGCTAATTGGGCTACCTAGAATGCACTTGGAACCAGCATATGAAAGCATAGATCCAAATGGAGCATGACCTGAATTTCTAGGACAATGTGTGAAAAAGCAACACTACCAAATGGTTAACTGAAACTGGGTACATATTTTTAATTGAATTTCTTCTATTTTGAATGAAAGTTTCACCGTTATCTAAGGAGCCCTCAGTGAGAGAAACTAAGGGCTAAGTCCTGCAAGCTGCTGAGCACTCTGACCCCAAACCAGAAAAACACTTAAATACATGCTTAACTTTAGTGCCCTTATGTATTCCCATTCCCTACTCACATGCTTACACTCAAGAGCCTCCTTAAATGCTTTCCTGGACTAGGACCAGCGCTCTCAGCACCTTGCAGATTAATAGTCACAGGTGGGGAGATGGCTTGACTGCATGCCCAAACTCCGACTGCTCAAGGTGACTCTGTCCTGCTGCCACAAGCCCCCAAGGGATGAGGATTTCTTTCAAACACTGCTAGTCTGCTGGGATACTCCTCAACCATAGGCATAAAAACCACTGATCTCACCAAAAAAGAGCGAGCTGTAATCATTGTTCATTCTAAGACGTTTCCCATATGATTTTGGAGGAAAGCAGGAATAAAATGTTAATATTGGACCCCTTCAGTCAGTAAAGTTATAGAACAGTTAGTAATCTATTTTCAAAAACGTACTCAAAGACTCCTCTAGCTAAAGACGACTACTCCACAATTTTTATTATCTTTAAAAAGACAATGAAATTAGAAACATTCTCTGATTATTATATACAGAAATCTTTCCCTGTATCATTTTGTTTTCATCGACTTCTGAAATACAGAATCCAATTCTTGTCACAACTGTAATTATAATATGTACATAAAGGAGGTTTCCTGAATTTGCTTACATTCAAATAATTAAATAAAACCTGGACATTCTGAGTGCTTTCATCTCACCTGAAAAAGACTTGGTGGCACTTGTTTCTTGGCAAGGTGAGTTTGTACATGATCTACAGCTTTCTTTGAGAACGGCTTTGGAAAAATAAAAAGTAAGATTTTAGACAAATAGCTGGAAAAGAGATATTTAAGTTCTCAATTATTGAGGTCACAATACAAGTTTTCAACTAAAAAGGAATGTTGCTTATATGAAAAATACACAAACTTCAAAATGAAAGTAATTTAGCGTCTATTAAACATCCTGTTGCATAACACTTTGAAAGTTATGCCAATCCCTACTTCCAAGCCCCAAAAAAAAAAAAATCACAGACCATGCCATGCATGGTGGAGACTATCCATCAAGTAATTGCAAGGCACCAGGAACACAGAACACATGAAACCACCAGCTGCTTCTTTGTAGTCCCACAAGTTTTAAAAAAAATATACACTTACATCCCAGAACATGCTTACCTTCAGGCATGAGTATTCCCATTCACTTCAACAGAATTATGTGTAAAGCAAAGCATGGGCATAAGCACTTGCAGATTCAAGGTCTTAAATAACAGGATACATTTCTCTCTGGCTCAAATCATGTCATTACTGTAGATTATCCACTCTTTCAAATAAGGCTATGCTATACAAAGAGTAACAACTGAGTTAGTAGACACTGCTATCATAATAGATACTGCTATTGTCACACCTTGAGCTGTGTTTTGTGTAATTCCCTGTCAGACTTTCATCTATTCACTATCCTTCCATTATTAAATATTTTAAAGAATTTAAAGTCAAAGGAAATATTTAAATATCAAAATTATAGAGTGAAACTGCAGCATACATACATGTGAGCAAGACAGCAGCTCTTTCATTATGTATGTGTCATAAATCTGCCGACTTCTGCTAAGACGTTCCTCCTCAGAATCCAGTTTTTCATATTCTTTTATCTGTAATATGAAAGAAAAGGAATCAGTCAATGAACCTATTTCTAAACCTTTTCACTGTTTAAGGAAAGAAAGATTCTTCACTGTGGTAGAAACCTTATTTCCCTTCATCCCTTTCTCAGGACAGGGTTTGTGAAGGTGCTCATTGCAATTCTATAGTTAAGGATGACTTCTGGATTCCAATCCAAGAAGAGATTTGCTATCCCCCTGTAACTTTTGATTGGAGTAACCAATTTGATTTCAGACTGTGGTGCTTAAAATGGGGTATGAAGAATTTTGTTTGAAAATTTAATAAATTCTGGATTAAAAACATATGCACACTCCTTCCTAAATCATTAGCTGGGCTGTAAATTGTGCAAAGATGATCATGGAACTGATGGACTTGGCGGTTGGGGTGGGACAGGCAGAGGATTATGTATCGGATTGACCATTTTGGAGGAGGCCTTCTTTGTCCTTCTCCACCCAGTTAGAGCACCAACCCTGGTTCTCCTACAATGATGAATGCTGATCCCCAATTTCTGAGATGTATTTGGAGCATATGCATAAAGTAGATCCAGCAGCCTGGAAGCCAAATGAGCAACACTGTCTATGCTGTAGGCCTTAGCAGTAGCACTTTAATATTATATGTATACATTCAAATACACACACCACCTATAAGTAGGAAGTGCCACAAAACAAAGGAGACTAGAGATGGAGTTTGTGAGTGATCAGATCACCTTGTCTAATGAAGATCTCTAACTAGAAATACTGATATTGGACACATCAGAGTTCATACGTAGCTCGGCTGTAACTCTGAAGAAAATTAACTTCTAATTTTATGCCAGAGTCCTGAGTGCAAGTACTGAGAGAACTGGATAAAACACATTAGGGGTTCAACAGGTTTAATATAGATAACAAGTGCATTCCCTGTTATGACAGTAGTAAGAGTGTAATCTCATTTTACAGTCCTTGCAATCCCATTTTTACAGAATAGAACTACTGAGATACTGTGCTATTTTTTAAACAAATGTGATTTCCTAGTGTTTGTTAGCAGACTGGGGTTTGGGGCAGCATTCAGGCCTCTCAATGGGCTGAGCTGAATCAGTTATATAATTTTCTAATCAGTTACCATGGAAAAAAGACTTCTGTGTTTACATCAGCTTTTTAAAATACTGAGAGTGGAAAACAACTTTTATGAGGAAGAGACTACTGCACTGACGTTCTCTTAAGAGGAGATACTGTATTATCAATATCTGCTGGAAAAAATGACGTATTTCAGGAATTTCTAGTGGTCCCTTCACAGAAGGATCTTGAGTTTGATCTTGTTTACTATAGACCACTACACCACCAGTTGCAAAGGAAATTTAAGTGAACTTGCTTCCAGCATAGTGTTTATAATTTAATTAACCACATTAAGTCTGTAGTTAGAACAACAGAATTTAGGTTAAGATATTTGAGAATATTGTAAGAAATATAAGAATGACTGGTTTACAAATTCACTGCAATTTCTACGACTTTTGTTTAGTGAGTAAGCAGCATTAGTGCTGCATAAAGAGATGAGATTATTGCCTCATCAAGGTCTAAAAACTGCTTTAGACATGGCAGATAAGTCTTAATGCTCATTCTGTGATACAGGAACAGACTAGGTCATAACAAATTTGGGAACATCCACTTGAGCACTCTCACAGAAGAGATAGTATATAAGGATAAATCTAGGTGAGAGCAACAGATAACCACGGGGACTTACAAATAGGTTTTGCTCTACCAAAGCAGTAAGAAAGCCAGGGAGGAGGCATAAGATATAGGTTCTGTTAGGATGAACCTCAGACTTTGTCTCATGACAGCGAGGCCAACCCCGAAAGACCTCAGATCCATTCTGTTCTGAAGAAGAGTTTATCAATGCAAATCTTTCAATGGGAGGATTACTGGCAAGACTCCTACTAGGGCATGGAGAAGAAGGAAAAGAAAGAGATAGTTTAATATCCCCGAAGGACGGCTTTAGTTTTGATCTACTGAACCTCCTCCACTTCATTCTGTGAAGAACCAGGATACAAATGAAGCACCGAGAATGCTGATTTGCACTGGATCCATCCATCAGCTTGTGAATCAAGGAAATCAAAGCACTCCAGGGCTGAGACTCAATCTGGCCCTTTTCAAAGCCTCTTTAAGAAGGAACAGAGCACTATGGTTTCCTGGACTTCCAGACCTACAAAGTAAAGGCTGCACAGATGATGTGGTGCCCAGTCACACATCTGTCATTGAGACTAACGTTGGGCAGGCTGGAGTTGGTGAGTCTCCACTTGGAGAGAACACATGGACCAGACTCTGGAAAAAGCTTTCATACAGGTGGGGAAAAAAACAAGGCTCTGTGATCACCACTTTAACAAGTGGAAAAGGTAATCCAGATTTAAGAGAAAGCAAGTAGTTCAGGAGATATAAAACTGAAGGACACAGAAGGGTATGTTTTGCTGCCATTTCGGAACACATTTTTCTTTTGGAAGCTGTCATGGTTACAGGGCAAGCAGCAATTTAGACCCTTTGCAGTCCCTCTCAAGTGCACCACTACAAGTAACTACCTTTTTCTCAGGGTGGAATTTCACAATTCATCCCATGCTTAAAATGGGTCTCTGGCTACAGTCCCCATTTTTACCAACTGTTATAATGACACAGCTCTAACTGTATTTGGAGCTTGTGACCAGAGTCTGATTACAGTGACACAAACATACTATGAATCCAAAGACCCGTAGCAATTAGCGTACCGGGTTAAAAATAAGAAAAGCCTAAACACATAGTCTTACCTAAGCCTAGACTTCCCTTGCGAGTTTAAGGAGGTTCCACTTAACCCAGGCCCCGCCAAGCACTGGGCTGGGTGAGACAGGTTGCCCCTGCAACTGCTGCCTCTCAGACAGTCTGATGTTCCATTCTGTATCTCTCAAGTCACAGGTTCTTTTTATTCATTCCAAAGTCCCTTTGTTCAGAGTTCCTGCTTGAAGATGTCCTGGGATTTTGAGTAGGGCCCCTGAAACTGATCAAACTAGCTTATGCATTTCTCCAGAGGATAACTTTAAACGGTGCATTCCTGAGAGTAAGTATCAGAGGGGAAGCCATGGTAGTCTGGATCTGTAAAAGCAGCAAAAAGTCCTGTGGCACCTTATAGACTAATAGACGTTTTGGAGCATGAGCTTTCGTGGGTGAATACCCACATGCATCCGATGAAGCAGGTATTCACCCACGAAAGCTCATGCTCCAAAACGTCTGTTAGTCTATAAGGTGCCACAGGACTTTTTGCTATTCCTGAGATTGTCGTTTTGAGCACCAAGCAATTGAATTCCGTCTACAAATTGTTTGGGAGTTCCTGTAGGAGTTACCCTTTACTTATCTTTTAGCCCACAAAGCAATCACTAAAGCTAGATACACAGATATAGAAATATAACAATAATAATTAATAAAGATAATTCCCATGCTCTTCACAGAAGCCTTGCAAAATTCAAGTAGAATTTGTTGCACTCCATCTACACAGATTAAACAACACGCACTCTTCAAGGGGATAAAATTCAAATAGCTTGTTGGAATAAATCCTTGTCAGAGTGAAGAATATGTTCTTGTGATGGGAGCTCTGAAGAGCTTTCCTCCTAAATCTGTGCATGATAATAAAATTTTATAACCACTTCAGAGTTTTTAAACATGTTCTAAGGTTGAATCGGAACCCTGAAGGATTGGGAAAGTGTAGCACAAACACTGTCAACTCTTATTACTGGCCAACATTAGCCTCTCTGCAGCAATTGTCTAAGAATAAATGCCACATTGAGTCACAAAATGGTAAACCAATTCAACAGTGCTGGGCCAACTACCTCCTTTCTTTCCATCTAGGGAAATGAGAATGTGTCATCAAGAATATCCTGACTCTATTGCAGGCAAGCAAGATGATGTAAGAAGACACTTTTTAAAATCAGATCATGGATGGCATACAAATTCAGCTAATTTTACAGGTTTATTTAATAGAACACTTCTACACAGAGCCAAAAGGAACATGATGGTGGGCAGAGCTCACAAACTGTCATGGTTTATCTGATAACTGATATATAGTAATAACAGCTCCCTCATGAGTTACTGTACTGTCCCATAAATATGGTGGTAATACTGATTCATATATGATAGTCCTCTGGCAGACTGAAATACCACAGCTCCCCTTCAGAAATACTATCTGACAATATATCTTTTCAAATGCTGAAATTAGAATGCTTAAGTTACCAAGCACCTAAAAAATGATTTTTGACAGATCTGGATGAATCACTCATCCAGATAAACGCACGATCGTGACTCACATTGCAATAACATACGAGATCCCTTCAGCATGGAGCCTTTTTACATCTAGGGATAATTTTTATGTAACAATTTATTCAAATTATTCTACCTGAAAAATATGGTAAGTAAATCAAATATATAAACATTTCAAAGCTTTCAAACATAATACTTTACTGTAGGAAATACAGCAAGTCTCTTTTTAAAATATCTAAAGGGGACTTTTCTAAAAATATGTAACAAGACTTTTAAAATATTTTTAGGCCATGTTTTTCTAACCCTTAAAGTGCAACTTCAAATTGTTTCAAAGATAAATAAGTGACATGCAATAACTCATGTTTCTAAATAGTATCTATACAAACTGCTTTCTTGGTTAGATACTACAGTAATTTCTTAAATGTATAAACAGATGGAAATCATAGAAAAATGTATTCAGTATTCCTCTTTACAATGCATAACATTTCTTAACTCAAATTAGCAATTTTGGAGTTCTAAGCATTTATCTTTAGACCAACAGCAGCTTAGGAAGAAGCAATCACTTAACATTAAATTGACAAAGCCCTGGCTGGGATGGTTTAGTTGGGGTTGGTCCTGCTTTGAGCAGGGGGTTGGACAAGATGACCTCCTGAGGTCCCTTCCAACCCTGATATTCTATGATTAATGACTTTGCTAGTTATTATCCTATTTTGAAAGTTCTCTTTTGAGGCAGTCATGGAAGGACAATACCAGCTTCATCTGGATTCTTCTGATATACCAGATCCCTAGTACTCTAACCTGATGTCTGGTTTTGGTACAGAGGCTGTATTAGTATCCTTAGTCAACTATCTCCTTCTGGCAACAGAAAACAGCTGACCTTATTAAATCTATCAGCAGTCTTTGATAACATTACTCACGAGGTGCTGCTTACCCACCTGCAGGATCTGTCATGAATTGATGGGACTGTTCTGCAGTAGTTCTGTTTGTTCCTTTACAAGAAGTCTCAGAAAGTGATAGGAAGTAATTATTCATCACTCTAAGGTCCCTCTTATGCAAAGTCCTAGAGGATTATACTTTGTTGCCCCTTCTGTTCTACATGTAAGAGGCTGCCAAGGAAGTTTGAAGCATTTGGGGCTGCAGTGTGAACAATACATGGATAAAATTCAACTTTACATCATCTTTTTCACAAGTGCAGATGGTGCAGTTTGCTAATCCGTATCACGCAACGGAGAAACAAAAACATACTGGCTGAAAAAACAGTCTAGACAAGACAGAGTTAATGTGGGTTGACACAGAGTATTATTTACAGAAACTGATTGTAGATGTGACTGCTTTCTCTGTTGGTGTCTCACTCCATGTCAAGTTGGTTGGCAATCTTGGGGGTACGTTTGGACTCTGTTTTATGGCTCCAAATGCCTTTTAAATTGACTATAATGATTTTATAATTGGATCAGAACAACAACAGAACCAAAAATCAATCACGTTAATGCAGTGAGCTACAAGCAGTCACACTTCATTCTTGAGTCAAGCTCTTAATTCAACTCCAGTTGCAACTGAAAAGACTTTTTTATTCTGCCACATAGAATGCTCCAGGCCGTGAAGATACAGCAACCATTTTCACCTCAGTTCTTAAAATTCTGTACACAGTGCCCTCAGCTGATCTTGAATTTCCATGCACTGCAAAACTGTGGTAACTGATATCTCATCTGCAGTTAATTATCTTTCATTGTTGCATAATCCATTATGCAATTGTCACCGCTAGATTGATTCAACACCATGTATTCGCCTCAAGACTACTCTTTAAAACTACTAGGAAGCTTCAGTTTGTGTAGAATCCAGCGGTCCAAATAACGGGTAGAGCGAGATGACATGCACTCACGGCACCTATGCTCCATCGAATACACTGGCTCTCAATACTCTTCCAAGTGCATTTCAAGGTGTTGGCTTTAATCTGCACGTATAAAGACCTATATTATTTGGGACTTGACTATCTTAGATATTATTTTTCTCTCTATGTACGCCATTATCACAACGGATATAAACTGAAGTGTTTTTGCTGACAGTCTCTAAATGTGCATTTCTGAAGACTGGAGACAGAATACCTAATGGTAGAACTTAATCCCACAGTGTGACAATGTGGCCAAAAGACCTAATGCGATTATGAGATGCATAAATAGGGGAATCTCGAGTAGGAGCAGAGAGGTTATTTTATCTCTGCAATTGGCACTGCCGCGACCGCTGCTGGAATACTGCGTTCCGTTCTGGTGCCCACAATTCAAGAAGGATGTTAATCAATAGGACAGAGTCCAGAGAAGAGCCATAAGAATGATTAAAAGAGTAGAAAACATGCCTTATAGTGATAAAGTCAAGGAGCTCAATCTATTTAACTTAACAAAGAAGTGTTAAGGGGTGACTTGATCACAGTCTGTAAGTACCTACATGGGGAATAAATATTTAATAATAGGCTCTTTAATCTAGTAGGGGAAGGTATAATATGATCCAATGGCTGGTAGTTAAAATTAGACAAATTCAAACTGGAAATAAGGTGTAAGTTTTTAAGGGTGAGAGTAATTACTTATTGGAACAATTTACTGAGGGTCATGGTGGGTTCCTCCATCATCGACAATTTTTTAAATCACAATTGGCTGTTTTTCTAAAAGATCTGTGCCAGGAATTATTTTTGGAAGTTCTCTGGCCTATGTTATACAGGAGGTCAGACCAGATGATCACAACGGTCCCTTCTGACCTCAGAATCTATGAATAGTAAGCTTGTCAGAGCCCACATTTCTTAGCTTCTGAGAACTGTGCAAGTCCACATTTTTCAGCAAACTCTTTGCTGAATGGGTCTGAACTGAGACAGTCTTCATTTTAACTGTCTTGTCTTTTTATTTTCTGATTAAACTTTGCAGAAAAGGAGCAGGAAAATATAATGAAATTCAAGTTTAAAAAAAAACAACAGAATCCTCATTCTATAGCAATGTTACATACCCACGTTGCCTAATTCAGGTGAAGTTTCTTGACAAGAAATGATGATATTCAGAATATTCCATATCAGCCTGTCCCCTAGATCTCAACCAATTACTGATGGCTAGATTAAGAGGTATATGCAGATAGCTGACTCTTACTTTGCGTTTTTATAACAACAAAAATCATGTAAATGT
The DNA here is from genome assembly GCF_020497125.1 of Mauremys mutica. NCBI lineage: Eukaryota > Metazoa > Chordata > Testudines > Geoemydidae > Mauremys > Mauremys mutica. The sequence goes on from NC_059087.1 coordinate 3,032,564, forward strand.
ATATCTAAATTGTATACGTCTCTCTATAAATCTTTATGCACCACTTGTCTTCTTAGATTATAAACGTATTAAAATGTAGGACTATGTCAGTCTTCATATGTATATACACAAATGACAGCTGGCACAATGAGGTCAGGTCCTGATTGGTGCCCCTCAGTCTACTGTTAAATAAATACTAAATAATAAGATATGCAACTCACTGATGTGCAAGATAGGCAATTCGGTAATGTCAATGGAGATTGCAGGTGCACATCTGAAGGAAGAATATAGCTCCTAAATGTAACTTTAAAAGAAGTACACTAAAGGTTGCTCTTTTTTCTAAAATATGTTTGAATCGATTTGTAAAGAATAAAAAAACCCTAAAGGCCTGACAATCCTAATAGTCCAGCCTGCAGCTTGCTTTTGGTTTCAGCTTTAGCATGAGTCACAGCATCCAGAAATAGTTGGCTTCAGTACAGTACATACAGTAACTTCACCATATGCTCAAGTGGAAAAGGCATTCATATACCTACACTATTCCAATCATAAATCATGATTCTTCCCCCCCCCCCCCCGCCCTCCCATCAGCCTATTGGTATTTTTGAAACCTTTGGGTGCATGGATCTGATAAATGCCAATATAGTTAAGTTTCAGTCAATGTGTTTTTTCTTACATTATCATTTTCATCAGCCAAAAGCCTGCACACCGCAGTGGCATCATGAAACCAAAGACCAAATAAACTCAACATGTCTTCAAGTGAAGGTATCTATTACAACTGCACTTCTTTAAGTGTTCTATGAATCCACTGTTACAAAAACACAAGAAGCTTAATAAAAAGACTGAGTCTCAATATGTACAGGTTTCAGAGTAGCAGCCGTGTTAGTCTGTATCCGCAAAAAGAACAGGAGTACTTGTGGCACCTTAAAGACTAACAAATTTATTATAGCATGAGCTTTCGTGAGCTGCAGCTCACTTCTTCGGATGCATAGAATGGAACACACAGACAGGGGATATTTATACATACAGAGAACATGAAAAGGTGGAAGTATGCATACCAACAGGCAGAGTCTAATCAATTGAGATGAGCTATCGTCAGCAGGAGGAAAAAAAACTTTTTGAAGTGATAATTAAGATGGCCCATAGAAGGTGTGAGGAGAACTTAACATAGGGAAATAGATTCAATTGGTGTAATGACCCAACCATTCCCAGTCTTTGTTTAAGCCACAGTTAATAGTATCTAGTTTGCATATTAATTCAAGTTCAGCAGTTTCTCTTTGGAGTCTGTTTTTGAAGTTTTTTTGTTGCAAAATTGCCACCTTCAAGTCTGTCACTGAGTGGTTGGAGAGGTTGAGGTGTTCTCCCACTGGTTTTTGAATGTTATGATTCCTGATGTCAGATTTGTGTCCATTTATTCTTTTGCGTAGAGACTGTCCGGTTTGGCCAATGTACACGGCAGAGAGGCATTGCTGGCACATGATGGCATATATCACGTTGGTAGATGTGCAGGTGTACGAGCCCCTGATGGCGTGTCTGATGTGATTAGGTCCTATGATGGTGTCACTTGAATGGATATGTGGACAGAGCTGGCATCGGGCTTTGTTGCAAGGATAGGTTTCTGGGTTAGTGTTTATGTTGTATGGTGTGCGGTTGCTGGTGAGTATTTGCTTCAGGTTGGGAGGCTGTCTATAAGCGAGGACTGGCCTGTCTCCCAAGATCTGTGAGAGTGAGGGATCATCTTTAAGGATAGGTTGTAAATCTTTGATGATGCGCTGGAGAGGTTTTAGTTGGGGGCTGTAGGTGATGGCTAGTGGTGTTCTGTTATTTTCTTTTTTAGGCCTGTCCTGTAGTAGGTGGCTTCTGGGTACTCTTCTGGCTCTGTCAATCTGTTTTTTCACTTCAGCAGATGGGTATTGTAGGTTTAAGAATGCTTGATAGAGATCTTGTAGGTGTTTATCTCTGTCTGAGGGATTGGAGCAAATATGGTTGTATCTTAGAGCTTGGCTGTAGACAATGGATCGTGTGGTGTGTCCGGGATGGAAGCTGGAGGCATGTAAGTAAGTATAGCGGTCAGTGGGTTTCCGGTATAGGGTGGTATTTATGTGACCATCGTTTATTAGCACAGTAGTGTCTAGGAAATGGACCGCTTGTGTGGATTGGTCTAGGCTGAGGTTATGGGGCAAGTGATGTGCACGGGCTGAAACTGTGGAAAAGCAACATCACTTGCCCCATAACCTAAGCCGTGCTGAACACAATGCCATCAACAGCCTCAAGAACAACTCTGACATCATAATCAAACAGGCTGACAAAGGAGGTGCTGTCGTCATCATGAATAGGTCGGAATATGAACATCCCGGACACACCACACGATCCATTGTCTACAGCCAAGCTCTAAGATACAACCGTATTTGCTCCAATCCCTCAGACAGAGATAAACACCTACAAGATCTCTATCAAGCATTCTTAAACCTACAATACCCACCTGCTGAAGTGAAAAAACAGATTGACAGAGCCAGAAGAGTACCCAGAAGCCACCTACTACAGGACAGGCCTAAAAAAGAAAATAACAGAACACCACTAGCCATCACCTACAGCCCCCAACTAAAACCTCTCCAGCGCATCATCAAAGATTTACAACCTATCCTTAAAGATGATCCCTCACTCTCACAGATCTTGGGAGACAGGCCAGTCCTCGCTTATAGACAGCCTCCCAACCTGAAGCAAATACTCACCAGCAACCGCATACCATACAACATAAACACTAACCCAGGAACCTATCCTTGCAACAAAGCCCGATGCCAGCTCTGTCCACATATCCATTCAAGTGACACCATCATAGGACCTAATCACATCAGACACGCCATCAGGGGCTCGTACACCTGCACATCTACCAACGTGATATATGCCATCATGTGCCAGCAATGCCCCTCTGCCATGTACATTGGCCAAACCGGACAGTCTCTACGCAAAAGAATAAATGGACACAAATCTGACATCAGGAATCATAACATTCAAAAACCAGTGGGAGAACACTTCAACCTCTCCAACCACTCAGTGACAGACTTGAAGGTGGCAATTTTGCAACAAAAAAACTTCAAAAACAGACTCCAAAGAGAAACTGCTGAACTTGAATTAATATGCAAACTAGATACTATTAACTGTGGCTTAAACAAAGACTGGGAATGGTTGGGTCATTACACCAATTGAATCTATTTCCCTATGTTAAGTTCTCCTCACACCTTCTATGGGCCATCTTAATTATCACTTCAAAAAGTTTTTTTTCCTCCTGCTGACGATAGCTCATCTCAATTGATTAGACTCTGCCTGTTGGTATGCATACTTCCACCTTTTCATGTTCTCTGTATGTATAAATATCCCGTCTGTGTGTTCCATTCTATGCATCCGAAGAAGTGAGCTGCAGCTCACGAAAGCTCATGCTATAATAAATTTGTTAGTCTTTAAAGTGCCACAAGTACTCCTGTTCAATATGTACAGTTATGCCAAATAATAGCACAGCTGGAACATAAGCCAACAAAATAAGTTCTCCTTTCAGCATTTCATTTTGTATTGTTTAAATGTGCGATCATTATCAATGTGATACCAAAGACATCACAGTAATCACCTTACAAGCATATATGATTTGAAAACTGTACAAAAAAGCCAATTAAATTTAATACTTTGTTCTAACATTTTATTTTAAAAAGCCTCTGATATATGTTTAAAAAGCTAGCTCTGTTGTTGTAAGATCCAAATGTTACTTACCACCATTTCTTATGAATCATTAATCTACTTAAGGAAACTGAAATGTATCAGAACAATGCCTATCATAATACACACACCCCTTTTCCTCCGTTATACCCCCCCACCAGCGCCACCCATATGCTCTTCCTACCAAGCCCCACCCCCAAACACAAATACACCTGGTCCTGGCAAGCCAGTAATTAAGCTTATGACATAGAACACCAATAGGAGATAAAAGGTTTCTTACCTCTTCATAAAATTTCAGCTGAGGGACAGCTTCATCAATTTCATTCATACAATAATCTTTAAAAAGCAAAAATCCTAAAACAAACAAAAAATACTTTAGAGAGAAAAACATGAATTAACATGGTCACTTCCAGGCAGGATGTATAGTAACCAATCTTCTTTTGGAATTTGTTTGTACCTCTGTAAGTATTGCTAACGGCTGAAGTATATCAATTACAATTATTTAATGTCTGTACAGTATTTTGAAAATGTATAGTAATATATAAGTATTGCTATTAACTTATTTCCCCTGGGTTGCAATAAACATAATCCTCTTTCATTTGATCGTAACTGTATAAAATGTTCACATTGTGCACTGAAATTTTTCATGCCTGGTCTCTGACCAAAGGTGAATTTTTTTCAGAAACCTTGAATAATATCCATCTCTGAGTTTCCACAAATGAGGAGAGAAAGTATAGATATATTTTCCTGTTTTAAACAATTCAAACCACATTTTATAGTAATAAAAATGCCAGCACCGCTTTTCTAACCTACTAATACTTGGATCTTTTTTACCCAATATTTCAAATACATTTTATAAACAACAACATAACATTATTTTCAAAGACATTTGTAAAGACTTGAAAACATGACTACTGCAGTCTGTTCCTTGATTTCTAAGATGGGATGTTGAGCAGAGTGTTTTCTCACAAGCAGTGTTCAAAAAACATATTGTTTTTATGTATGTCTGAGCTGATATCTGCTATCCTGAACTATCTTTTTGCTCAGCTTAACATGGATGTCTCTTGCCAGTGCTACCTGTTATGGTTATCTCCAAGAATCTAGGAGCTGTTAATGTACATGCTTTCAGCTCACTTCAGCAACCAATATCTTTTTCCTTACTTGCTCTTAGTAAGCGTTCACTGAAATCATAACCAATGACAGATGTGGTCATGAAACACTAAGGTACAGCTGAATGGGCTCTGATGCTGACAAACCAGCTCAGATCAAAGCAACAGGTCAATTCACTTGTTTGGGAATATCAAGGTAGTCTTGAGCGTTAGCTTCCGTTCAAACTAATTCACTCGTATGCTAATAGAAATCAATAGAGATGTTGATTGTATTGTTTTCATTTATCTATATCCTGTACTTAATTAACCCTATATCAAAGGTTTGTGTTAAATATTAAGCTGAAAATTTACTTGATGTGTAAACTTCCTGAAAACCAATGAATGTTACCTGTATTGCTCTCACTTATCTATTTCTATAGTAATGTAATGGAAGACAATTGCATAATGTATATCACTAACTAAATTACTCATCTAAGAAATCTTGTGAAAGCTAAATAAGGGCTTAAGGACCTTAGCAGACAAATGCTAATTTCAAAGCAAGTGGTCACTGATGCGGGGACCTGAGGTCAAAGACTCAAGATGCCTACTTCATCAAAGGAAGCGCCCAGGTGGGCGAAGGCACCTGTCAGCTTGTCTTCTGTGAGCAGGATCTATAACTGCTGATTTAAGAGAATGATCCTGTATTTCTGGACTGGTGGATTCTATCAGGGAGGAATACTGAGAAACTGGACAGAGATCCCTAGAGCCATTCTAGGTAACCCTGAGAGATTTATGGAAAACTAGCAGATTACTACATCTCTGCTACCACTTTGGACTTACAAACTTGGACTCAACTGTTAATATATTTTACCTGCTTTAACTTCTCAATAACTTTAATTTATTTTCTTAGCTAATACATCTTTAGTTACTTTACTAAAGAATTGGCTACCAGCATAGGCACCGACTCTGTGGGTGCTCCGGGGCTGGAGCACTCACGGCAGAAAATTGGTGGGTGCTCTGCACTCACCTGCAGCCAAGCTCCCCGCCCCGCCTCCCTGCCCCAGCTCACCTCACCTCACCTCTGCCTCCACCTCCTCCCCTGAGCACACTGCGTCCCCGCTTCTCCTCCCAGGGCTTGCTGCTGCAAAACAACTGTTTTGCGGCATAACAAGCTGTGGGAGGGAGGGGGAAGGAGCAGGAATGTGGCATACTCAGGGAAGGAGGTGGGGAAGAGGCAGGGCCAGGGTGGGTATTTGGGGAAGGAGTCCAATGGGGCAGGGAGGGGCAGAGTTGGGGGGGGGACTTTGGGGAAGGGGTTGGTATGGGGCGGGAGGGGGCGGGACGGGGTGGAGTCAAGGCGGAGCCAGAGGAGGGGTCAAGCACCCACTGGCACCAGCAGAAGTCAGTTCCCATGACTACCAGAATTGTTTTTGGCATGAGAACAAGAGCATCCATTGACTTGAGGTAAGTGATTGGCCCTTTGGGGCCAGGAGTGACCTAATAACCTTTCATAAAATGACAGAATCATAGAATATTAAGGTTGGAAGAGACCTCAAGAGGTCATCTAGTCCAATCCCCTGCTTAAAGCAGGACCAACCCCAACTAAATCATCCCAGCCAGGGCTTTGTCAAGCCAAAGCCTTAAAAACCTCTAAGGATGGTGATTCCACCACCTCCCTAGGTAACCCATTCCAGTGCTTCACCACCCTCCTAGTGAAATAGTGTTTCCCAATATCCAACCTAGACCTCCCCCATTATAAACTTGAGACCATTGCTTCTTGGTCTGTCATCTGCCACCACTGAGAACAGCCTACCTCCATCCTCTTTGGAACCCCCCCTTCAGGTAGCTGAAGACTGCTATCAAATTCCCCCTCACTCTTCTCTTCTGCAGACTAAATACCCCCGGTTCCCTCAGCCTCTCCTCATGTGCCCCAATCCCCTAATCATTTTCATTGCCCTCCACTGGATTCTCTCCAATTTGTCCACATCCCTTCTGTAGTGGGGGGACCAAAACTGGACGCAGTACTCCAGGTGTTGCCTCACCAGTGCCGAATAGAGGGGAATAATCACTTCCCTCGATCTGCTGGCAATGTTCCTACTAATACAGGACCATTCATCACAAAATCCAGTTTGTCTGGAGAGCCTAAAGGCACTGTCCTTGACTCCCTGGTATGCTAATATTTGTTACTGACTTGGTGAAATCTAATTATAGAATATACCACCAGTTGGGGAGCATCTGCCCTGTTTCCCTACAGTCTGACCTGAGCTTGGCACTCAGAGTTGTGAGCCACTCCAGACAGCGTGACACAGCATGAGGTTGTTTTTTGTTGGTGATGGTTGTTTTTAATGTTGTCAATGTGGTACATCTTTTACCTCCCCATTGTTTGTTTGTTTTTATTTTATTTTTAAATTGTAGCTTGATTTAGGAAGTTTTAAGAGGTTTACAAATCCTATGCATGTACAGATGAGAGGAAATACAATAATTATTACAGTGAGCTTTTGATTAGAAAAACATAATACAGTAATATAATCATTGGCTCTCCCTATTTAACAGAGGTTACCAAGTTACAGAGTAAGCATCTTTACACTACCTGTGACATATTGTTTCTAGTGGTTTAATTAAATTGAGTGAAATCTCTGATTACCCATATTTAACAAACCAGGCATGTCTAGCAAATGTTACTATTAAAAAAAAAAACCCTGGACAGGTGTGCTTGGGTTTGTTTTGTTTTGTTTTTTGCAGATGAATGTACTTTGACTACTGAATAAACGGTAACCAAATATCTAAGTATTTATTTGTCCTCGATCCTTCTGAGTATATTACTGATGCATTAATTTTTTTCATAACAAACACCTCCTATATTTTTTATCCATTTTTCTAGAGCCAGACCATTTTTTCCAATGAGAAGCTTTCAGTAGCCTAGCAGCTACTAGCAGATGAGGGATTAATTCTTCATTTCCTTTTGTGTGACCATTTCTTCTAGGAAGCCCCAGGAAGGTTACCAAAGGATCATTTGATAATAAATATCCAATAAGCTGTGATAATTGCTTTTGAATTTCATCCCAGTAGTCTTTAATGACCTGGACATATCTACCATAGATGCATAAAATCTCCTCTTTCAGCACAATTTCTCCAAAATGTATTCCCATTCAATCTATCTATATTTTAACCTGAATGGCATAAGGCACCACTGAAACAGTATAAAGAAATTTTCTTTTATTGTGTTACAGCCAGAATCAGGAGTCCAGAGGGGAGCTGGAGCAAGTCTGGAGCACAGCAAGGAACAGGGCAGGAGCAGGAGCAAGAGCAAGATGAGGAGCAGGGTTGTACCAAGAGCAAGGCTGGAGCAGGCTAACACCTGGGGGCGGGGGTCTCTTGCCACTGTCAGGCAAGAGAGAGTTCCAACCCTGGAGTGATGTTGAGCAGACTGAGCGGCTGTTCTTCCTGTGAAGTTGACGTACCTGCCCTGAGAGTCACCAGACCAATTCCTGGCTTGTGGATTGGCCACAACCTAGCATAGGAGTGAATCACCCTACAATCACTTCTACTAAAGTTAGCTTTCTGTATAAAGCAGCTTTTCCAGAAAGTTGAGGAACATAATGGCTGACTTGAAAGTACTGGTACCATGGAAGAGTGGACAGTTAAAAGTAATTTTGATCATTAAATAAGTTAGAAAAGTTTCTTTGCTGAATAGCTGGCTAACCATTTGTATTTCATGGCTTTCCCAGTCTTTAAAGCTCTCTGGTTTGCAATTTGGGTTAAGATCTAGACTAGTTGCAATGGGAGTCACTGGCAAGGGAAAAGAACTTAATTTTTCCCAAGTTCTATCCCACAGCTGTAGAGCAGCGTTAGGATGTGTATAAATTTCTGGAAGGCATGATTTTTTATAACTCTATGATAGCCTAGTGATATCTTCACTGCCACAATTTTCTTGTTCAATTAAAAAAAACCTGTTTGGCTGGATTAGAGAGCCCCCAATCCCTTACTGCTTTGAGCTGATTGGCTTGAAAGAACCATAGAACATTTGGAATAGCTAGTGCATCCTCTTTAATGGGTCTGTACAAAGTATCTGCACTCTCTCTTTTTCACCCTCTTTTACAACCTTCTTTCAGGTGCATTTAGCTTATGTAAGCAGTCTGAGGGGAGGGGAAAGGGAGGAGGAATCTCACCGAGTTTCACTGCGTGGATACTGGTCGAGGCTAACAGAAAGCCAATTTGATCATCATGTGATTATTTATGGGGAATGAAACCAGGGAATTACATTCAACTTCACTGCTTTGAGTCTCAAAGTTGTGTGTCAGTTAGCTAAAATAAGGCCACAAATCCAAAACTAACACATCTGCTTTATTTACTCATTTTACATGACACATAGCCCAATCTTAATCACACTCAAATCAAAGGAAAAGCGACAAAGAGTCCTGTGGCACCTTGTAGACTACCGGTATTGGAGCATAAGCTTTCGTGGGTGAATACCCACTTTGTCGGATGCATCGTATTCACCCACGAAAGCTTATGCTACAATACTTCTGGTAGTCTATAAGGTGCCACAGGACTCTTTGTCGCTTTTCACATGTCCAAACTAACACGGCTACCCCTCTGATACTTGAAATCAAAGGGGGGTTTGCTACTGACTTCAGTAGAAACAAAACCACATAAAAATGTCATGCCAGAAGAAAAACTGAGAATCAAGGAGTGATTTAATTAACAATGCTGCTGAAACATGACTGAAGTTTAACCTGACCTCTGAAACTAAATTTCAATGCTGCTAATGTATTCAGATTGTCACTTTACGCCCACGAGAAAAAGACAGGAGAGAGAGAGAGAGCAGGAGGAAGACAGCTCCTGAGGGTGTGTCAAGCAGAAAAAGAAAAGCTTGATTTGTAATGTGCAAAGTTAAGGCTGCTATTAGCAATCTACAGCAGCAGTACTGAGGAGGGTCTAATCTCCCATAGATAAATACCTAACTCCTTTTAACATCAGTGAGAGTTTCACATTCCATTCTGAATGGACACTAGCGAATAGTTTTGAAAACAAAAAAACAAACAAACAATGAACACAAAATAATTATTAGACTGTCATATATCACAGGTAATGGAACAAACCCCAGGGAGGGATGCTACAGTAGATAACTATGTTTCATGGATAGACTTTACAAAAACTAGACAAGCCATTTACAACACACTTTGCTACTCTACAAAAGAAAAAGGACACTAAACTATCTAAACTGCTACATGCCAGAAGGAACCACAACAGTGCTTCCCTGAACCCACCCAACAATATTGTTCATCTTTCCAGCTACACTCTTAGCCCGGCAGAAGAGTCTGTCCTATCTCGGGCCTTCTCCTTTTGCCCCTCCAGGTCCACAGACGTGATACAGGTCTGTGGTGATCTAGAATCCTACTTTCGACGTCTCCGACTCAAAGAGTATTTCCAACACACCTTTGAACAACATACCAACCCACAGAATCCTTCCTACTAGCACTACAAAAAGAAGGATTCTGCGTGGACTCCTCCTGAAGGTCGAAACAACAGACTGGACTTCTACATAGATTGCTTCCGTTGACAAGCTCGGGCTGAAACTGTACAAAAGCAGCATCACTTGCCCCATAACCTCAGCCGTGCTGAACACAACGCCATCAACAGCCTCAGGAACAACTGTGACATCATAATCAAAAAGGCTGACAAAGGAGGTGCTGCCGTCATCACGAATAAGTTGGAATATGAACAAGAGGCTGCTAGGCAGCTCCCTAACTCCACCTTCTATAGGCCATTATCCTCTGATCCCACTGAGGATTATCAAAAGAAACTACACCATCTGCTCAAGAAACTCCCTGAAAAAGTACAGGAACAAATCTGTATAGACACATGCCTAGAACCCCGACCAGGGGTATTCTATCTGCTACCCAAGATCCATAAACCTGGAAATCCTGGACGCCCCATCATCTCAGGCATTGGCACTCTAACAGCAGGATTGTCTGGCTATGTGGACTGTCTCCTCAGGCCCTATGCTACCAGCACTCCCAGCTATCTTCGAGACACCACTGACTTCCTGAGGAAACTACAATCCATCGGTGATCTTCCAGAAAACACCATCCTGGCCACTATGGATGTAGAAGCCTTCTATACCAATATTCTACACAAAGATGGACTACAAGCTATCAGGAACAGTATCCCCGATAATGTCACAGCAAACCTGGTGGCTGAACTTTGTGACTTTGTCCTCACTCAACTATTTCACATTTGGAGACAATATATACCTTCAAGTCAGCAGCACTTCTATGGGTACCCGCATGGTCCCACAGTATGCCAACATTTTTATGGCTGACTTAGAACAACGCTTCCTCAGCTCTCGTCCCCTAACGCCCCTACTCTACTTGCGCTACACTGATGACATCTTCATCATCTGGACCCATGGAAAAGAAGCCCTTGAGGAATTCCACCATGATTTCAACAATGTCCATCCCACCATCAACCTCAGCCTAGACCAGTCCACACAAGCGGTCCATTTCCTGGACACTACTGTGCTCATAAGCAATGGTCACATAAACACCACCCTATACTGGAAACCTACTGACCGCTATACTAACTTACATGCCTCCAGCTTCCATCCAGAACACACCACATGAACCATTGTCTATAGCCAAGCTCTAAGATACAACCGCATTTCCTCCAATCCCTCAGACCGAGACAAACACCTACAAGATCTCTATCAAGCATTCTTACAACTACAATACCCACCTGCTGAAGTGAAAAAACAGATTGACAGAGCCAGAAGGGTACCCAGAAGTCACCTACTACAGGGCAGGCCCAACAAAGAAAATAACAGAACACCACTAGCCATCACCTTCAGCCTCCAACTAAAACCTTTCCAGAGCATCATCAAAGATCTACAACCTATCCTGAAAGATGATCCCTCACTCTCACAGATCTTGGGAGACAGACCAGTCCTCGCTTACAGACAGCCCCCCAACCTAAAGCAAATACTCACCAGCAACCACACACCACACAACAAAAACACTTACCCAGGAACCTATCCTTGCAACAAAGCCCGATGCCAGCTCTGTCCACATATCTATTCAAGTGACACCATCATAGGACTTAATTACATCAGACACGCCATCAGGGGCTCGTTTCACCTGCACATTTACCAATGTGATATATGCCAACATGTGCCAGCAATGCCCCTCTGCCATGTACATTGGCCAAACTGGGCAGTCTCTAAGTAAAAGAATAAATGGTCACAAATCTGACATCAGAAATCATAACATTCAAAAACCAGTAGGGAAACAATTCAACCTCTCTGGTCACTCAGTAACAGACTTAAAGGTGGCAATTTTGCAACAGAAAAGTTTCAAAAACAGACTCCAACAAGAAACTGCTGAACTTGAATTAATATGCAAACTAGATACCATTAACTTAGGCTTGAATAGAGACTGATAATGGCTGAGTCTTTACACACATTGAATCTATTTCCCCATGTTAAGTATCCTCACACCTCTTGTCAACTGTTTGAAATGGGCCATCTTGATTATCACTATAAAAGTTTTTTTCTCCTGCGGATAATAGGTCATCTTAATTAATTAGCCTCTTAAAGTTGGTATGGCTACTTCCACCTTTTCATGTTCTGTATTTATATATATCTCCTTACTAAATGTTCCATTCTATGCATCTGAAGAAGTGGGCTGTAGCCCACGAAAGCTTACGCTCAAATAAATTTGTTAGTCTCTAAGGTGCCACAAGTACTCCTGTTCTTTTTATGTTTGGAAGTAGCTTCTTTATTATAACAATAGGTGGCAGCAAAGGGCCTCTACAGTTGGCCTTGTAGCTTGGCAGCTGACAACAGTTTTCCCGGTCCCTGAGCTCCTCAATGTTGTGCCAGTATTGTCTCAGTCAGTCAGAGACAAGATCAGTCTCTTTAAATCACAAACATTTAATTGGAAAAGTCTACTAATTCCTAGCAGTTTTAAACATTAAATCCAAAGGCAACATACTTTACATTCAAACTTGTTTCATTCTAACATTCTCCATATCCTCATTAAACAACGGAGATTCTAGTCACCACAAATACATCTTACTTTTTAAAAATGTGTTAATCTTTGAACAACAGAAAACAACTGGCAGAATTATCTATGAGATATTTATGTAGCTCACGGTGAAGAGATGGGAAAATCATATTGTGCAGAAGAAGGCTTATTGAACATGGAAAAGACATTTATAACCATACACTTGAAAGAAAGATACCTTTAAAGGGGATTTGATATTAGCTCTGGTATCAAACCAACATTTGTCCCACTCTGTAAAGCAACAATACACAACACATTTGAGAGCACAAAAGTTTTTCTCTCTCTTTTCCAGCAGATAGGTTGACCGAAGGATTAGGTTTGCAAAGATGCAAGAGACTTAACTAATAGCTGATTACCAAATTATATTTTAATCAAATATTTTTGAGTTAAACAACCTTAAACAACCTTAAATTATATTTTCCTTCCTTTTTCAAAATAAAATACAAGGTTGCATCTTACATCACAGCTTTCTTTTAAGTTACTTAAAAACAGAATTATAACAGAAATGCTAACACGATTTAAAAAGCATGCTGTTAACATGAATCATAATTAGACAAATTGAAAACACAAAATAAGAAAAGACATTAATTTAGAAACAACTTAATCAGGAATCATTCAACATTCAGTCATATAGCTTTAGCATTAAAATCACCAATAATCCCTAGCAAAAAATGCCATGAGTCCAGATGCTATGATTGTTATTGTTTTCACTCATAATCACTTCAGAAAAATATCCTGCACTCTTCCACTCCTTATATGAAACTAAATATAATGAGCCTCCTCTATCACAAACAATGCATTGATTCTATTTCTGTATCACATTAAACACTTTGCTAATGTTGCTTTCCCATATAAGCAACTGCTGTAGTTGCCATGAGATGTTGGGCAAGGGAAGTAGTCCATGCAAATCAAAGATGGAATCGGACATGATCCAGAAGCAAGACTCTCTATTAACATGTGGCCCATACTATGAAAAAGTTTGAGAACTGCTAAAGTCTTGTAATATGTTCAGGAACATAATACACCAAAACTGTAGGAAATAATGTGGCATTTATTACTGGATCTGTGGGCAACCCTTGCTTTGTTTGACTCAGCAATGCAAATATTTGAGGGTGAGGAAATATTGTAATGTTTCGTTTGTCTCTTATCAGAAGAGATATGTATTATTTTCTAACATAAAAGAATCCAGTGGATGTTGCATTTGTTATACCAAGGGGAGCGGGGGGGCGGAGAAGGAGGGATCATTCTATCCTGGTTAAATTAAAATAAACCACAGAAGAATCATCCCTACCATCTAATGCACAGGAAAATGCTTTTTTCAAGGTTGATTGACTTATATGTTTTTCATGGGAGAAAATTTAATACAATACCATATTATAGCCTGATATAAACATACCTCAGCCTAAGGTTATACAATAGGTGCAATCTATTGGCTCAAATGTTGGCTGAAGTGTAGAGAAAACTATTGTACTATCGTTTTTAAAAGACAAAACAAGACAATAGCACTCTTGGCTGGACAGAGGGAGGACAAAAACATTTCAACAATAACAACTTCTTACTATTAAGAAAAGATCAATAGTGACCACCTTACGCACTATCAAGAAATAATACAGCCAGCATACTGAATCTGAAGAATTTCATACATAAAAAAAGAGGCTCCTCTAGACTGCCCATACTGTATTCTTTTAACCAATGTGACAGATATTTTGCAATATTACATATAACAAAAGCAATCAAGTGCTGATCACAAACCATACATTTAGGCTTGGAAATGTCAGGTTTTTACTGGTAAATGTCAATTTCACCGTACACACACAAACTGACAAAACAATATTTCCACCAATAATAATCGAAATTTCCAGATAGGCAAAGTAATAAAAATGGTGCTTGAGATCTTTATTAGAGTTTGATTTAAGGATATTTATTTTGTACATTTTGACGTGATGTTGACAATTTGTCTTAATGGTTATAAAGATTTAACATTTTGAATCTCAACATCTACTGTCATTAAATACTTACAGTCTGACTTCCCCACTGTCTGATTCCCCCACATAATTTCCCACAACTGCAAAAATTTAAATTGATAAAAATAAAAAAGCTTTACAATAAAAATCAATAGTAGCTGTCAAAATTATTTTAAAAATCTAATTTTTCCAAAGCATACACATATTCTTTGAAACTCCCCTATCCTTAATCTTTCACAGATTACATAGGAAACCCATATTTAACAGATCAAAGCAATAAAATAAGAAAATCATTCATATGTATGACTCTTTGAGTCATTTATTATCATAGCCTACAAAAGCATTACTTAGAATTCAAAGCTTACTGTCTAGTCACATATCAGAGTGGGTGATCAGCCTTTTGGTGCACTATTATATTTAGTTTTAGTTAGAATCCAACTTGGATTTCAAATTTACATATGCTTTGTCCTACAGGGTTGCCTCTGATTTAGCCAGTTATCCTGAAGATGCAATAATTCCCAAGTCCATAATGGGATTCTGATTAGAAATCTTCAATGCCATGCTTCATTCAGGTAACATATCTGTATGTCATTCTGAAGTTTAAATCTCTTTGTCTGTAATCAGGATGGAAGTCTCACTAGACCAGGCTTCTTGAAGAGATTCCCACGACTTCCTGCTTTCGGCCCAGCAAGAATCACCTTTTTTGGAGATTATGACATTTTAAAAAATTAGAAGTAAAGCACAATTTTTCAATCTTTAAGATTACTTTGAGTTTAGGAAATTTAAAAAAAAAAACTTTGACTCAGTTTTATTTTACTTGAGCCAGATCACCCATTCCTCGTAGAACTCTGCCTCCTCCATCTCTAATACTCTAGGGGAGACAACGTTAGGATGTACTCGGAGAACAGATTGACCAGCCAGCCACAGGAAAACCTGAAGGGACCGTATACTTTATCAGTTATTCAGTTAGTGGTAGTAAGGAATATTGTTGATTACAAAGTATGTGTAATTAAGGATGTAAAGTTCAATAAAATAAAAATGCTAGTATGGAAATTGAGCACATATTGATGCAGGTTTACATCTAGAAAGCAAACTGCATCCTCTTCCAAGATAAATGCTTTTTCATTTATTTGGCCCATCAACTTTGTTACTTTATATTGATTGCATAGTTGTTGAAGAAGCTTAAACAGAAACACAGACGGACAGGTTGTTTAACAGTGAATAGAGTTCTTTGGGTATGATGTCTCTGCAAACCCACACTGGAGGAGTTACAGGCTAGGATTCATAAGTCCACGTAATAGTTTGTCTAATTTGTAACGTTTATCTTAATTTACATTTTCTTTATGTGTCAAGTATCAGAGGGGTAGCCGTGTTAGTCTGGTTCTGTAGAAGCAGCAAAGAATCCTGTGGCACCTTATAGACTAACAGACGTTTTGCAGCATGAGCTTTCGTGGGGGAATACCCACTTCTTCGGAGCATCCGAAGAAGTGGGTATTCACCCACGAAAGCTCATGCTGCAAAACGTCTGTTAGTCTATAAGGTGCCACAGGATTCTCTGCTGTTTCTTTATGTGGTGGACTATAGTCAAAAGAACAACAAGGAGTCTGGTGGCACCTTAAAGACTAACAGATTTATTTGGGCATAAGCTCTCGTGGGTAAAAAAACACTTCTTCAGATGCATGGAGTGAAAATTACAGATGCAGGCATTATATAATGACACATGAAGAGAAGGGAGTTACCTCACAAGTGGAGAACCAGTGTTAGCAGGGCCAATTCGACCACAGTGGATGTAGTCCACTCCCAATAATAGATGAGGAGGTGTCAATTCCAGGAGAGGCAAAGCTGCTTTGTAATGAGCCAGCCACTCCCAGTCTCTATTCAAGCCCAAATTAATGGTGTTAAATTTGCAAATGAATTTTAGTTCTCCTGTTTCTCTTTGAAGTGTCTTTCTGAAGTTTTTTTGTTCAAATATAGGTACTTTAAAATCTGTTATAGAATGTCCAGGAAGATTGAAGTGTTCTCCTACTGGCTTTTGTATGTTACCATTCCTAATGTCCGATTTGTGTCCATTTATTCTTTTACACAGGGACTGTCCAGTTTGGCCAATGTACATGGCAGAAGGGCATTGCTTGCAGATGATGGCATATATCACATTAGTAGATGTGCAGGTGATGGTGTGGCTGAGAGTCAAAAGGACTTTTATATCTTTGACCACTGAATGTTGCCTTAGACCAGGGGTAGGCAACCTATGGCATGGGTGCCGAAGGCGGCACGCAAGCTGATTTTCAGTGGCATTCACACTGCCTGGGTCCTGGCCACTGGTCCGGAGGGTTCTGCATTTTATTTAATTTTAAATGAATCTTCTTAAACATTTTAAAAACCTTATTTACCTTACATACAACAATAGTTTAGTTATATATTATAGACTTATAGAAAGAGACCTTCTAAGAACGTTAAAATGTATTACTAGCACACGAAACCTTAAATTAGAGTGAATGAATGAAGACTCGGCACGCCACTTCTGAAAGGTTGCCGACCCCTGCCTTAGACTATCTATCCAATTGATAAATTTTTGTTGTGAATCTCACAAAAGCTAAAAAATTGCAAGTGAAATTCATATTTGTGGATCTCTCAGCAGCTACATTTACAGAACTAGAGTTCATTTGCTAAATATTTTAATTTAGTTTGTACATGATAGAAAGAATGAACAACACACAGCAAAATAATGCTGAATTAATTGGACCTGTATTTGAACAATGAACTAAGGAAGACTACAGTCATGCAATTACTGAAGTATTAAGAGGCTATTAAAAAGTGGCACAAACGGTGATGAATGCAGTCAAAGAAAAATCTGTGGCATGTTCCCAGCAACCGGCTCATTACTCAAAAGAAAACAAAGGCAGATGCTGGAAGGAGCAGAGTGTGAAAATATACCAGCAAAAAAATTTCTATCAATGCCATGCTAAATATTTTCGTCCTGTTTAGACTTTCCCAAAATTTTCACTGAGTTATAGAAAAGTAAAGATTGGTGGCAGAACTGTGTGAGGAACAACATTTTTTGTACCTGCCTCCATTACATTGATCTCTTCTTGCTAGCTTTTCATTTTCTCATAGTGCTAGGAGTAACTGACAAGAGTCAGGAGCTAAGGAGGACAAGACCGGTTTCAGATGTTTAAGGGAGTAATAAGTAGAAGTAACTGGATGAAATTGCATAAAGAAAATTTAATTACTAAACATTTATTAAAGATAAATAGAATAATTAACTGTATTAATTATTCCTGAAAAAGGATGGATATTTGGAAAAATGCAAAAGTAAAGCCAATTACAGTAAAAAGCAGCTCCTTCCACCAAATTTACTGAAGTGCCATTGCTCGAATTATTCACAATTAGGCTGGATAAAATACTTGAGAATCTACCGTGGAAAACAGACAATAAGAAATGTAACCCTAACAGTTCCTTAGCCAAACTGCATCCTTCTACTCCTAGATACGGATGGAAAAGACTCTGAGAAAACTCAGTTCTGCAAAACAGAAATTAGACTTAATGTACATATATGATACTTCATATCAACTTCTCAGTTTAAAACCTTCTTTGATTCCAGGTCAGTGTCACTCAATATTTAGGAAAAAATGGTAATTGTTTTATAAAAGAAGATAAAGCATTTTATCTCAATGATGTACCTAACAAGCAGAATGCTTAGCAACAGAAGTTGAAGGAATCAGTATACATGCCTACTGTTTCCAAACAATGGAGCCTGCCTTTCCACTTACTGGGTGCCATGCCTGGCCCACATGTGCAACTCACTGACGAGAGTGTGGCAAGACAAATTTTGCTGAATTTTTAAAAAATGGGTCCAGGAAAAGCATAATAGCTGCTCCCATACCTGGACACAGGGCCAATATTTGGGTGACTGGGCAACAAAATGGCAGATGAAATTTAACATTGATAAATGAAAAGTAATGCACATTGGAAAACATAATCCCAACTATACATATAAAATGATGGGTTCTAAATTAGCTATTACCTCCTAGTAACGAGATCCTGGAGTCCCCATGAATAGTTCTCTGAAAACTTCTGTTCAATGAGCAGCAGCAGCAGACAAAAAGGCTAACAGTGCATTAGGAACTATTAGGAAAGGAATAGAAAATAAGACAGAAAATATCATAATGCCACTATGGAAATACATGGTACGCCCACACCTTGAATACCGTATCCAGTTCTGGTCACACCATCTCAAAAAGGATACAACAGAACTGGAAAAGGTTCAGAGAAGGGCAACAATGTCTGATCCAGGGTATGAAGCAGCTTCCATACAAGAAGAGGATAAAAAGATTAGGGCTGTTCAGATTAGAAAAGAGATGGCTAATGGGAGATATAACAGTGGTCTATAAAATTATGAAGAAGGAAAGAATGAATAAAGAAGTACTATTCACGCTTTCACACAAAAACCAGGGTCACCCAACAAAATTAATAGGCAGCAGGTTTAATACAAACAAGAGGAAATACTTTTTCACACAATACACAACTAATGTGGGCAATGGCACTGCCATGGGATGATGTGATGGCCAAAGTATAACTGGGTTCAAAAGAGAACTGGATAAATTCATAGTGGATAGATCTACCAATTCCTAGAAGCCGAGATGGTCAAGACACAGCCCCATGGTCAGGGTGACAGCAAACCTCTGACTACCAGAAGACAGGTGTGGATCACTCCATCCACTCTGTACATTACCCCAGAAGCTTTGGCATTGACCACTGTCAGAGACAGAATATTAGGCAAGAAGGACCATGGTCTGAGCTCTTATGTTCTTAGGTATTGAACCTACATGACTTCAGGTGTCAATTATTCCTTTCAGGGACCGAGAAGGAAATTTCCTCCTTCCTGAACAGTACTGTACAATACCAATTCCACAGGTGAAAATATAGTTCTTCAAGTTTGCTCTGGAGGCCTTCAGGCATAAAAAACCATCTGCCAGTGGTATTAGCATGATATTATATAAAAAGAGACATAGGCATTTCTTGAGACATATGTTTTGACTGCCTAATCTCAGAGGCGCTAAATTTTGCCACATAAAACTTGCTAGTTAGCACACACAGTTTCTTTCTTATGATGGGACAGGTCCCAAGAAAGGGAATCTATAGAGGACAGTATAACATTCGAAGTAACACATTCTAGAACCTATGTGGTACATTTCACACAAATACTTTTCTTTGAAAGAAGGATTTCTATGTTTTAAAAGGATAAACTGCAACTAACCCACAAGAACCTACAGGGGAAAAGAACTGGTTCCTTGAATATCATCCTCTTTCTTTAAACAGATAATAAAAACGGGTGCATATTTCACCTTACAGTTAAGTATGTGAGGTTATTTCATTCACCAAAACACAAGTTTCCCATATCAGTTCCAAATATGACTCATAGTTTATAATTGGAACAAACATATACTCTAAGTAGATCCAAGTACAATGTGATACCATCAGAACAAATGGCAGAAGCACTGCCAGATGTACTGTTTTTATGATGAAAATATTAAAATCTCAACTAGACCATGAACACTGGATAACCAATTAATGAACTCAATAATAGTTCTGCAGTGGAATACTTGTCTAATTCTACTCACATTGTAATTAACAGGAGTTTTATGCAATGCTGCTGTAGCCGTGTCAGTCCCGGGATATTAAAGAGACAAGGTGCCTGAGGAAATATCTTTTACTGGACCAACTTCTGCTGGTAAGAGAGACAAGCTTTCAAGCTTACACAGAGCTCTTCTTCAGGGCTGTGAAACATACTCAGAGTGTCACAGCTAAATACAAGGTGGAACAGATTGTTTACCATTCAAGGTGAAGTGGCCTATTAACACCGCTCCAGTCAGAGGGCAGAAAGAAAACAGGGAATTTTTAGTGGGTTACAAATTGTTATAAGCAGCCATAAATCCAGGGTCTGTATTCAGTCCATGATTTTTAGTATCTAGCAAAGTTTTGAATTTAAATTCCCTGGCTCGTCTTTTGAAGGTGTTGTGCAAATTTGCTTTGAGGATGAGAACTGAGGCCAGATATAGAGTGATCATTTTATGAAAAGTGTTCACCCACAGCTGATACGGTGTTTTTGTCTTTTATCTTTCTATCTACCTTATCACTCCCACACTAGCATCAACTTCCTGGATAATACGATCAGCTTCAATAGTGGAACCCTACAGACAAACTATATATAAGAAACCCACAGATCATCACACCTACAGTCACAGATCCAGTGATCACCCCAAATACATCAAGAAACCTGTAATCTACAGCCAGGCACTCAGATACCAAAGAATATGCTCCAAGGAAAAAGTCCAGGATATAAATCTTAACACACTTAAAATCACCTTGGACACTCTCACCAACAGAAGTTGGCCCAATAAAATATATTACCTCACCCCCTTGTCTCTCTAATGCAGTGGTTTTCATTTTAACTTTTTTTAATTTGTAGACCTCTAAAAATTTTCAAATGGAGGTGCAGACCTCTTTGGAAATCTTAGACAGTCTGTGGACCCCCAGGAATCTGTGGACTATAGGTTGAAAATCTCTACTCTAATGGAAGTGTTACCATTTGACTTCAATGAAGCAAGCCTAGGTCCTAAGAGCCCAGATTTGGATAGTCATTTCTTTTTATAGTGCTCCTGGCGCAGTGCATTTTTTCCAGAGTACAATAGCTCATTTTAAATTTGACTGCCAGGAATCAAATTATTTCAGAATTTTCTGCATATATCTTAATATTAGGTGATATTTACCTTCCATATTGTCAACATTAATTGCATGCACTTTGTAGAACATTTAAGGAAAGTCTAGTTCACTTTTTCTGTTGCTTCAACGAGTTATCAGCCTTTGAAAGAAAACAAGCTTTTTATCACATTCTATTAGGTTCATCTGCAAAAACAAACATGCTACTCACGCCTTCTTTAGTCTTGGTTTGGTTTTCACAACTTGTGTACTTGCCCTTTATGAGTCTGACACGTAATCAGTATAATCAAAGGTTATGCTATATGAACTTTTATATCTTTCCATCATGCTCCAAATTCAGGCAGCAATTCAAACTGAAGTTCATAGTAAGAACAGAACGCCACAGCCCTGGTTTTTTCACCCTTAGTGAGTTCATCTCATTGTCAGGAGTCAATCTCCTTTTACATGTTTTAAGTTCAAAATGTACTAATTAGAAACTACAACTCTCAAATCAATAGCCAAACTAACTGACAGAAGCAGCATTGAATAATGACAACAGTAGGAGGTTCAAGAACTAATGAGTAGCACAATGAGCCCAGTTAACTACACACAGAAAAAGATGATCAAGACACAAAAAGCAAGATTCAAGATGATAATCTAATATTATGAACCTGAAATTATGTTTAGCAGAAAGGGCTTTTTTTTTTTAATAGTTTTGCCTGAAAGAATGCTTCTACCTATACTATGCACAATATATAGAACAACTAGATCAGTGTCTGTTAGGAGCAAAAAGTACAATGCATGTTTTTCTCCCTTTCCTGTTGTTACTTAAAATACAGACCACATTAACAATATATATAGGAGTACTATATCATATGGCTCCAGATTTCCACTCTCTAAATAATGTTTTCATAACCTAAAGTCTTTGGAAAATATTTCTCTCTTATATTTATGCACAAAATATCAACCAGCTTTGACAAGTTGTCAGATGGCACAGAATGCAGGAACTGTTTCCACAGAAATGCTGAGATACTGTTCAAATGACTTCTGGCTTTCCAAGACACTTGTTTCCCCTTCACACACATTGCACACTTCTATGTCTATCTTACATTGGACTTTCTTCAATCGACCTATGATTTGTAAATCACATATGGAGGAATTTGATAGCTTTTCTCTTTACCTGAAATTACTATTCTGTAGCCCGATTTCAGAAACTTTGGGTGAAATCCTGATTCCAGGAAAATCAATGGCAAAACTCCCAGTGACTTCAACAGAGCAAGGATTTTACTCTTTATTATTTGTTCTTGATTGGAATCAGGAAATGTGAGACTGGACGTCAGGTACAGTTTATAATTACCCTAACCCTGTAATTAATAGATCCATTGCTGCCCCAACCTTGCCAGGGGCTCTATATTTAGGAGCTTACTATCGTTTATATCTGGTTATCAACTCTATTTTTGTTATACTAAAGCACACATCCCCCTATGAAGTTACCATGTGGTTTCCATGCCTTCCATTCTACTTTGTTCATCACTCCCCTCTAGCTGCTTGACAGATAATCTTGGATACCTGGAGGTGGGTTACCGTGGATATGCAGTGATTTTGTGACAGGCTGTGAGCTCTTCTCAAGCAGCTATGGACTGGCACGTTTATTCACTGGACGTTTAACATATTTGATTTATTTTATTTTCTCTTAGTAATTTTGTATCCAATCCTCTGCAAATGCCACTGCCTTACATAATCTTGCTTCTTTTTAGCTGTAATGCTGCTAAACTCTTGTGTTCTAACATGACTTCTATGGGCCTTACCCTGCTACCCTTACTCATGCTGAGTATTATCTTACTCCACAGGAAGTCCTATTGAAAACAACTATTAATGGAGGAAGGTATTACTCAATATGATTAAGAATGGGAGAATTGGGCCTTACTTTGCAAATATGTACCATTTTTGCTAGACATTTAATTGTCATTAAGATGAGCTGTTTCCTTTATGATCTCTGTAATCGACATCCCCTTTGCTGTTTTTTTTTTTTAAAGATATTCTCTCCTTTCCGCTTTTCACTTATACAATGGTGGGGTATATTTAAGATTGAAGATATCTTCTCATTTTAAGCCTAATAATCAAAGCACACACTCTTAACTTTCTCAAAACTGATCTACTTTCAATTTCATATGCCACATTTCATCCCAGTGGACAAACTGGAGATTCCAGCAGAGGGCAATGAAAATGATTAGGGGGCTGGGGCACATGACTTATGAGGAGAGGCTGAGGGAACGGGGGTTATTTAGTCTGCAGAAGAGAAGAGTGAGGGAGGATTTGATAGCAGCCTTCGGCTACCTGAAGGGGGGTTCCAAAGAGGATGGAGGTAGGCTGTTCTCAGTGGTGGCAGATGACAGAACAAGGAGCAATGGTCTCAAGTTGCAGTGAGAGGTCTAGGTTGGATATTAGGAAACACTATTTCACTAGGAGGGTGGTGAAGCACTGGAATGGGTTACCTAGGGAGGTGGTGGAATCTCCATCCTTAGAAGTTTTTAAGGCCTGGCTTGACAAAGCCCTGGCTGGGATGATTTAGTTGGGATTGGTCCTGCTTTGAGCAGGGGGTTGGACTAGATGACCTCCTGAGGTCCCTTCCAACCCTGATATTCTATGATTTTATGAACAACAAGAAATCTTCCTAAAGCAGAAAGAGACAAAACTGGCTATGTAAATCAGTCACAAACTGTTAACAAAGGACCAAATTCAGCCCCAATATAAATGCACACAACTCCATTAATTGGAAGCAGGGTTGAATTTGGTCCAAAATGCTGATATAGTATCTTCCCAGTAAATCAATGACCACAAATTAATAAAACAAAAATAACATCAAGTTGGTTCCCAGTGCTAACTAAACAGCCTCCATGGATATAAAATAATAAATAAAAACAAAAGAGCACTCTTGAAAAAAATCCCAAGTAAAACTAGAATTTAAGCACATAACATTTAACATTAAAATTGGATGAAAACATAAGCAGCCAATGTATAAACCCAGTTAGTATCTGAAATCATCTTCCACTGTTATTTCTAACTGGAAGCAAGGCAGATTTAACTTATCTTTTATATATAAAACTTGCTTTTGGCTCTGCTCTTCAATAGCTTGGAACCTTTCAATAGCATGAATTTCTGGAGCATTTACTATTAAAATGCACAACTCCTACCCCAAACTGTGGAGACCCAATGCCATAACAAAGAGAGATGGAAAAGACCTGTTGGGGCATATTAAGCTATTCTCCTGCCAGTACAGGATTATTCCCCAGTGCATATTTTCTAGTGCGTATTTTCTTCAACTTGCTTTCTCTAATATAAACACAGAGCTGCATGCACAACTTTTTAAAAAATTGAAATAAAAATAGTAAAAAATAAACAACTCAACACTCAAAAGACAGCTATACAGAGCATTCTGCCCCTAGGAAGAGGAGGGGAGAAATAATGGATGACATGACTGATGTTAGTCATGTTGGTTAATGTACTACTGGCAGGCATTCAGATACTACAGTGATGAGGGCAGCATAAGAACCTGTATAGCATAACACAGAACTGGGCTCAAATTAATCAAAGAGAGTTATCCAGATAGCTTGTTTAGCTTATGTCTCTGTAGAAATCAATAAAGACAAAAAGAATGTTTCAAGTTGTATTGTAAAGAAAAATCACTATTTGCAAATATACCTTTGAATACATTTTTAACAAACTGTAAGCACCCAACGGGCATATTAATAAACTGTGTTAGTCACTCATTTACTATGTGTTTGAGTATGCCTTCAAAATTCTGCATACAGAGAGCACAGAGCAGCAGAAAAGCTGTTTTTTACCTATTATACAAATTGAACAAGACAATGAATACAGAATTTGGGAAATGTATATCATAACATATTTTAATGTGTTGGCTAGAGGACTAGGGATTCTTTTTTGGAACCTATTATAGCAACATATGGAGATTATTGATTTTTCTGCTCCAGAGAGATGTAGGTAGAGTAAAGCTGTTTTCTGCTGCAAGTACCTGATGTAAATTGTGCAATCTAAATTTCAAATGACTGACTACACTAAATTGCTTTCCACATCCAATGACAGCAGCTTAGCTTTTAGTACTTCCAACAGGTTCGGAAAGACAGCCGTCAAAGCATCTGTGCTGACACCATAATTCAAATGAGAAAAGGATTTCCAAAGAAAACGAAAATGTGCTGCATTTCCAATGTGCAGCTGTGACTCACTTAAAACCAAAATCCCAATGTATGTGCTCAGACTTTGTTCACTCAAATTCCCACTGAAGTCCCTCAGAGCTTGTCTCAAAAAACCCCATAATCTGAATAAGAGCTTCAGCATTTGCCGCTTTTCATATCACACATATCATAGGTTGTCTTTTAAAAAATGTATGAAAATGACAGAATTGGGGGGAAAGGGGGTATTCTCTCTGAACCTCACTGTAACACATACCTTTCATATTCTGCTTTCCCTGCCATGCGCAGAATTCCAAAGGCCTGAAAAAGGAGATCCACATACATAGGAAAGGCTAAATATCAAAGATTAATTCAACGCTGAAGATGTGAAAGAAAAATAACTGATCTACAGAAGAAAGAAAGCATCTAACTAGAGTGTTAAGGTTTGTTTTGTAATGACAACTAAATTGTGTGATTGAAAAAAGATGTAAACACCGCGCACTTTAAAAAGACAACTATATTCATATCAAGGCATTTCATTTCAGCTATTCGGCTGTTACAGAGAATATGAGTTAAATTCCTTTACTAAGTGTCACCTCAAGAAATATGAATAATTTTTTTAATAGCAAATAAATGTGAAACATGAAATCCCCATTTTCACATTAATTTACAGTACTCAAATAATCCCATTCTTGTTATTTTGTCAGTTGTCTCCCTGCACCCCAGGCATTGATGTTACTGTGGAGAAATGGGTAACAGTCCAATTTATCTCCTTTCATCATTTGTTGTTGACAAATACACGATGACATAACACCAGTTCTGGATTTGCTAAAGGTAAATTGGAATCTAAAATGATCACGTACACCTGAGAGGCACTGAACTGACAGACAAATATACTCTTGCCTTTATTTATGTGACTGTGAAAAGAAAGTATTGATAGTAGAGAACTGATGTTTCTCAAAATAACTCATTTTGTTTAGTATTTATTTCTTTTCATAGTAAAACAGACACAGATTGGCGTGCTTCAAATTTAGAAATATATATTGTATTTAACTATGTAAATTTTTTTAAAAACATTTAAAGCACATACATGAGTCAGATGGTTTTCTAAAGAACATAAGAACGGCCATACTGGGTCAGACCAAAGGCCCATCTAGCCCATATCCTGTCTTCCGACATTGGCCAATGCCAGGTGCCCCAGAGAGAATGAACAGAACAGGGAATCATCAAGTGATCCATCCCCTTTCGCCCATTCCCAGCTTCTGGCAAACAGAGGCTAGGGACACCATCCCTGCCCATCCCGGCTAATAGCCAGTGATGGACCTATCCTCCATGAATTTATCTAGTTCTAGAACGCACTCCTATAATTCAATGAAAAATAGATTAGAGTATTTCAGAGTACATATATGTCCACGTATCATAATTATAATTTTTAAGATATACAAAGCGGTGTACTTTTTTTGAGGGGGGGAATGAAAAAGTGAAAAAAGTACAAGGCCATAAAAAAGAACAGGAACATGGAAAACTTTCTAAGTAAGAGACTGCAGCTGCTTCTTAGAAAGAGGCTACATCTGTTCTGCTTTATTTTTAGTACTAAATGATGTTTTAATGGAGAGATTAAACAATTTCACAACACAAGGCTGTTTTCTACAGATTCCTGAAACCAGCATTCTCCTTAGTACTGGTGGTTTAATATCGTACGGACCTTATAAAGCATCCAGTGGCTTCTGACATACCTTTCTTTATCCAAGATACATTATTGTATGGCTAATACCCAAATAATAAACTCAATTTGCCTGTGGACGGTACTTACATGGGTGAAGATAGTAAAGGAGAGTGGAATGGAGAGGAAAAAGACATAGTGGTTCTGGCACATGAATCTTTGAAGACCCTCTCTCTTGCACAATCAGAACTCTGTGACTTGGGAGGCAGATGAGAACTGCTGCAAATGGAAGGTTCAGAAACAGGTAGCAGTCTCTCTCCCTCAACATATTCCCCTTCTTCAAGAAAATATCTGTGAAAAAGTTAAAGCATCTAAAAATATTAACTCCTGCTCTGTGCTTTTGACTTCACCTCTTCATTCATACACCGCAGAAGCAGAACTCTGTCAGTAGAAGAGGGCAAGGAAGGATAGAGGAACGTTCCTACAGTATGTGAAGCTAGTGCTCTGTTTCTACTGAATCTTGAGGATCCTTAGGATTTGGGGTCATGTCCCTTATTTCACCCCAAGACAAGTACAAGTTGGTTCTTCTGCCAGATGAGCTTTACAGAGTTTACTGGACCCTCTATGGTCCTTCTGTGAGTTTTATTGTGCAATAGTCCTTTATAGTCCCATCAAACATAATCAAATATTTGTACGTTTATAATAAACACGTGTTCCCTGATTCAGAAGCAGGAATAAACTCAATGACTGTCTAGAAGGCAAAGATTTCTAACTTCCCCTGTTTGCAATGGTACCTGCGACATCCTAATCATTGTAAATTATAAGACCAATATTAATAAGTGACAAAAAGTTAGAGTAACAGTAATTTATAACTCTACAAATACACTTTATAACTCAGAGATTTGAGCTCTACTCCTGTTACTAACGAGTTATGCCACTGACAAACAAATAGCATCAGTAGTACCCAGGGGTTCTTTTTCTTCCCCATCAGTAAATGCACAGTAAGGCAGGGAAGGAAATCTCAATACAACTAATATATAGTTAAGGCTACATTTTAGTCACAGGTATGTTTAGTAAAAGTCATGGACAGGTCACGGGCAGTAAACAAATATTCACAGCCTGTGACCTGTCCATGACTTTTACTAAAAATACCAGTGACTAAAATGGAGGGGCTGCCTGGAGGCCCCACGGGTGCTGGTGTTGAGGCAGGGAGTGGGGTGCTGCCCAGGACCCCCGCTGGTGCTGGGGGAGGGGATGGGCTGGGACCCCCACTGGTGCTGGTGGGGGGCAGGCTGGCAGAGCCAGCAGGCTTCCCTACCTGGCTCCGCACCTCCCCTCCCAAATTCAAACTCTTCTGCTGGAGGGGGCACGGGGGCCTGAGACTGCCCCAGCAGCAGCTGGTGCGCCTGGCACAGGGGCTGCCTGAGCTGCCCCTAAGACAAGCACACCGGCCGGTGCAAAAGTCACGGAAAGTCACGGAATCCATGACTTCCATGACCTCTGTTACAAACTCGCAGCCTTAATTATAGTACATTGCAGATGCATAAAACTAACACTTACCTACCTCACAGTGGTGTTCTGAGGCTTAATTAGTCCTTGCGAAGTGCTTTGAGATACATGGATTAAAAGCTTTATGAGCGTGCAACTGTTTTCTGATTACAGGAATGACTATAGCAAAAATCATCAGAGTTTACGATATCATTCAATGTTTTATACGCAAGATGGAAATCCATTCGGAAAGGGGTTCAAAAAAAGCAAGCTAGCTCAAGTGGGTGGAAAATAAGGCATTTAACACACCTTTGTCCTTGACATGGAAAGTCACCCTGCAATAGAATGAGCACAGTTCACAACATTTTAGTGCAGAGGTTCCCAAACTGGGAGTCATGGAGCGCTTGAATGCTGGTGTGTGGAGAGCCAGCAAGCTAAATACTGCTATTTACATCTCCTTGTGCGTGGCTCCAGCCAGGATACCTGAAAGCACTTAGCTGGACATTACTCCCACACACATTACAGAGGACCAGGAGGGGCCACTAAGGGCCCTGCTGCCACTGGCGTGGCCATAAGGGAATTCCAAAGGACCCACTGTTGTCAGAAGAATATCTGCTGGAACTGCTGCCATGGAAAGAGGAGAATCTCCCAGGAGCTGCCATTGCTGGAGCCACCACCACATGCATAAATTGCAAGACGCCTAAACAAATGAAGTGACTCACCTGCCCAGTAACTGGAGCTCTTTGAGAGGTGCTGTTTGCGTGTACATCCCACACTTGGTGCCCACGCAGTTCTGATTGGAGTCTTTCGGTCAGCAGCATCTGTTGGGACCATGCATGTGCCCTGAGTGCTCTTCTGCTTCCATCCCAAATGCATAAATCGTGATGTAGATCCAACCATCATTCAGGTCCTTTGCTACCATAGAATCCAGTTGGTAACAAGACTCCATACTAGCAGTGAAAGGGGGCAGGTCGTGGAATACTGGACAACATCTCAAAGAATTCCAAATACTGTACAGGTAAGTAACTTTTCTTTCTTCTTTAGCACTGTCTATATTTATATTAGATTCTTGCAGACTCACAAGCAGCAATCTAACACACAGAGGTAGGTGCTCAGAGTCTATCTAAAAACAAATTGCAATACAGCTCTGCCAAAAGTAGGACCCACTCTCAATGCTTCTACCAAGGAGCAGTGTTTGGTGAAGGTCTCTATGGAACTCCAAGTGGCTGCTTTGCTATCATAGGGATGCTCAGCAAGGAAGACGCAGAGACCACTTGTGCCCTAGTGGAATGGACTCTAAGTCATTATCCTGAACTGTAATATCATCAAACAGTAGCTTTTATGACCAAAAAGATCCAGTTGCTTCTGGTCCCTGTAAGATGGGATGGCTTATGGAATATACTGTCTCTCCCTTTCATTAACTGCACCCATGACAAGAGAGTTTGGTGCCGGGTGTGCAAATGAAAACTCAGAATCCCTGGCCAGGATGTAGTATTTTTTATTGGCACACTTGAATATAGGGGGTGCTGTTGATAACAGAACTAGAGGGTCTGGGCCCAGGTCCAAAGCCAGTCTTAAGACTTGCTCCAATGTTAATAGTTTGTACTTAATATCCCTCTTTTTATGGGATAGTCTCTTAAAAGAATTGCAAACCTCGCACTTGCTGCAGATATGCGAGTCTCCCAAGCAATGAATACCCTGAGAATGCCCACTGCTGATGGGAACAGCTTCTTGGCAGGAAAGGCACCTTTAAAAATACAGGGAGACCAACATCCCAGATACAGGAAAAAAATTTGACTCCTCAATAAAGGGGGAAAAAACAACTTTTTTTTTAGGGGGAAAAAGGAAAGTGGGAACAGCAGTTTCAACTACTGAGTATCCTATAAACTAACAGTATATACTATATTCTATCATTAAAGTGGAAAATAGGCACACACTAAACTCCATCTCAAGGCAGCTGAGAAGGAACCGAGGGTGGTTCACGTGCACAGCCCTATATAGCCTCAGTACAGGGCATGAAGATGTGTAGGAAGCATGCACAGGATGAGCAGGCACTGCTAACAAAATCTCCTCTTGGCAGACTGCTTCAAACCAGGGCTCAAACTCCAAATTGGTTGTGTGTTCTATGCTTACATTTCACCAACTAAATATCAAGAATGAACTCCTCAGGCACTATAACAGCCTTAACATGGAGTCACAGAGTCCCCTTGAACATCCTGCCACCCAGGCAAACTTGCCTTTGTGACAGGTGGCCCCTCCCTTACACCAAAAATCACAATATTCAGGTTACTCCTAGTCCCAAAGAACCAGTCACTTACTCCAGGTCAATTGTACCTCAGATCTCTCACCAAAGACAATGCAGCGGAAACTTTTTTAAAAAAAAATCACAAGGCTGATTTACATCATTTATTACTCCTGTATGTGTACCCACTAATTTCTCCATGAGAAGAAAATAGCCTACTTCTAGTGTTCAAAGCTTCCTGTCCACTCAGAAGTCTTGACAGTACAAAAGAAATGTTGTATAATTAGGCTGCTCTGCTGAGATACAAGTTTTTCCCCTTTTTCTTTATATGACATTATTCTTCCCAAAACTATACTGTATACGGGTTCTACTGAACACCAGTTTCTATAATATTATCTGTTATATCTAAAAGTGCAGATTTGATATAGACCTCAGCTGATGAATCATTCTATTATTTAACAAGAAAAGGTTCAGGCTGCAGCCTGATAAAGCAAGATCTAAATTATTTATAATGAAAAAAATAGAATGAATTAAAACATTTTATAGGTTGGTTTCAGATGTTATTTAACTCTGGACAGACAAAAGCAGGCCTTTTTTCCACCTTAAAATTATGCACAGGTAAAAGTACTTATATAAACGAATGGTACCAGGCACTCAAGCACCAACAATATTCTTTATAAAACATCTAAGTATGGTGTTTTCTCCATGTCCAACCCTTGAAAGAGATGTAATGAACCAAGTTAGACGGTATAAGAAATTCTCCCAATTAGCCACATTTCATCTACCCTCAGGATTTTTCATGGAGAAATAACTTTTATAGCTGTACACCAGAAGAAATTTATGCCAGCCAGCAAGAAGTATAATTAGCTAATGTATACATATTGGTTGATCTGAAACCAGCTTTTTCAATAAATAATCTTTATTGTTTCTACTTTATGAATCAACTTTTTACCAAATGGGTTGAAGTACACAATATTTTTGTGTTTTCTAAAACAATGAGACTGCAACTAATCAGTAATAACACAATAAAGCAACTGTCACAGCACTGCACATACACCAGACATATTTTTCTTTAACATACCAAATAACGGATGAAAATGTAATAAAATCAATGGAACAGCAAGTTTTCATATATTTAAATATGTCTGGACAGATCACCTCTTGCACAAGTTTTACAGGCTGTTCAAAGTGAAAGTATCAATGTTAATGGCTCAACAGACAGTACAGTATTATATTCTATTTCTACGGCAACTTGTAATCTAACCCCCACCAATATCAAAATTATTTTTAAAAAAACACAAAAATATATTCATAAAAACTCACCAACCTAAAATGCCTAGAAATTAAATATTTTATATGCACTCCTTGTTTACTTAGCTAAAAACTCAGGTGTTTTTGTCTTACAACCAAGTTTTATTACTCTCACTGCTCTTTCTTCAGAGGATTATTTAATTAGTTCAAAATGCCACTGGCACACAGATCTCATGCTTACATTAAGCAAGGGCTTAAATAATGTACTAGGGAGGGAGTCTTCAAAACGTGTTATATTTAGATACCTAGGGGATTGCACCACATTTTGCTCACATATTGAAAGGGCGGGGAGGATTTCTCAGCAGCAAGTTTACTTCCTGCTCATGGCAGACAGCTGATGGGAAGATCTTGTACTACAGAGTCCATTCACACAGCTGCAAGGCCTGTCTGTACACTGATCTTAAGATGAATTAACACTACTTTGCTCTGAAAAGCCACCATAAACTAGAATAATCACCCTGAGCTCTAGCACTCTTGAAGGAAGTTAATATGATATGAAATTCCTAAAGGATCCAAAACAGACATGAATGTGTGGGAAGAACCACTGAGACAGATGGCAGAATTCTTAACCTAGAATAGAGCTCCAATACGGAGAAAGCTGAACATAAGATAACACAAAGAACAGCCAAGTGAATCAGTCCTAGAAAGAACAGTCCTCCTAACAGAAAGGAAGGTAATGCAAAACGGAAGAAAATGTTCATGTAAATTAATAAATGACAACCACATTTTCTGCAATTAAGCAAACGTATTTCTCACTGGGACTACTGACATGCAGTAGTTTTAATGTTTATCCATCTGTGTACTAGACAACAGAAATGGGGTGGAAATCAGGTTTAACCTTAAAGCCAAAGGGAAAATGCGAGAGCTTATTTTAACAATGTGAAAAGGGTAAGTATTATACTATGATCAAGTTCCAAAACAACTAACCTGGTTTTGCTCAAATTATCCATAAAAAGCCAAACATGGAAATTTCATCTCAAAAGGTTATTACAGAAAATTACAAGCAACTGTGAATGAAGTGTTTTAATGGAAACTGTTAAGTACCACCAGCATCTAAACAAACTACTCGATAGACAGATGTGAACCAGATCCAAATCAGTGACCAAGAGCTGAAAGGCTCTGTATTCTATCATACCCAGAGCCTCTAGTTTACCAACATTATCTTCTATCTACTATTAGGCTGCACTGATAAGAAAGATCAATACTGCCCTTCTTTAGATTTGTTGCAGTGTAAGTGTATATCGCATTTGTTCCAAATTATTGCCTAATTTAAAATCGCTTACTCTTAGAAAATACACGTGCTGCATATGTCAACTACAAAATCAGAACTTGAATAAAACAATTTTTACAAGTGTGCATGATCAACAGTAAAATATAATGCAAAAATAAATTAAAATACCATTTTAATAATCAAGCATAGCAAAATAGATTCTATTTATGAATTATAACTAATCATTTGAGAACTGGAAAAGTGTCTATTTCCAGTGAAGACACAATCTACTTGTTGTGTAGCAAACAGGATGTGGTAATGAGAAAACTAGTTAAAGGTGGTTATTCATTTCACTTAGATACACACTGTACTTCCCCATGAAGCTGGTATTACACAGGAAGTAACTTGTGCCTGGCACAACAGATTGGCTACTTAATTAAATGCTGGTATAACAGCTTTCTAGCTGGATACATCATCTGTGTGTTCTCTTAAACTCATTGTTCAAGTTCCTATTGAGTTTAAGATCAAACAGCAGTCAAACAAGAATCCCATGATCCTAGAGGTGCCCAGTGCAGTTTAAAGCAAATGAAGCAACTTATTTTCCTCCATAAAAACTGAAGTAGAGATACACTAATTTAAGCACACCCTTTAAATGTTTAGGGCCATCCCATCCCTGAAGAAGCTAATGCCCCATTGCAGACTGGATATTCCTGAAGTTCTTACTCAGTTTCCTTCACATTCTTCTTTTGTCCCCCCCAGTGCAAGTAACAAGTGATTCAACCTCCAAAACCAAAGGATCCCCTGAGATCCTTTGCAAGGCTACACATCTGGAAACAAAACACACAAATCATACTTTCAAGCTGCAGGAATGTATTCTGGAAAGTTGTGACGCAGAAAAAGTCGTGACTCTTAACCCTAAGAGTTAACAGTAGATGAGCTCCATGTGACGCTTGTGGCTAAAACAGCTAACTCAATACTTAGACATATTAAAAGGGAAACATGAAACAGGAGAAGAGGGGCAACATTATCTAGGTATATGACATTGCAAGGACTAGTACTGGAAAACTGTGTCCAGTTCTGGTTTCCACACTTTAATAACTGGAAAGGATGCAGAAATGGATTACAACTTAAGAATGATCTGTGGTCTGGAAACATGACAGAGACTACAGGAGCTCAATCTATATAGTTTATCAAAGAAAAGATAAAAAGGTGACTTGATTAGGGGCTACAATTATCTATTCAGGAAGAAGGTATCGGATATTAGAGGACTTTAAAATTTAGCAGACAAAGGCATAATAAGAACCCAAGGCTGGATGCTAAAGTTGGAGAGGTTCTAACTGGAAAAAGAGATGCACGTTTTTAACAGTAAAAATGATTAATCGTTTGAACAAATTATCAAGGAATATGGTAAATTCTCCTTCAATGAGAGTCTTTAAATCCAAGGCTGGATATGCTCCAGTTCAACCACAATCTGTTGGGCTAGCTGCAGGAATCACTGGATGAAATCTATGGCTTATTCTATGCCAGAGATCAAGCTAGAGAATCATAAAGGTCCCGTCCCACCTTAGAATCTATGCACTAAGGATATCTGCAAAGGGTCTGTCCCTTCACAGCAGCTCTCTAATCCCCCAGCTCCGTATTCATAGAAATCATAAAACTGGAAGGGACCTCGAGAGGTCTCCAGTCCAGTCCCCTGCACTCAAGGCAGGACTCAGTATTATCTAGACCATCCCTGACAGGTGTTTGTCCAACCTGCTCTTAAAAATCCCCAATGATGGAGATTCCACCACCTCCCTAGGCAATTTATTCCAGTGCTTAACCACTCTGACAGTTAGGAAGTTTTTCCTAATGTCCAACCTAAACCTCCCTTGCTGCAATTTAAGCCCATTGCTTCTTGTCCTAGCCTCAGAAATTAAGAAGAACAATTTTTCTTCCTCCTCCTTGTAACAACCTTTTATGTACTATTACACTTAGCAGTGCTGTCATTAAAACAGGGTTTCATCATCTATGGCTGGGGGGCAGGCAGGGTCAGTGAAGAGGACAATATGGTTTTAACTCTACATAGAATTGAAGCACATTGACAATGTCATGCATTATTACAATTCAAAGTGTTTCTTGTATGTTCTTACCATATGTTCAAATGTAAAACAAATATTACATTCATAAGGTCCTTCACAACTCTGCCCTTTCCTGCTTGTCCACTCTTGCCTTTTATCTACCTCCTCCAGCCAGTCAACAATGCCAACCTCATCCACCAATCTTCGCTCACAACCGTCTCTGCGTTCTTCTACACTGCTCTTACACGTGGTACACGCATAGTGAATGCATCTGTGAGGCCATGGGTCTCTCCTCCTCCAAACCCGTCCTGGGCTGTAAGATGCTGCCACTGCTGCAACCCACCTCTGCTTACAAGAAACCAGCCTACCAATGGTAGTTGGGGTCAGTCAGTCAGGGATAGTTGATATTAACTTACTAAAAAAAAAAAACCTAATTTTTGTATCCATCTGGAACTACCAAGTAGTGCAATGGTAACCTATGTAACCATGGGGTCTTATTTTGGTTTCCTATGTCCTCTCTCCACTTTCATTTGCAAAATTCATTGTGCCTCATCTCAACTTAGGTTTTAAGTTCCTTAGAATAGGGATAAATTGCTACATGTTTGTCCAGCATAATGGGGCCCAATTTTAACTGTGGCGTCTAGGCACAACCAGAATACAACCAACCAACCAACCAAATAAATAAATAAATAATAAACACCAGATGTGAGTTTTAAGATTTTTAACAGTCAGATCCTATCTTTATTCTCACATCATTGTGTATTAGAATGAGTATATTCTACCATAAACCATTATGTTAATGTATAAAAACAGAACAAATGTAGCAAACAAGGTAGAAAACAGCAATAAATGAACATCCAAAATAAAGACAATATTTTCAGCAAAACGTAAAGTCTCTTCAGTTAAAAACACCCACATTTATCCTTAATCTTTTCCCCTCATTCCAACGTTGTCTTCAGAAGAGACATGCTGTCTCTCCCCATGCTACTTCATTCTAGCAAAATTATTATTATGGAGAAGCTGGTTAGAAGCTCCACAGTTAAGGATGAGAGTTTAGAGATACAAGTATTTAACATGGATGAAAAAAGTAAATAATATAAGCAGCATCTGTGAGGGAAAAGCAACGTATATCATCTCACAACATGTCTGAAATATGCATCTCATCTTTTTGAACATATTGAGTTTTATGTCTGAATACTCTACTGTAAGCTATTTGGGGCACAGACTAATCTTTAATGAGTTTATACTGAACAATGGGGTCCAGTTTTTGACTGGATGCTCCCAAAGTACCAATGATAAATAAGAAGACATTTTCTATTTTTAATTTCTCAGGTTAGAGTTAACTATCTACTAGTACTGTAACAACAGAATATCTAAAAATAATTGTCACAACATGTACTGTTCTTTGGAACAGACTATTAGTTAAAAGATATTTAACCATATGACTGGAAATGAACAATGAAATACAAGTTTCCTTGGTTCCTTAACTGTCTGATTTGACTCATACCATACTGATGTAGAGAATTAAAATCATTCTATTTGGCAGTGCTGCTGAAAGATCCCCTTGTTTATATTCTGCCCCTGCTATGCAACATTACATCAATTATTCAGAAAGGGAAGTGCTAAACTGAGCCACATAAACAGGCATTAGTACTGTCAAAAGGAGGATCTGTTTGTTCTGCAGTCCAGTACTTTTGGTTGGAGTAGAAAACTGTTAAACAATCTGTAACATTCTTTTTCCCAACCAGCTTTCCCTTAGTGTATCTATATCTGAGTAACAGCAAGTGTGTTTCTTTACTCTTATTTAGCAGTAATCGTTTTTCTTTCTTTCTTAAATAAACAGTATGTGGTTTAGCAGCAGCTATCATTTGGATTTGATGATTAACAGTGAGAGAACAAGTGCTGACTGTCCGAAAGACTCTGAGCTCAGAAGGAAAGTAATCAGATGAAATCCACCAACTGAGTGGTGCCAAAGCCACCAGTGGTCCAGAAAACTTCTTTACCCTAAGAGGTGCCACAGACAGCATGTGTGGGATACATGCTGGCACAGAGGAAGCTCCATGATCTTTGGGAGTAACAAGGTTGATTTGTTGGTATATACCATATATCTGGACTGCAACAGAAGTACTGAGAGATGAGAGGAATACAAAACTCTTGGTCTTCACAGTTCCAATCTTTCACTCAATGGCCCAGAAATGGCTGCCAATAGATAATTATAATTCTTCAACCTTAAACAACGTTCAACCATTCTTTTAAGTCCGGTCCATAGTTTACTATATCAGCAGTTCTCAACCAGGAGTCCATGGCCGTCTGGGGCCCACGAGCAGGTTTCAGGGGGTTTGCCAAGTAGGCCCAGTGTTAGACTTGCTGGGGCCCAGGGTGGAAAGCCGAAGCTCCACTGCATGGGGCTGAAGCCCAGGGCCCTGAGCCCTGCCACCCGGGGCTGAAGCCGAAGCCTGAGCAATTGCCCTGCTTGCTACCCCATAACATCAGCCCTGGCTTTTATATGCAGAAAACCAGTTGTTGTGGCACAGCTGGGCTGTGGAGTTTTTATAGCATGTTGGGGAGGCCTCAGAAAGAAAAAGGTTGCAAACCCCTGTACTATACTATGTTTAACTAAGTTTACAGTGCTATCTTCAACAGGCTGCACTAAACAGAAACAAACAAATCAATCTTAAAAGCATAAAACAAGAACATTTGATTCAAAACAGAACTTACCAATCTTCTGATTGAAAATCTTGTCAAAGGTTAATTCACCTCTCTCCTCAAGATACTTCTGCATCACACTGCGGATACTGAAAGACAAAAAATTAAAGAACAGTTACTTATCAGTTGCTCTTTCTTAACAAGCTAGTGAATGTATGTTGGAGGAAAGGAGTCTTGAGGTTAAAAGGTCTTGTAACCAGATTTATGAATGTAGGGGTGCAGGTGTGCATGCATCTCTGCAACTCAAACCATGACAATTAAAGACTATTTATTGCTTAATCCAAAATCTATGGAAGTCAATAAGAATCTTTCAATTGACTTCAATAGGCTGTGGATCAGGCCCTATATTAGAATTCTAAAGCGGTACAAGCAGACATTTAAATAAAGTCATTCTGTAGCTCAGGGGCAAAAAAAATTGAACAATCTGACTAATACAGTATTCAATATAACACAATTATTTTCTCAAAATTCTATTTCCACCTCTGAATAACTTTCTGAACATTGCTCCTCTACACTGAAATTTTCCATGTGTGGTCCTAAACCAATGGAGAATTTTTAAGGTTTGTGGAAACTTATCCAGCAGTTTGAATCCGAGAGAATGAAAAATATCACTTTTTCCATTGTAAAATACTACTACTACTCATTATAATCATTCCTTTTTTTAGCGCAGACTAAATGGTGGCAGAGCTTTTATGCTTCAAATTTAGCATTTCAGTAACCTACTCCAAGAAATGTAATGTTGCTAATATTCCCCATTCAAAACCTGTATTTTTCTAAAAAGAGTTGAAAATACTGTATTGAGTACATGCAGGATAAAGGATGAAACTGTCACTATGTTTGCACAGTTCCAATATATGCTTAGTGCATGCATATGCCACTCTGAAAGAGAGCATACAACAGGATCGAGACAAGTGTGCAGGTTTTGCCCAAAACTGGATTCTTGGGTAGTTTTTTTGGTTCTTTTAAATGCAATAACTAGATTGCAGAGTCAATTCAAACTCTCCATGTTCTATAACTTTCCACCCTATACACTCAGGGCCTTCAGGATACAGGTATTTGAAAAGGGTAGAGGGCACTCAGCTTCTGGGCTGCCAAACTTGCTGGGTATTCTTCTTGAAATGCAGAGGTGGGAGTGGAAGAGTATAAGAACACACATCTGGTGGAAGGGGAAGGAGTCCAGCAGGTCTACTGACTGCCAAGCCAAGCCATTGCTTTCAAATTATCTGAACTGTGGAGGCCAGAATGCACTCCAGGAAAAGACCTCTAATATGGTTATTATTTCAGTTCATTTACACACAGAGACTGCCACCCTTTTTGTATTTTTCTTTTTTGGTTTTATTTTAGCCTTTTCTTTCTCTCTCTAAGCAAGAGAGAGAGAGAGAGAGAGAAATTAAATAGGGGAAAAACAAGGTAATAAACTTTTCAAATCATGAATTTAAAATAAAGCAGTACACTGTATTTAAAAATAGATACAAAGGTTTCTCACCGC
The DNA here is from genome assembly GCF_020497125.1 of Mauremys mutica. Classification (NCBI taxonomy): domain Eukaryota; kingdom Metazoa; phylum Chordata; order Testudines; family Geoemydidae; genus Mauremys; species Mauremys mutica. The sequence continues at coordinate 3,072,418 of NC_059087.1, forward strand.
ACTATTAACCTGCTCACACTGCACATTCACTTGCTTACATTGTAACTCAATGTAAATATTTAACCAATAATAGAAAACACTATAGATGTGCAATTTGGGCAATCTAACATTAGTACAAGATTCTTAACTTCCACTTTGCCTAATTTACATTTTAATTTTGCGACCCTAACGTTGTATTAACATAGTTTTAATTTGTGTTTTTAAATATAAACCATGGTATTTATTTTTGCAGAATATGGTACCATCAAAAATGTACACGGAAGACAACAATTGTGTATGCATTTTAATACCACTTGCTGCACAAATCTATTGTCCTTTGTCAGGCAGACAAATGGCTAATGAGTTAAATACATAGCATTTGCTTGTATGCAGAGAATTTTGCAGGAAAGGGTTAGCAGTAGCAAAGTAACATCCCGTTCTTCCCCCCTCCCCCCCCCACACTTTTTCTTGTTCCAATAAAGAATGTGGCATTTTTAGACTCCATTGTTTTTAAATATAAAAAGCAGGTGCATATTAGCACCATGCGTGTAAGGTTCAATCATACTCCAGCTGAAGTCGATAGGAGCTGTTCACTGATTTAAATGGAAACAGGATTGAATTCTAAGACCCTAGTCCCTATATGTTTCCAAAGATTTACTGCTGTGTCAGGGAAAATCTGAAAAACAAACTATTGAGAGACATTAGTGTTTCTAGTATACCTTGTATTGATTTGGTCTATTACAACACACATTTTCAAACAATTTAAATCTTTGCAGTCTATTTCTCACCTGATGCTCACTGTAATACCATTTGAGCAATCGTGACTACTTGCAATACTCATGTGTGTGTCTGCAGCATCAGGCCTTACAGCTACAAAACTCCAGTAACTTCAAAGAGAGCTGAGGAATCAAGTTGCTGAGGAAATGCTTCTAATATAGGGCAGCAGCAGTTTAAGGATGCCTTTGGACACTGGTGACATCATCAGAGTATTCTCTACAGTTTTGAACCCGTGCTGATTGGCTGTTCCCTTCAATGTCCTCCTGCCTCCTCCCTCACAGGCTCTTCACCTCAGCATCATTCCACCTGCATTCCTCCTCCAATGCCCTGTCCCCACCCACTTCCCTTCAATGTCCCCTCTCCCTTCCTTTACTTTTCCATTTATCCCACCCTAAGTAAGTCCAACGCCTCCCCGCCAAAAAATAAACAGTGGAACTAATGTGATATTTTTATCGCCACCCCAGTGTTTACTCTGCTTGTGTGTTATGTCCCTTTCCTGTCTATTTACACTGCAAGCTCTTCAGAGCAGGAACCCTCTATTACTGTTTTTGCACAGTGCCTACTTAGCTCAATGTGGCCCTGTTCTTAGTAGGTCCCTAGACACTACTGTAACAAACATGATTACTAACATTAATAATGAAGTTATGGAAGCTCTTCTTTGCTATGTCAAGTATGCCCAGAGAAATTACATAAAGATATCTTTATCCAGACATTTAAAGCAGGTAATTAAAGGTAAGACATATCACTTTTCAGTGTTCAACAAAATATTCTGATTGTGCTCTGAATGAACCTTTTCAAACCTATTACTCGTCTGTACCTTATCTAATAGTTTTCGATCTAATGGACAATGTCAAAGGAACAAGATGTTTTCTCAGCTAATGAACCTGAACACATTTGTAAATGTAAAGTGATCAGTGGCTATGCAAGTCCAAAAAGGGTTTCAAGCTCTAAATGCCAGATATTTGCCAAAAAGTTGTTCTGCTTTAATTTTCTTCAAGAACATGTTTCAAATAAATTAGTTTTATATTAAAATAGTCACTAAATTGAAAATGTACAGAATCTGAGCTACTGATCTGGACAAATAGTCACTTAGAATTGGCTACATAATCCCTTGTTGGTGAATTTTCTAGCAGCTCCAAAATACTGGGCTTGCTACTGTTCTTACTGAAGTCAAAGGCATAGATCCTGATGAGTTTATATGGAGCAGGATTGGGTCCATAAATACTTCACCTATCTACAAATGATCATCAGTTAAACAGAGAACCCAGAATTAAAGGCAAAATCAGGACCTGCCCTGCCCTCTCCTTTGGTCTTTCCTTGTGGTTCCCCTTGAACCACAACTTTGATATTCCTCTCAGCCTGCTTTCTTCAACCCCAGTTTTCTACTATGTCCCCTCTCTGTGCTTTCACCTCCTCTCCCTTCTTCACTTTCTCATTCCCCATTAGAGTATCAGGCAGTATGACCGAATAAGGTGCCTTAAATATAGAGATACTTTTCAAAAACAAGTGATAAGGAGCAAGACTCTAGGTAAGGCACCAAAGGCAGACAAAGATCAGAGTTTGTTCACTGCTAAATTGAATTTCAAAGAGCTAGTAGTAGAAATAAAATGAATGTAAAAATAAATCAATAACCATAATCACAATAAAAGAACTTTATCCCTAGGCAACAGAGCATCCACAACTGAAGATGGAACTCATGGTTCATGACAAACTCAAGCAAAACACATTACCTTCAAATTAGTGAGCATATAATCAGCATGCACCTCAAAAGTTGTCCCTCAAGGGACTGAGAAGGATAACCTAATTTTATCTTTGCAAAAAACTTTTTAAAGAGTTTTGAAGTATTGTCTGGGACCTGTTTCCTTCCCTCATTCCACAGCTAGACCCAAGGATTGTGAGACATCACTACTATCCTCACAAAAAAAGCATCGCTTTAGAAGAGGTCCATCAAATACATACACAGAAAATAGCCATATACCGAGATCTTTCAGCCCTGCCACTTAAAATAAGAAGGAAATTGGAAAGTCTGAAATCCATTACCAATCTGGGTTTCCCTTACAAGTACTTTTTGCCCAGGAAACAGAGTTTTGCACAGTAGAAGAAATTATATGCTCCAGAAGAGGAGAAACACCTGACCCTCCACTGAAGAAGAATGCCTTCTAACTATCAAGATAGGACTCCAAAATAGTGCACAATTAGAGCCATCATTATTCAGTCACACAGATGACTATTCTACTCTATTTAGCTTTTTATACCATACCTATCATTGTGGTAAACCAGTGGCAAGAAATGCCTTCTCCAGCTGGACAGGAAACTGCATTTCCTCTTGGATGAAAATCTAAACTACAGCCTGCCATGCATTCACCATCTCCAGGATAGATTATTGTGACATACTCTATTTGGGGATAAAAGTAAAGGCCAGGTGGAAGTTGCAACTGATACAACATTCATTAGCTTGATTCTTATACAATAAAGACAAAAGACAGCACACATCACCAGTGCCCCATATCATCCACTGGGTTTCCATTCAAATTTTTTATCCAATGCAAGGTGCAGCAGGAGTTAATGCTATATTATACATTCTTCTCTTAGAGAGAATGACAGGTATTTTATAGACGGGTGTTTCTGTCCAAATAACTCCTGGGGCAACATAGGAGAAAGTCTTGAAAGGCCAGTGATAATCCATTTTTGGATGGCTGACAGATTACCGTTCCACTGAAAACAGGAATAAAACTATGCTCCTGATTGCCCTTTACTTGTGTGTGTTCTATAATATTACTAGGGTAACCCTGACAATCATGCAGTATGTAATTGACTTATACATTATTTTAATTGGAAAATAAGAGGTTTTGGATACTAAATTAACTAATAGACACTCTCACTCTATTCATTTTCTCGTTACCTGCTAAATAAACAGCTGTGACTGAAGCTGCTTCCCCCTCTTTTATATATATCGGAATCCTTCCCATAGCATCGGACATTACTTAGTGCACACACAAGGCTCTGGCATCCCTGTCTATCATGGGCTGCTCTTTGCATCTTCAACCCATAAATTTTCCCACCCCAAGTAATGCTCGGTTGAGGAATTATTTCAGCCAGCCCCTTTTGCATGTTTCTCCAACTGCCCAATGGTATGCCTGCCCTTGTAGACATGCTGGATGCATTCTTAATGCAGGTCCCAAATGATTCCATGTTCTTTTCTAGATCACTTTAGAGAAAAGGGGTTATTGAACACTCTGAGGAATCTCAGTATTTGTTATAAATTCATGCCATTTAGATGGGGCGAGTGGGGCTATCTCCTACAACATCCTGGGTAAACCTTACTGAATTAAGTTCAATACTTTTGCTGTAGATATCACAGGATAGTAGGGGACTGTGCAGCCTGAAAATACCCTGATCAAAAGGGAAAGAGGTGTGCGTCTCCACCCAAGAGAAGCAATGACGGGGGAGCCAGAAGCCTAGAAGGGGAGCCATTGATAGACCACAGAGTGGGAATATAGGTGTAATTGCCCAGAACTAAGACATTAGTGCCTCGTATTTTCCTGAAGTATTTGATTTCAAAGGCATTTAGATGTCTGTCCATACCTTTGGGGGTTTCCAGCTTTCACATCCATATGTAAAGGTAGAAGTAAGTTTTTAGTTAGAAATTCATAGTTTGTCTTTAAATTGCAGATTTTTGATGACCAAATCTTGTTTAAGTTGGTATATGGAACTGTCACCTTGCTAATTCAGGACATTATTTCCTTCTGGACAATCCCATTGGCTTGCACTTTATTGCCAAGGTATGTGAATCGACTCACTTCTTGTATTCCTTTGCCTTCTAAAGTAAATATGTTTCCCAGATCTGAGGAAGAGCTCTATGTAAGCTCAAAAGCTTGTCTCTCTCACCAGAAGAAGTTGGTCCAATAAAAGATATTACCTCATACACTTTGTCTCTCTAATATCCTGGGACTGACTTGGCTACAACAATACTGCATACATCTCTGATATTGTCACACAGAAAAGAGCAGGACATATCAGTGTTGACTTCTTGTAGTAATTCATGTCTCACTCCCAATCAGTACATGGCCTGGGACAGGGAAGCTAATGATCCAACCAGCAGACCAAATTCGGTGATGAATCTTGGTCATATGCCACCTGAGGCACGTTGCGCATATGCTGAGAAGTAGATGATCTAAGTCTTGTACTACCTGAAATCTGTTTTTCAGTTCAACTTGAAATTGCTGCTATAATGTCTTATTGATTGGGCTGTTACTGTCCATTTTCTTAATGCTTTTTGGGATTTGGAGGGTTTTTTTTAGTTTGAGCTTCAGTTTTGCGACACATAATTATGTCACGTCCGATAAGAGCTCTTCTGTATGCTGAGACATCCTGAACACTTTATCTAAATTTCCTTCCCATAGATGGATGGTCAGTGTGGTTCCTGATAACGTCATTGGGAGAAATTCCAAAGTTACTTTATGGATGCTTTTGTAGGGGAATAGCATTACACTAATTGAGTCCTAATACCAGGCACAGTTTTATCACTCTTTTGCTGTTCTGATTTTGGGAACTGAGGCCATGCTTGCCCCTTGCATTCTCCACTGCCCAACCTTAGCATTGAAGTCCTCCAATATTAAGCAAATGTCAAGCTTGAGAATTTTGTCAATAGAGTTTGTAGGCAACTGTAGAATTGATCTTTGATCTCATCATCATAGTTGTATGTTGGTGCGAAATGTTGCAGAATTGTCATTTTCATGTTTCGTATTTGAAATCTACTTTGGAGCAATCCACTGACACTTGGCTCCCCACTTTGTTTTTCCTGCTTTGTAAGTCATATTTACTATTACTCACTCTGAGTGGTAACCATCTTCCCCCTTCTGTCTTCCCTTCCCCCCCAAGTATATTGTGCCTTTGTTTTCATTTTTAAATAGCTTTTTGCCATGTCCTGGCTATCAACATTTGCTTACTCCACAGATTTCAAGATTACATTCATCCATTTCTTTCATCATCCGTTGACACAAGGTTGTTGCAGGCATTATTCTAATGTTTCATAATCCCACTTTAATAGATCGTTTTACTTCTAGTAAAGAACATCTATTACCTAATGCCTTTCACCAAGACTGTCGATTTCTGCCAAGATGGAGTCCATTACTCTGGCATACTGTCTGCTGGAATGGCTATCTTGTGTTTGTGTGTACATGCATGCATACACATGAACAAATGCACACATACAAATAAATACTTTTAAAAGGAAATATTGAGCCCTAAAAGGTTGTAGGCTGGATGAACAGGTAATAAGGGCTATGCTGTTCAAACAGAGTGCTCACCATGAGCCTGCAAAGCATTCTGAGCCATCACCAGCCTGAGAAAGCCTATGATAGTGGCTCAGTTACAGATTAATTTATTCAGAAGAAAGGCAGGTCAAACTCAGAGGCCATTCAACTGCCAGCTTTCTAATTTCATCTCTTCATAAAAGAGATGCAAAAAATATGTTAACTACTTCATTGTTATATAACTATATACCTGATATATCTCCACTTAAAGTCATTTTAAAGATGATACACTCTGAAGAGTTGTTGTAGCCATGTCAGTCCCAGGATATTAGAGAGACAAGGTGGGTGAGGTAATAGATTTTATTGGACCAACCACTGTTGGGGAGCGAAACAAGTCTTCAAGCTTATGTGTAAGCTCAAAAGCTTGTCTTGCTCACCAACAGAAGTTGGTGCAATGAAAGATATTACCTTACCCACCTTGACTCTCTGAAGAGACCCAGCAGTCATAGCTCAATCGAGCCGCAAAGGGATTTAGGCAATATTAAGGTAATAATTGGAGATATACCAATCTCCTAGAACTGGAAGGGACCTTGAAAGGTCATCTAGTCCAGCCCCTGCCTTCACTAGCAGGACCAATTTTTTTCCCAGATCCCTAAGTGGCCTTCTCAAGGATTGAACTCACAACCCTGGGTTTAGCAGGCCAATGCTCAAACCACTGAGCTATCCCTCCCCCCTAATATTAACACGTGTTTATTTGTGTTTCAAATTAGAGGCATAAAAAGCAGGGCTGGCTCCAGGGGTTTTGCCACCCCAAGCAGCCAAAAAAAAAAAAAAGCCGCGATCGCAATTGCGATCTGCGGCAATTCAGCGGGAGGTCCTTCGCTCCCAACGGGAGTGAGGGACCCTCCACCGAATTGCCGCAGAATACCTGAAAGTGCCACCCCACTCCGGAGTGGCCGCCCCAAGCACCTGCTTGATAAGCTGGTGCCTGGAGCCAGCCCTGATAAAAAGATAAACTGTAGGAATACAATGTGTACTTGACACAGAGGGCACCACAATGGTTATACCTCAACTTTTATGAAGAATTAACATCATTTCCATCTTGTTCTTGTAAGGATGGAGATTAGTTTAGAAGGACAAGCATCCTGTTATAAATATAAAGAAGAGATCATGTGTAGAGTTCTACTTTTCCATTTAAAGGAAGAAGATTAAGTACAAGTGAGAAACACTTTGAGGGGCTGGCCAGCATGCTGACCTCATCCTCTATTAAGAGTATCTATTCGTGTCCACTCTTGGGATTTATTATAGATGCAAACTGCAAGAAATCCATGTTCACCAAGAGAGGAAACTGTTCCCATTCTTTGCAGATGAGGATCTAGCCAAAGAGATCCATGTTTTCATCATCTCCAGGTTAGCTGGACATCCCGAAGCAGCAAAGGATCCAGTCAGATCCCTAGATAATGAATCTTAGCAACAAAATGTGGAAGAGGTCATCATCTCCTCTATCTTATCTTCAGCATTCAGCTCAATCAGTAGTTGGAAGTTTGGGGTAGCCAAAAGCTGTCAGTCAAGACAAGCAAATATATGTCAGAGAGAAGCATTAGAGAGTGAATTAAGGACTGTGTTGTTAAGAAGCAATTAAGTCCAAGACAAAATTTACCAATCAGACATCCCAAAGAGAAGCAATTACATTCTTTAGACCCTATGACAAGGAGAGTGATGCAAAACCTCACCCAGAAATAAAGAGCTGTTTCAGAGGCAGGAACTGAATTAGAAGAGAAGGATGCTGCAGTACATTCTATAATAGGAAACAAAATCTTTACTTTGTTTATAGAGAGAACAGAGAACCCTTTAAGATCAACGCTTGGAGCCCAAAAATGTATTAGTTAATACACTCAGAATTCAGATGCATTCTAAGGGATTTCAGAAAAAAAGCCAAAAATGGCGGAGAATAAAAATTGGACAATAAAAGAACATGGATCCCAGTGACAACTAAACCTGGTGATATTCTAAACAAGAAGAGCTCAATTGTGCTATAGCTGTTCCCAATGTTTCACATTGATTCAACAATCTAGGCTTCAGAGTGATGTATGAGTTTATTGTGTGCGCTGGTTGTGTTGATTTGTGTGTGGATTCTGTTGTGGGGATAGTTTCATGGATTTGTGAGGGGTATATCTAAATGAGGGGTATATGCGGAGGTGAGGGGCTATGTGTTTTGGGAGTTACTGTGCATTCTGGTTCTGTTGTTGTGGGTGGATTGTGATGTGTTGGGAAAGTTGTGTGGATCTGTGTGAGTGGCAATCATGGAGTGTGACTTGCAGTGAGGCAGTGTGCAAAGTAATCCACCATCTGTGCAGTCTCTCTCCTACAACCAATGAAACTGTTGCATCCAAATTAGCTGTAGGGTAAGGGTGGTGATTGGTTGAGTTATTTCTGATACCACAATGGTCTAGGATTCTTGGGCATGACATTCATACATGCCTTACTGAAGCTGTACACTGCACAGGTGTAATTTGTAAAGTCAAATTGGTTGATAACTTTAAAATTGGATGGTAACTCTCTGCGAAAACAAGTGATGATTCAATCTGTTTATATTCTGAACAAAAAGAGCCCTCAACCATGCCTGTAGCTGTTTCCACTGATTCATACTGACTCTACAGACCTAATAGGCTTCAGAGTGACAATCCTGAAATCTTATTACATAAATTTCTTTTCAGCTGTCTCTGTGGTAAATTATGGATGTGGTTAATTCATTTGGATTTGGGATTAAATAATGACAAATAGTCTATATTCAACCAAGTATTTCTCTTCAAGTTTACAGACAAAACTATATGCTTTACCAGATGCTAATCTGCATCTTATTATAGTAACATCTCAAAATTGTATGCGCTTTTGCTAATATAGGTCCTGATTATGCAGTTGGGTTGATGCAGCCAAATGCTTGTGCCCACCTGCATCTGACTGAGGGTCAGGCTTTAACATGAACATTTATATCTGTTATATTCCTTTCCTGGGGGTCCCACTTTTTCCCCCTTTCATTTCTATTAAAAATTAAATTAAAACTGAAAGATAAACACTTGATGTGTAGAACCATTACTGATTCAAGACCAAAAAAGTTTACATTCACAGATAATATTGCTACCTGTCCAAATGTGACTACCACATGTACAGGACCTGATGCAATCCTAGCTGCGGCTTCTGAGTGCTACAACACACGTAATACACCTTTATCTAGAGCACATCAAAGACATGATTAATTTTAGGCATGTGAGCAGTCCTATTGCCTTCAATAGTAGTTTAATGAATTGGGGCCTCAGATAATATTTGGTTCATGACAGTTAAAAGCATCTTAGGTACTTATATGGCCCCCATCACCTGAACACCTCACAACCTTTAATGTACTTATCTTCACAGCATCCCTGAAAGTCAGTACTATCATTCCCCATTTTGCACTGAGGAAATGAGGCACAGAGGCGAAATGATTTGCCCAAGGTCACATGGGAAATCTGTGACAGAGCAAGGAACTGAACCCTGGTCTCCCAAGCCATAGGCCAATGACCTAATCACTGGGGCATCCTTACTCACCAAGGAAGGGAAAGTGTAATAAATATAAGAGAGTGGGTATGCATATTCAGATAATAAAATAAGATACAAAACCCAAAGAACACAGTCATCAAACACTAGGATGATAAAAACAATAAAATACACAAAGACAGTGAACTAATTCCTTTCTTTTACATATAAAATACAAAGGTAAACAACAAACTAAATTATGAAAAACTGTTTTTATAGCAAAGTTCCCCCTCCTTTATCATCTGTAACATTAAAGAGCTAGAGATCGTAAGTGACCCCTGAAATATTTTGAGAACCAAGAGATAGTTATATACTTTGATCTTTGTTTAGTTTTTGTCTTTTTTATAACAAATAATCCGATTGATTTGAATCCTGGGAGAAGCATCAGTGATTTTAAAATATCAAACCTACTGCGGACATGTAAATATAAATGTATTCTGTTTTTCCAATTTCATCAGTGAGCACCCAGCTGCTACAGCAACAATTTCCTTACAATCATATTATAGCAGATTAAGACTAAAGAAATGTGCTCCTCCAATGACCCTCTAGAAGTCCTCTCAACCCAAATGATTCTAAGATCCAAAACTCATCCCCCCCCTTTCAAAATTGTAAAGCTTCTCAAGTTTATATTAAGCACACAGAGATCTGTCAACACATATACTCTGAACGAACTAATGTTCTCATTATGTGATTCATAATGATCTTTGTATTCAAGAAACAATGCCCTTGGCAGGCAAGATTATAGCACTATACGGCGTTCCTTAGTTCTCCCCCATTCTAAAGCGGATACAAGACCAAAAGCCCAAGCAACTTCACATATACAAATCACTTGAATGAAGAAAAGTCATGACAAGTGAAAGAAAAAGCTGCTGAGTGTTTATGCTATGCTAGCCATGTTTCTTGGGTATTACTTGAATAATTGTTGCCAAAACCTGAAACTAATATAAAAGCATCTTGTTTTGCAAGAATAATTTTTCTGAAATGGTAGGTCAAGGATTTGCCCTTTCAACAGAATGCTGGCACTGAGAAGGAAGAAGAGAGACAAACACAAATCTTAGCTCCCACTGCAATTAAAACATTTGTTGATTTTAATGGTTTTTAAATCATCTTTAAGATGTATTTTTGGGATGGTAGAGAATTTGTATCAAGATCCATGCATAATGGTTTTTGTCTTTTTATATCTATAAAGCGCTCTGGATATGCATGAAAGGTATTATGAAATATAAACATTAATTGAGATTCACAGAACTAAGGAGGGCCATTCAACCAAATGCAGAAGTAACTCAACTAAAATATACTTCACAGCACCTCTGAGACAGGAATCTTTACACCTCCTTTCCAGAGGTAAATGTTTACCTGACATTATCAAGATACACCACAGAACAGTTAAAACATGCTACACAAATAAAGCTCCTGCCCCAAAGACTCTCAGTGTAAAGGCATGAGAGAGTCAATACAGTACAATGTAAAACAAACACTGAGTGGGATGTGGCCATTATAGCTGAAATACTTCATAGAACAAGTGTATTTTTTAAAGTTTTTGAAGAAGAGGAAGTATGCATGGTTAAAAGGACACGGTCAATGCAAATTTGGCACAAAATTCAGATTTATTAATGATTGTTTTTTACAAAACCTAAAACCAATAGAAATGTTCCCCTGATTTTTTTTTTAATTCCAGAGGAAATAGTTGGTTTTAAACAAATAAACATCCTTAGTTTGCAATCTAAACATGCAGGATTGAGAATCTGAAATGGAAACAGACTAAAAACAAATATAAAATTTATTTCACTGATTTTTCATTCTTCCTTTGGGATTTTTGAGGTGATGATTTCCCTTTAATTGAGAGGCTATTCCAAGAATAAAGGGAACAAAAACAAATGCACAAAATCAGGAGTGGACAAAGGAAACAGTCAGGAGAGAAGACTGGGCAGACTTCAGGGGAATGGTGTAGAGCGTTAAGGGCAGAGATATAAGTAGGAGCAGAGGTATGGAGAACTCTGAATGTGAGGAGAAACAGCACACTGAATGTGACAGAGAAGCCAGCCTGGACAGTCAAGAAGAGGAGAAACATTATCAGAAGAGTGGGAATAGAAAATTATCTAGACAGCATCAATTTTGGATCCAATGGGGAGATACTAGGGGCTGGAAAACAAAGAGAAGGCTGTGGTGGTCAAAGCAGGAAATTACCAGAGCACAGAGTTGTGGCAGCCAGGACAAAAAAGAAGGGACTAATTTTTCAGATATAACGAAAAAAGAAGCAGGATGACACATAGGGTATGTCTACACTACAAAATTAGGTCAATTTTATACAAGTCGATCTTTGGAAAGCAAATTTATACAGTCGATCGTGTATGACCCCACTAAGCGCAGTAGGCCGGCGGAGTGCGTCCTCAATACTATAGCTAGCATCGACTCACGGTGCACTGTGGGTAGCTACCCCACAGTCCCACTGCCCATTAGAATTCTGGGTTAAGCTTCCAATACCTGATGGGGCAAAAACATTGTTGCGGGTGGTTTTGGGTACATGTTGTAAGTCTCCCCGCCCTTCCTCCCTCCTTGAAAGAAATGGCAAACAATCATTTCGCGCCTTTTTTCCTGGGTTACCCATGCAGATGCCATAGCACAGTAAGCATGGAGCCCGCTCAGCTCAGCACTGCTGTTGTGAGCATTGTAAACACCTCGCGCATTATCCTGAGCATTATCTTGCAGTATGTGCAGAGCCTGGATAGGAGCCGCCAGCACAAGGATGATTGTGAGGAGGACATGGACATAGACGTTCCTGAAAGCACATTATGTGGCAATTGGGATACCATGGCGGCAGTGGGGCTGGTTGATACAGTGGAACGCCGATTCTGGGCCCGGCAAACAAGCACAGACTGGTTGGACTGCATACTGTTGCAGGTATGGGATGATTCCCTGTGGCTGCAAAACTTTCGCATGCGCAAGGCCACTTTCATGGAATTTTATGAGTTGCTCTCCCCCGCCCTGAAGAGCAGGAATACCAAGATGAGATCCGCCCTGACAGTTGAGAAGCAAGTGGCGATAGCCCTGTGGAAGCTTGCAACGCCTGACTGCTACTGGTCAGTCGGGAATCAATTCGGAGTGGGCAAATCTACCATGATCCAAATAGCCAAGGCAATCAGTGACCTTCTGCTAACAAGGACAGTGACTCTGGGAAATGTGCAGGTTATAGCAGATGGCTTTGCCGCAATGGGGTTCCCTAACTGTGGTGGGGCAACAGATGGAACGCATATCCCTATCTTGGCACTGGACCACCTTGCCAACCAGTACATAAACCGCAAGGGGTACTTCTCAATGGTGGATCACAAGGGACATTTCACTGATATCAACGTGGGATGGTTGGGAAAGTTGCATGGCGCTCGCATCTTTAGGAACTCTGGGCTGTTCGAAAAGCTGCAAGAAGCGACTTTCTTCCCAGACCAGAAAATTACCATTGGGGATGTTGAAATGCCAATAGTTATCCTTGGGGACCCAGCCTACTCCTTGCTCCCACAGCTCATGAAGCCAAAGACAGGCAGCCTGGACAATAGTAGGGTGCAGTTAAACTATAGGCTGAGCAAGTGCAGAATGGTGGCAGAATGTGGCTTTGGACGTTTAAAAGCTCGCTGGCGCTGTTTGCTGACTAGGTTAGACCTCAGTGTAACCAATATTCCCATTGTTACTGCTCCTTGCTGTGTGCTCCATAATATCTGTGAGAGTAAGGGGGGAGATGTTTATGGCAGGATGGGAGGTTGAGGCAAATCACCTGGCAGCCAATTTTGAACAGCCACAAACCAGGGGGATTAGAAGAGCACAGCTAGGCTCACTGCGCATCAGAGAGGCTTTGAAAACCAGTTTCATGACTGGCCAGGCTACAGTGTGACAGTTGTGTGTGTTTCTCCTTGATGCAAAACCGCCCCCTTTGTTGAATGTACTTCCCTGTAAACCAATACCCCTCCCCACTTCGACCACAGCTGGCAAAGGAAATAAAGTCCCTATTGTTTTGAATCCATTCATTCTTTATTTATTAAAAAAAAAAAGTGAGATCACTGACAAGGTAGCCTGGGTGGGGTGGGGGAGGAGGGAAGAGCAAGGCCACATTGCTTATTGTAGCCACACTACATATCAAAGCCTTCTGTTGCTTGGGCCATCCCCTGGAGTTGAGTGGCTGGGTGCCCGGAGCTTCCCCCCCACACACACATTCTTGGGCATCTGGGTGAGGAGGATATGGAACTTGGCAAGGGTGATGAAAAGGGCCTGGCTGCTGGGGAGAATGGATTGTCTGCTTGCCTGCTGCGAAACCTCCTCCTCTTCCTCATCCACAAAATCCTCCTCTATGTTGCATGAGACACTGCCGTTGCAGGTGTCCACGGACAGTGGTGGGGCACTGGTAGGGTCCCCCCTCTAGAATGGTATGCAGCTGATCATAGAAGCAGCATGTCTGGGGCTCTGACCCGGAATGACCGTTTGCCTCTTTTGTCTTGTGGTAGGCTTGCCTGAGCTCCTTAACTTTCACACGGCACTGCTGTGTGTCCCTGGTGTAGCCTCTCTCCACCATGCCCCATGCAATTTTGGCATATATATTAGCATTTCTTCTGCTGGATCGGAGTTCTGCCTGAACAGATTTATCTCCCCATATAGCAATCAGATCCAGTGTCTCACGTTCACTCCATGCTGACCAAACAGGAAATGAAATTTAAAAGTTCCTGGGGCTTTTCCTGTGTACCTGTCTAGTGCATCGGAGTTGAAACTGCTGTCTACAGCGGTCACATTGGAGCACTCTGGGATAGGTCCCAGAGGCCAATGCCATCGAATTGCATAACGCTGCGTCTATACTCCCCCAAATTCAACCCAAGAAGGTCTATTTTAGCGCTACTCCCCTCATCGGGGAGGAGTACAGCAGTCGATTTTAAGAGCCCTTTAGGTCAGAAAAACGGGGTTGGGTGTGTAGCCGCATTGCTTATAAAATCAACCTAATATGGCTAAATTCAACCTAAACTCGTAGTGTAGACCAGCCTTAAGATTGTTAACTTGGGGGAGGGAAAAGAACAATGGTGTGGTTGCTCGTGTTAGAGAATAGGTGAGAGGAAGGAAAGCGAACAATCTACAGTAGATCACAGACACACTGTACCAAATTTGAAGTAATGAGATATCTTGGATGTTAAATTAATAAAAGAAGATGAAATGCTGGGAAAGAAGCTGTAGAATTTTTGTGTGTGGGGAGGAGAAGCAATTATGCAATCACCCAGGGAGAAAGTACACAGGAAAAAGAGTATGAAGGGATAGAACCAACTCTAGTGAATTGAGGAAAAGAGAAGTTAAGTGACTTGAGCAAGACTTAGTGACTAAGCAAATCAGTAGCAATCCCAAGAACGGAACTCAGGAGCCCTGACTCCCAATCTCCTGCTCTAGGCACTAGAGAGCACTCCCTCCAAAGCATGTTTCTGTCTTCATCAGCACCAGCAAGCCATTCAGACAAAGCAAGCTGCTTTCTTGATTTCCTCCCTGTGTTGCTTAAAACATAGTTATATTTACAGTATTATTGTAACTAGAGACATTTTATGAGCAAGTTAAAGCCTTGGGAATAAAACTCCTATCAACGTTTTTGTTTTATTTTTATTTAAAGTTAGATTAATTGATATTTTGTTTGTTGTTTGCACCCTTGCCTTCACTTCCTGATTGATGACAAAAGTTGTGATATGTCTTGTGGAATAGAAACTGAGCAGCAACTACACAGCTGACTAGCAATGTGTCCCAGTAGATGGCTATGTATGCTGGGACATCTGTGCCAAGAGACACTAAAGTGAAACTGGCTGGCTGAAGAAGACATCTAAAGGAGATGGCAAAGGTTATATCTGATCCCTTCAGCAAGGATGTTCTCTCACATTTGGAAATAAGATTTAACACTGTTGGGTTTTTAGCTAATCCTTCTTTTCCAGATAGTAGCAGCCACCAATGGTACAATTTGTCCATCTGCACCTGTCCAGGAAATTGCAACCTTTCTTCTTGGATGGACATTTTCAGCTCCCGATCAGATTGCTGAAATGCACTCTGCATAGGGCTGCTACTGATGACCACTCAGAAACGTCAGTTGGTTCAGAATACAGGACCTTATTTATTGACTAGTGTTTCTCACATACGGTATATTACATCTGCACTCCATCAACTTCACTGGCTTACTATTAGTTTTTGGGTACAATTTAAGTTTTGATTCACAAACTGTCTATAGGGTTCTGGCAATTCTGCTTCTCCCCTCTCTTTCCACCCGAACAGGTGATCAATCATATATGGCCCTTGAGTTGACAGTCCCTCCCATTGATACACTGAAGGCAGACTGGAGGGTCCTCAACTTTGGAATTTGCTTCCCCTGCCAGTTTACCAGAGCTTGGTTTTGCTGATACTCAAGGCAAGACCTGTTTCTTTAGATGTTAGTCAAACACCTGTCAGGGAGAGTCTAGAGATCATACTTAGTCCTGCCATGAATGCAGGGGACTGGACTAAATGACCTCTTTAGGTCCCTTCCAGTCCTACGATTCTATGAGTGCTTCAAAAAGGGACTAATTTGCCTGGAGATGCAATCTGCGGGGTGCTAAGGAGGCTTTTGTGCTTTTTAACGTTCAAAAAGGGCTGTGTTTGCTCTTGCTGAGGAGGGGAAAGGGGATTTGTTGACACTGTGTCAATTTAGTTAGATTAAACTATGTGATTTAATTTATGCACCTGAAGGTTTCTGATAGGCACTTGTAAATTAGAAAAAGTGTGTAGTTACTGATTAGAAAATTAAAGGAGATTGTTTTAAAAAAGCTTTCCAAAATGAGCAGCTGATTTCATTTCAATGGGAATTAAGGGTTACACGTGTTCATTTTTGATGCAACAGCCCCAGCATTCAGTTGGAAGCGCTTCACAAAGGAAGGTCTCTGACAGTCATATCCCAAGTAATTATTCTTGTAAAGTTCATTACTTTGAAAAATGAATCTACCTAAAATATTTCACATTAGAAATACCAAGTCTATATTTGGGGGTTTTGTATGTTCATCATGGCAGTTCTTTAATTCTCTATAGGCAATTTACTTAGCACTAATTACCGTTCCAAGCACTTCCCAAAAGAATAGTGGCAGCAGCACTCTGTCTGCGTTAGACACTGGCTCCGTAGCTTAATAAGATACCATACGTCCTCTGAACATTTCACACAAGATAAGATTACATTAGCATTTTCTTCAAATATCCCTGTAAATCTAGGTGCGGCGTCCCCACTCTGTTCCCAACACAGAACATATCACACTGATATTGTCCAATGTCACTCTCTTTCCCAAGATTTAATTTTATTCATAATTAAATAACAAAGCCCCAGGGCAGGTCTACACTTACAAACATAAGCCTTAGCCTCCAAGCTGCCCCATGAGAGGGCTAATTGGGATTTCTCTCCAAAGGCCTTCCTATTCCTCCCTCTTGCCCCAGAGAGACTAGCATTTTATTTTAGACAGGAAGATGGTCACGTGGTCAGAGACTTAGGAGATCTAGGTTCAATTACCAATTCTCCCAGAGACTTTCTGTGTGACCGCGAGTGATTCATTTAATTTCTCTGAGCCTGAGATCCCCATCTATCAAATGTGGCTAAGAATACTTCCTTTCTTCTTGCCTTTGTCTTTCTTGTCTACATAGACTGCAAGCTCTTTGGGACAGGGCTCTCTCTTTTTGTATGTTTCCTCAAGTGCCTAGCAAAATGGGGCCCCTCTTCTTGGTTGGGGCCTTTGACACTACAGTAATATAAATGACAGTCTGTGTTTCTGACTGAGATAATAAGACCCAATGGGTTTGGTCAACAGGGTGTGTCAGTAAAATAGCCTGCTCTTCCATATACAGTCCTGCACCCTGATGACTCGGTACAATTCCAAAATAATCTCTTTCCGACGAGGAAGTGTTAAAAATTAATTCCAACAGTAGAGTACAATTTACTCTTGATTTCCCAGGCTTTGTCTACACTAAACTGTTTTAAGAAATCTCCCCTCTTTTCACTACCATCGGAGCAGCACCTCTGCTGATCGCAAAGGGAGGATTAGGTGGAATTGCTATTGTAGCCAGACGACCCGAGTTTTTAATCACAGTTTTATCTACATTCACTCTGAACAGGATTAAACCACACAGCAGTAAAAACCATCAGTGTCCCACCTTATGCTACTAGTGTTAATGCAATGAAAGGGAGATTTCCCCAAAACAGCGTATGTGGACACAACCACTGAAAATTCAGCCCAGCCTTGTCTCTTACAGACCTGTGTGATATACGTCAGACTGCACAGTTTACTGCATTTGAATGTACAAACTAACCGGCTGTAAAACTTAGATACTACCATAAATTACACTACACCAAAAGCTCATGCTGCAAAACGTCTGTTAGTCTATAAGGTGCCACAGGATTCTTTGCTGCTTTTACAGAACCAGACTAACACGGCTACCCCTCTGATACTTAACACTCGGTTGGTATGTTAAGTGAGCTAAAGCACATTTACAGCACTTTTTCAGTAATAATAAACAAACCGTTCGATCATTATCTATTATAATCCTTTTATAACTCAGCTATAACATTTACTCTTTGGTAAAGTTTGGCCTACAGATTTAAAGCTAAAGAGTAATGTATTTTTCCACCATTTAAAGAAAAACCTAATGATGCTGCTAAATTTCTTTATAGTCATCATCAGGTCAAGATGCTTTTTGGTGATTATATCCCAATATTGCTCCCAGTTCAAAAATAAAGTTTGGTGAAGCGACTGGATGCCTCAGGGGACTGGCATTTGGATACAGAACCTTTAGCTCATGAGGTCACTTCTTTGAATCAGTACATGATAGTAGTTTTATCCTTTAATAGGTTTCTATCCTTCCCTTTCAATGTTGTATCTGCCACTGACTTCGCTGGGAGAAGAATGAAGCCCTTAAGTAATCTCAGTCTAATTCATGGTTAACAGGTGTTTGTATAAAAAAAAATACACCATCCCAGCTAGCACTAAAGTAGCATCTCAGTTCAGAGCAAGAGAGAGGATTTGATGAAGGCAGAGGCACATTGGCCTGGTGGATATGGGTGAGCTTGCACAGTGCTGTTCTTGTTCTGTGGATATACAAAGGATGTCCATCTTCAGTCTATCTATCCACTCCCTATACAACCTCTACAATTTGCTTTAAATAAGACATCTGCCAAGCAATTAACCAACAATACAGTCTGATCACTTAAGTATGCTGGGGAGAAAATGAAATATAAACATAATTTTTTGCATTTGAAGTTAATGTAACTGCACAAGGTTTGGACTAACAAGAGAAACAATCGCCACTTCAAAAACAGCAGTTGCAGCCTATCCAATCAATACTAGCCATGCCCCAAATCCGCAGAATGGAGAGGTAACTCCATCCCTAATGTTTAGTGAACATGACAAAATGACAGAGTATATTAATTTATCTGGTCATCTATCTGCTTTCAAGCTGCAGAAACACCAACCAACCCATCAACCCCTCTGTACAATTTAGACTCCTTGGCCTTGAAAAATACAAATCCATATTGCCACACCGCAAAAGTATGTCCACTTAAGACTTGCTTCAGGAAACTGGCCCAGATTCTTACCACCCTCTCTACATTCATTATTCTATTTTTCAATTCTCACCCCCCATACTCTTTTCCTTTACTTCTTTTTTAACTCTCACGTCAAACAATAGTATATGGTGTAATAATAAAATGGTTTACACCCCCCTTAAAATACAAAACAATTTAATTTAGAATATTTTTCATGGTTTTTCCTCTCTTCCTCTGTCTCACAAATGCTTATTACGTGAATTTCTTGTGTGTGAACACTGTCCAGCATATGTTACTGATCACTTTTGAAGCTAACCTAAAAATAAAACTCAAAGGAAAAATAAATTAAAGTTTAAATAAATAGCTACAAAGTGATGTCAAATACTGAGGAAAAAATCCTGCACACTCAACATTCGGAGCATAAAATAAATTGGATTTAACGCTAAAATAATTTTAAAACAACTTGGGTTTTTTGTTTTGTTTTAAGAATGTGCCCATAACCTATAGATGCACCACTATATTAACCACAGATTTTGGTGTTAGGACGTCACACCAAGAAGCTCTACTAAAGAAATGGGCAAAATTCATTACTGATATAAGTGGGTACAAGTGACCTCAATGGGAGTAACACAACCTTACATCAGCAATGAATTTATCCCAACACACATACATATCGGGGTTTATCATTAAGCCATAATCCTGCAAACATTCAGGCACATGCTTAATTGCAAAGTGATGCACGTAATTCCACTGAAGACAATGGCACTCCTGACATGTAAAGATCGGCACGTGCATATTTACAGGATCAGGGCCTAATTTACTTTCTTTCTAGCATCATTTTTTTAATCTGTGCAGAATAATATTGCATGTAAGACATAGTGGCCAGAATGTCCGCTTTATATGCAGAGAAGGAAGAGTGGGCAGCCTTGTTTGCTTGCACAATATATGGACTATGGGTAAAATTTTCAAAAGTCTGTAAGTCCCACTGACTTTTAATGAGGGTTAGGCTCCTAAGGGAGACAAGTCTGGAGTAGAGAATTAGACCTGTAAACTGTCAGCACAGAGGTGGCACTTAAATTTGTGCTATAAATGAGATTACCCAGAGATAAAGTGTAAAGGGAGGATGGGTGAGATTCTGTGGCCTGCACTGTGAAGGTTGTCATACTAGATGACCATAATAGTCCCTTCTGACCTTGAGTCTATGAGTCTAAGAGAAGGGGGCCCAGGACATTGATGTGGAACCTCCACAGAAAGTTGGAAGGGGGATGAAGAGGATCCACTGAAGGCACAATTAGAGAGGTAAGAGGAGAACCGGGAGAGGGCAGAGTCACAGAAGCCAAGAGAGGGCACGATTTCAAGGAGGAGGACATGGTCAATGGTGTCAAAGGCAGGTAACAAGTCAAAGAGAAGGAAAATAGAGTACTGATTGTTAGCACTAGCTAGGGAGAAGTTATTAGACTTTAGTAAAAGCAGTTTCAGTGGAGTCCAAGGAGCAGAAACCAGATAGGAGAGGGTCAGGGATAGAACTGGAGGAGAGGAACTCCAGACAGCAATTGTAGACACTGTATTCAATTAGCTAAAGGGAGAAGAGGTGGCAGTTGGAGATGTTAGTGGAATCAAGGGTAGTTGGGGGGCAGGTTTTAAGATGGGAGAGATTAAGGGTATGTCTACACAGACAAAAAAAACCTGAGGCTGGCCCAAGTCAGCTGACTCGGGCTCTGCGGGGCTTGGGCTCTGGTGCTGAAAAATTGCTGTATAGATATTCAGGCTTGGGCTGGAACCCAAACTCTGGGACCTTGCTGCGGGGGACTCCATCCGGAACCCAAACATCTACACAGCGATTTTTATCCCCACAGTCCAAGCCCCATGAGACTGAGCCAGCTGACCTGCCAGTCGCAGCTGTGCCACTGGTCTTTTATCCCTGTGTAGACATACCCCAACTCATGTTTGTATTGTCAGGGGAAAGAGACACAGGAGGTGGGATGGGGTCACTGGAGCAAGTGGAGAAGTTAGAGGAGGAGAAGAGACAAGAAACTTCTGTGTTTGTGACTGGGCAGAAAAAGCAAAGATGCATGGATATTTGTAGCTTATGCTTTGTTACTAAATCCTTTGTATTTGTATACTGAGAGCAAACCATGCTTAAGTGACATTCACAGAAACTGAATTAGAATGGTCACAAAGTTCAGGGATGCTGTACAGCTGTTTCCCAATGGTGCAATTCCTTAAATTCATATTGGTTCTGGTTCTTCAATTTGCTGAATCATTATATAGTTATTTCTCAGTAATGGTACATAATGTAAATCCCTTTTCTCAGAATGGCCAAGCCATTGCTAAGTAGAATGCAAACATGTATTCAGTCACTTTATGGCTTTTTGTCAGTACCTGTAATGTGACCATTCAACTCCCTCTCTGCTGTGAATGGTCACTACAAGCCCTCGGCTCCTATCCCGCCTCAGAATTTTCAAGCTTTTTGCCAGCAACAGAAATGCCCCATTATTCTTTTGCTCATTTAGCCGAGATAGAAAAAATTAAAAATGTACATGAAAGAAAAAAATTTTTTAAAAGGGTTCTGAAGCTACTGAAAGAGAAACTGTTTTTAAAAACTTAAAATCCCTTTGGATCATTTCCCTCTTTACTCCCAAACCTCTCCTCTCTGCGTACAGAATAACCATCAAATACTGGTGGTTTCATTATTTGTTTACAATGGGAGAATCTTACCTCTTCCTTCCAATTTATGCCCCAATCCTACAAACCAATCAGCATTTGCAGACTCTTGTACCCACTCAATGCCCCATAGTAGTCCATCCGTGCAGATCCGATTGCAGAATCAGGATCTTTATTGGAAAAACAATATAAAATAAAATATACTGCAGTTGTTCTGGGGAGAAGAGCTTTGCTGACCAAAAAGAACGAGCAGGAAGGAAGAAACAGAGAAGGGAAAGAAAGGCCGATGAGGGGAGATAGAGAAAGAAGGACCAAAGGGTTTTGTTGTGATGCCTATTTAAAAACTTTTTTAACAACTCTCCTTTAGCACTTTGTAAGCTTATGTTTTTTCTTCTCTTTCATTTAAAATTTTAATATTTAACAATTTCAGTAAATAATAATTTGAGGGTTCTTTATGTAAACTCAGTAATAACTCTACTCGCTGCCAATAATAGCAAATAAACTCTGAGGGTGAAGAGTTTAAGTCTTGGCATGCAGCCTTGGAATTTATTCTGTCTGCAATATGGTTATTTCCTTGTAAACAGGAATGCCCCTCAGATTTTCATTACAATAAACTCACTTCATTTTGTGTCCATTTTATTTGAGGAAAATAAGATTGTGACAACAGGTATACCAGCTGCATTCAAATGACACACTGCAATATAGTAGTAAAACATTTGCAATATTTCTTAGCGAGATAATGTCAGTGGAATAGCATGCTGTCACAAGACAATGGCTGCCTGTTACAGATAACTACCACAATTATGTATTGCTTTAAAAAAAGAACATTGCAGTGAGGCAAAAACCTTTTTTTTTCCAAAGTGGATTCCAGTTATCCCATGTCAATGTTCTATTCCAAAAACCTTATTTCTGTTCTAACAAATGATTAAGGATGTAGATATTGTCAGTCTCCATGACAGACAGTTGTGCAGTAAAATAACAGTTGCTTGCAGCCTAACATTTGAAAGTTGTGCTCTGACTGGCTTGATAAATTACTATATCACAAAACCAGAGAAATCAGAAATGTATTCATGAAAATATTTGGTCTCAAAATTGTACTGTAAAGAAAAGTTTTCTGTTCAGCTGGCTTTTTAAATTAAGATCTTAATTTATCAGCAGGGATCATAGAATCCATTTGCCACAGAAAAACGTGGAATTTGCATCTTTATGGATAATCTTTCGTTTTTACACTTTGTGAATAAATAAAAACGTATACCATGGAACCCCAATTATCTGATCTAATTGGGACCGGAGCCAGAGCAGATAATCAAAAATTCAGATAATCAGGATAATGAGCGAGGCTCCGGCTGTCAGCTTTAAAATTGTAAATATATCAATAAAACATTGTGTTTGACTGACACCTATATATATATTGTGGCTAGAAAAACTAAAGTTCAGAGTTTCATTTTATTTGCAGAAAAACATGGATTTTTATGTTTTTTATTGGATAATTTTGGGGGGCTTATCACAGAACACTAGGACCCCTGTTTATCAGTAAAGTAGGGTGTCAGACATGCATCTGACTGTCTGATTTATATTATTTAAAATTTTACCAATGTATCAGTGACACACAAGATTATAAATGCTCCTGGCATATCATGTACATTTTAATGGAAGGGACCTTACAAAACTGCAGAGCTCACTATGAAGACATCTGACACCAGGAAAGTTGTCAAAATTTCCTATTGAATGAGGAAATCCCTGTTTTCAGTTAAAAGTTCTGATGGTAATTTGTTCCCAATCATTTAAAGCACCCTTAGTTAAATCTCTGCTCTCGTTTATACCTATGCCTCTTCATCCTCTTCCCACCTGCCAAGTCTCCTTAAACATTCCCAGTCCCACTCTGGTGCCTTTTCTATGCCATCATTTATACCTGCAACTTGCAACCTCTTTTAGCTTATTTCCTTTAAACCAGGATGGCTCAACTGAGGATTACTGATGCTTATTTTAACAGCACAAATAATTTGTAACCAAGCTGTTCAGTACCTCTATCACCATGTAACTTTATCCTCATCCTCCCACCCTGCTTCCCTATTACTGTTTGTTAAATTCCATTGTTGCACCTGGCTTCAATTTAGGACCCAATTCTGCAAAGACTATGCACATGAGCAATCTCTTTGAAGTCAGATGCTTAACTCTTTGCAGAATCAGAGCACTAGGCTACAAGCTCTTTAGGGCAAGGGCTTTGTCTACCTAGGAGTTTGTACAGCACTTGCCACAAAAGGGTCCCAATCCAGACTGGAGCATCCAGACTCTACCATGATACAAACAGCAGTAGAAGAATAATCTCCTTAAAACACACTTATTCAATGAAGCCTCCCAATCATGTTCTCTCCTACATGTATCATCAGCCAAGCTTCCACCATCATTAGATGTATCATGTATGCCATTATATCTACAGAGCATCACGGAGAGTTGACACTGAACAAAATAATATAATTAACCATCATGTGGAAGAATGTAATACTACAAACATTTTGAATAAGGTCTCCAGGAGTTTGGTTAATACCCTTGATGCATACAAATACTTTAAATTATTATTAGTGTTTACATACACCAAGAGAAAAATGTGCCCCTAAATCTCTCCAGTAAGAAAACGTTTACTGGACTTTAAAAATGAATAGCAAGCTTTTTATTGTGCGGTTTTTCCACTCCCACTGGTATCCTGTTAATTCCATCGTTCTTACAGTCTCTCAGCCTCTTGGGTTTTCCCTGCTTGGTATCCTCATAACAAAACTTAGAATGCAAAGCATGGACTACAGAGCTGTGTAAAAATGTGGAAAAGCGAGTTCTAGTAATCTGTTATTTATGTTATACTTCATAAGTCTATGTAGAGTGGTAGGGATGTGGAATCAGAACACCACAGCAGTTACACATGGCATAGATAATAGTCAGGAACACTACAATACATCCAAAATTTGCCTGGTAAACCTTTACTTATGGCATAATGCATAGAATAAAGGAGGGAACTTTGCAGGGGGGGGGGCATGCCAAGAAACAAAATATCTCTACTAAGACAAGAACAGCTAAGAATAGCAAGAGATTGTAGGAGAATTCCACAGTGCGTGCATAATTTGGGAATTTTGTTTTAGAGGAAAATCTAGTGTTGCCATTAAAGGGAAAAAGAGAGGGGACAGCTATGGCCCTAATTCTGCAACCATCATGGTGAAATCTGCATTCACACAAGTGGAGCTCATTGCAGGATCAGGTTCTGTATTAGTTCAATAATTATACAATATATTCATTCTGGGAACTATTTCCTAAGAGGCTTCTCTCCCACATTCCGCTGCTTTGTTCTCAAATTTCTGTGGACCACGAGAAAATGGTTCTGCAGATCACAACAGTTTGAGGATCAATTTATTAGATTACACCCAAAATGTATTATATTGCCAACCAACTAGTTTTTCAGCCAGTTACATAAATACTGAAATCAAATAAATGTCTAGAAAATTCTTTTGAAAGAGAATATTTATATTTGCTAAAAAATGCCCACAGATCAGATATTGCTTTAAATAAATGCCTCAATCCAGACTCACTAATCATAATAATCACAATAGAGCAGTACTGAGTTATTGTATAACAACTTGGCACACTATAAGAGATCTGTGTTTCCCTTTTTATTTAGGTCTCACTCTGATATATGATCAGTGGACTCACATCTCACCATACGCTGTATTCATCAAAAGCTATCTAAGATGGTTCTCTCCAGGTCCGCATCTTCCATGCACAACGTAATTGGCATGCAAGCTGTGTACCTTTTCCTACTTAGATTGTCTAGAACTAGATTAATACTGTATCTTGTCTCATCACTCCTCAGTAAAAAGGTAACAGTAATAATAATGATGGCCCTTTTAACATTTAAATTAGACTATCTGCTTTTATCCCCCCTGTGGGATTGTGTGCATGTAGGATTAGCTATTTAGTTAAAAGGCCGCTATGCCCTGTAGCTAGGTCTCTGGATGCCTGTCACCACCTATACCCTCCATTTGCAGGAACTGGGGTTACACTACCTGGCAAAACTCTATTACCCCAAGCTCCTACAGTGTTCTTTTTTTATTTTTTGGATGGGCAAGTAAAATGTCATTTGTTTTTTTTTGTTTTTCCATCATCCCAGTAGGCTACGGCCACAGTCAAAGTGGCAAGCCGGTTTTATGGATGGACTGGTAAATGTATATGCACTTTTGCACGGCTGGGTTAAACTCTTGCACTCTGACATGGCCAGTACCTGCACTCCCTCCACCATCTCCTGACACCTTAAGGTTGGGTTACACCATGATATGAGTCCTCCAACCTCACTGCTGAGTTACACCTTGATGTACATCAGCCCCCATCCCTGAAATCTGGGTTAGGCTCTGACCATGGCACATGCCACCCCCTATCTCACATATGACATGTGCTCACCACAAGGCTGGGGCTGGGAGAAGATCCCTGAGAGCCTGCGAACAAGGGGAGAACTGCAAACCCTTGGGGAGGAGCAAGGAGAGCGGATTCAACAAGTATCCTCCTAGAAGACTCTAGTCTAAGAAGACCCTGTTGCCAGGGGTCTCAGAGCATGGGTTGTGTGGCCTTGGGGTCCCAGCACATGGGCTCCCCAAGACCAGCTGGCTCGGGGTACCAAGGCACAGGAGATGGGTAGCAGGTCCCTGAGAAATAGGCCCTTGGCTGAGGAGCTGTCAGGCTCTGGAGGAATGAGAAGCAGAGCCACACAGCAGCACCAGATGGGGCCAGCCAGTGCCTTGGGGAAGCTCCCCAGGGCTGGGGGGGGGCTCCATTCTGGGGGTGCGGGGGGGTCCAGCTGGACAGTAGGGAGGTCTGGGGGTCGAGTCTGGGGGTAGCAGGGGATCCCCAGTCTGGGGCTGCAGGGGGTCCCGGCCGGGCAGTAGGGGGTCCCCGGGCTGAAGGTGCGGGGGTGTACAGCCGGGGGGGGTCAAGCCAGGAGGTTCCAGGGCTGGGGGTGCAGGGGGTCCTAGCCGGGAGGTAGGGGGTCCCCATGCTGGGGATGGGGGAGTCCCTGGGCTGGGGGTGTGGGAGAGTCCGGCCAGGCGGTAGAGGATTGCCGTGCTAGGGGTGTGGGGGGTCCCAGACGAGAGGTCCCAAGGCTGGAGATGTGGGGGGTCCAGCCGGGGGGTAGGAGGTCCCCAGGCTGGGGGTGCAGGGGGGTCCCGGCCACGCTGTAAGGGTCCCCGGGCTGGGGGTGCGGGGGGTCCCAGCCAGGCTGTAGGGGGTCCCCGGGCTGGGGGAGCAAGGGGGGGTCCCCGGCCAGTCTGTAGGGGGTCCCCGGGCTAAGGGTGCGGGGGGGTCTCAGCCGGGGGGTCCCAGCTGGACTGTAGGGGGTCCCCGGGCTGGGGGTGCGGGGGGGTCTCAGCCGGGGGGTCCAAGCGCTGGGGGTGCGAGGGGGGGTCCCAGCTGGGCTGTAGGGGGTCCCCGGGCTGGGGGTGCGGGGGGGGTCTCAGCCGGGGGGTCTCAGCCGGGGGGTCCCTGCGCTGGGGGTGCGGGGGGGGTCCCAGCTGGGCTGTAGGGGGTCCCCGGGCTGGAGGTGCGAGGGGGGGTCCGGGATGGGAGTGCGAGGGGGGGTCCCAGCTGGGCTGTAGGGGGTGCGGGGGGGTCCCGGCCGGGGGGGTCCCCGGGCTGGAGGTGCGAGGGGGGGTCCCGGCCGGGCTGTAGGGGGTGCGGGGGGGGTCCCGGCCGGGCACTGCCGGGGGACCCGGGCGCGGGGCGGGTACCTGGGCTCCGGCAGGCTGATCTTCTTGCTGGCCCGCGCCGCCGGGGTGCTCTTGCTCTTCTCCATCGCCATCAGGTAGCTGACATCGGCCAGCACCGCCTCCAGGTCCGCCATGTTCCCCGCTCGCCGCCGGCCGGCGCCGCCGGGCTGCAGATGGAGGCGCCGCCGGGGGCAGCGACCCGCGACCCCGGCACTAGCCCGGCGGGGACTCGCCCCCCCGGCTCCAACGGCCGCGGGGCGGGGGGGGGCTCAGGCCCGGGTGCCCCTCAGGCCCCGGCTCTCTCCCCCGCCCCACAGCGGGCTGAGCTCCGCTGCTCCCCGGCCCCGCTCAGCGCCCGCGGGCCGTGTCGCCGCCCTGCCCCGGGACCGGTCCCCCGGCCGCGGTCCCCGTTCAGGCGCTGCCCGGAGCCATCCGCTGTCCTCGTCCGGGGGGGCGGGCGGGCGCTGGTGCCGCTCTCCTCTCCCTAGCGCCCCGCCACGGGCTCCTGCCCTGCCCCTGCGCCCATCCCGCCCCGCCGCAGCGCCCCAGGCGTGGGGGGGACGCGCCAGAAAACAAGCCGGGGTCGTCCCTGTCCCCACGAGCCGGGCTGTCTCTTCCCGTCCCCCGGGCAAGGGGCAGGCGCAGCTCGGACCCCCGGATCGCAGCCGGCAGGACGAGCGAGTCCCAGCGGAGCAGGGGCAGCGAGCCGGGACGCCTCGCCGCAGGGCTTGACAGGCGGGCGGGCAGCCCGCAGCAGCGCCAGCCCCAGCCCTCCGCGTCGCGCCGAGCAGCAACCCCTCCCGAAAAGGACAAAATTCCTCCAGAAAAGTAGCGGCTCTGCTCGGCTCTGCTCCTCCCGCAGCCCCTGCTCGGTTATACAGACAGAGCTGCTGCTGCCGCAGCTGTTTCTCCACGCTGAGATCTTCTCTGCCGGCAGCCGATCCCCCACCACGGCATATTGCAAAGTGTCTTTCCGCAGGGTGCGGGGCTGGGGGGGCGGGTTCTTTAATCGGCTGCTTCTGTAGCTCTTGTTTTCTCTCTCCCCCCACCCCCTTCGCTGACAGCACTACAGCTGCGGCGGCGCTAGGGCTGTATTTCTATTAACAGAAAAACTGTGATGTGAGTGACTTCCTCTCCTGGGTGATAAACCAGTGGCTCACGCAAAAATCTGGACCTGGACTTTCTCAACACTTGGCTTCGTTTACTGCATTCTGGATGCAGAAAATACTCTTTTACGGTGTATATATGGATAGATTGTGGAATGATAGGATCTACTGTGTGATTACTTCATCTGCTGGCAGCTAAATAAAACACAGTGACATTTACTATGAAAGATAGAGGGAAAACTAGACTAATACATTAGGATTAAGATTTTAACACAAGTCAAGAAATTAAAGTCATTATTTACATTTAGAATTTTTGTATTAATATGTATTATGCAAATACCAAAAGAAAACATTAAAATTGTGTTCTTTACTGCTCCTTAGTTTATAATGAGTAAAGAGTGATTTATAAAGTTTTCCATCAGTCACAAATGATTTCTGTTTTGTTTTTCCTTAGAAGTATCAGGAATATCAAGTCTTGACCACCCAGGATTTTGCTGAAAGTCATAAAAAGGGATGAAATACTATCACCACAATAGATTGATTTCACTGGGGCTCTGCAAGGGGGCAGGATTCACCCCCATGCCTCAGATTGCAGGATTAGGGCCTAACACACAATCTGACTAAACATCTCCTTTTCCTGCAATTGAGGGCTAGGAAGCCAGCAGCTCAGGTTGTGTCACAGTCCATTGTGATGTCAATATCCCATTAGGTCTATAGTCCTCTACCAAAAACATCACAACCAGATATTTCTAATGTTAGTTTTTTTAAAAGGCAGAAAAAATTCCTTGAAACTGTTTTTATACATCATAAAGAAGAAATAAAGCAATGATGGGTACAAACACAATGTAGTTTAGTTTGTTTTGCTTCACAGCTCACCTTTAGGGATAAATTCTGCTCTGAGACAGCCATGTATAAATCCCATTGAAGTCAATGAGATTTTAAACATACAAATCCAAAGACAGAATTTGGCTTTGTATAGTATATATCTGTGCAAGGAGCATATCAGGGCTGGCCCACAACATTTTGGCACCTGAGGCGAGGAGCTCAAATGACATCCCCATACCTCCTCACTTGGGCTAAAACTTTGAAAGGTCTCAACTATGCCTTCTTCCTGTTCTACTCCTCTCATGGTGCTGCTCTGCTACCTACCCCAATAAAGGAGACCTAACAACTTAAATGCCTTGTTCAGAAATTTTAAGTAACACTTAACTTTCAAACACCTGAACAGCAAATGTAACTTTTCTTGTCTGTATAGTAAACACTGGCATTTTTATCTGTTTGAATAATCAAAGTGGTGCTTTCCGTGCCTTCTTGGTTGCAAAGATTTGAACTGCTTCCTGCTGAAGGTCCACAGTCTGGGCCAGCTCATGCTCTATTGAGATGGATGCAAGGCCGACCAGCCTCTCCTGTGTCATTCTGGAACATAGATGCGTTTTTATTAACTTCAGCTTGGAGAAGTTACGTTCTCCACTGGCAACTGTTACAGGAAGTGTTAGAAGTATGCGCAGAGAAACAAAAGCATTTGGAAAGAGGGGGATCATCTTATTCGTGCACATATATTCCAGAACAGCCTTTGGAGTTGATCCTGCTCAAATGTATCTTGAAAGGGCTTTCAGTTCATCACCTAAATCACTCGCATCAATATCGCGCATATCATCATATGTCAACACTGTCTCTAGTGCCCCGCATTGCTGGTGTAGGTCTTCTTCAGGTATAGTGAGGAGTTTGGGAATATCATACAACATCCCAAATATACTGCTGTGTTCCTTGAGCTGTATGAAACATTCTTCAGCTGACTGTATTGAACAATCTAGCACCTGGTTAAACAATTCAACTTTGAATTGTTGTTTGGGATCCCTAATGGGATTATCCCCTGCCTCGTAATCAAAATGTCTTCTTCTTCAGTGACTCTTGTATTCATGAATGGGTGGGAAAATAGCTTCAGTGTGAAGTTCCTCTGCCAACTTCTGTGCACTCTTCAGAACATTTTGAAATCCCACATCTGACCGGTAAGACTGTAGGTATGAGTTTGCTTTGTCCAGTTGTTCCATTGCTCCAGATATATCAAGGTCAACACCTTGGAGTCTCTTGCTTACAACATTTATTTCAAACAGTATGTCATGCCACAACATTAAGCCACACAGAAATTTGAAGTTATGTATGTTTCTGGTGATTCCATTTCCCTCTGCCACTGTTGTCCCATGAACAGTTCCTGTCATAGCATTATCCTCCATAATGGCAACTATGGCATCATCTATCTTCCCAATTTGGTGTTTGATAGGCTTTATCGCCTCCACTCGACTTTCCCTTCGTGTGGCACTCAGTGGTTTCAGTGTCAGAGAGGATGTTCCCAGATGTTGCTTCAAAATTTGTCATTGATGAGTTGATGCAGAGAAAAATGCATAGATGCTTTGAATTACATTTAAAAATTCAGCAGCCTCACTAGAAGCTGATGCTGCATCACTGACCACCAAGTTCAATGAATGAGAACTGCATGGGACAAAAAAAGCTCGAGGGTTTAACTCTCGGATCCATGTCTGCACTTCTCTGTTCTTTCCTCTCATGTTGGCACCATTATCGTAGCCCATTATCTCATGTCAGCTATCACAATTCCCAGATCTTCCAGCTTTTTAAGAAGCACATTTGTCATACCAGCTCCTGTAGTATCATCAATGTCAATAAATTCTAGAAAATGCTCTCTGACAGTCACCATTGCAGGGACATTTTCACTAGGTTCTGTTGTTGTTACAAAACGCACCATTAAAGTTCCATATGACTGATGTCAGGTGTGCAGTCCAGAATAACAGGGCAATATCTTGCTGACTTCAGAGCTGCCACAATCTTCTGTTTGACTTTTGTTGCCAGTAACTGTATGATCTCATTTTGAATTGTTTTTCCAAGGTAGCGGTGTGTGTATATTTCTTGGGTGGTGACTCTTCTTAGATGCTCCTGGAGTACAGCATCAAACACAGCCATCAGCTCCACACTTTTAAGGAAGTTTCCATTGTTTGGCACATACAGCTGATCTTGACTGTGAAGTGCCATGCAGTGCTAGGTTTTGGGTAGCAAACATTGTCACAATGGCAATGAGCCTTTTCAGAACATTTTGCCAGTAAAGAGACTCATGCAATCTTCTCTTGATGCTGATCATCTGTGGTGGCCTTTAACCTTAGCCTCATTTCAAGTTCTTTCCACCTATGGAATGTTCTCTGGTGATTTGCTGCCTTCTCATGGTATGCCAGATTTCTAGCCAGATTCTTCCAGTCCTTTGTTCCTGTAGAACCCAATGTGGCTGGAACATTAGACTGGAAGAGTTTGCAACAAAAACAGTATGAAGCATTCTGGGTTTTTGAGTACATAAGCCATGGCCTCTCCACTTTGTCACCATTGGGGATTTCACTCCAGTAATGTGTTGGATGGAAACTTCTATTTTCATGGTCTTTGGGGAACATGAAGTTTTTCACTTGCTGTGGCCCATGCAGTACAAGGAAGTCCCTCAGGCTACTGCTCAAGTGGGTCCACAGTCCTGGACCATCTAAACTTAAGGAACTAAACTCAGCAGCAGCATCTGTTTATTGCGCCTCCACCACACTCTTCTCTGATCTACACTTTTCTTCAGGAATGTGCATGGTTACATCCTTTTGAGATAGAGATATGGATGCTGCAGTAGCTGCCAGGTCACCTGCACTCTGACTAACTGGAAGATCAGGCATCTCCTCACCACTCCCATCCTCACTAGGGCCGGAAGGCTCACCATGAACACTTGTGTCTATGTATCTCAGCAGAGCTCCTTCCTGCTTAGATAGAAAAGCTTCCTTTGCTTTCTTCCTTTTTCTGAATGCTGCCCCAGAGGGGCGTTTTCTTCTTTCACTCATGACTGCTGTTCTGTGCCAGCTACAGTGGCTCTCAACACTCAGTTGAAGGGGACAAATAAGCAGGCTGGTAGCAGGGCCTGAGTGAGGGAAGATATCAGCGTCTTAAGGGCCTAACTGGCTCCTACTACTTCAGTTGACTGCCTGTTCTCTTCAGGTGGGTTCAGGGAAGCAGCAGGAAACAGGAAGCTCCCTGAGAAGCTGGTGTGAATCAGTTCAGGGGGTGCTGGAGAGGTACCTAAGAGGCTCCTCCTCCGCTCTCTCCCTGCAGCTCCTGCTGCTTTCTGTTATTCCCTCTCACCTTTTCTCCTGCCTGCCTATGTCATGTCTCTTGTGCCCTCCTTCCTCCAGCACAGCACTCCACCAGCTCTGTGCATCTCGAGCAAAGAGACTACATATGCCCCAGCAGCAGACACCATTTTCTACACTCTGGGTCCTAGTGGCCCCCCCACCCCCACAGTCTGGCACCTGAGGCGGCCGCCTCAGTTTGCCTCATGGTAAGGCCAGCCCTGGCAGCACATGTTTGCATTAGTAAGCATAACTTTAATGTCCTGCCTTTGGTGTGTATACAAAGCTCAGATATAAAATTGCATTCATTTTTTTTGTAAATTTAATATCCTTGTCAGATTTTAAAAGAAAAAAAGATTTATTGCATATAGAAATACATGCATATATCTGAAATTCTTGTACATCAAAATAAATGTGCAAAGTGAAAATTAAATTATTGCACATTGAAATAAACTGTTTTTATTTTTATCTACAATGTGAGTTTCAAATGTGTTTACACATGTATATGTATTCAAACGTTGGAACAAACATTATATCTGGAGTGTCTCATCTGTGTGCATTGTTAAAATGTAGTGGATCCCTACTGCAATTGAGATATGCAGTTTTCAAATATAATATAACTTTGTCCCTTTTAAGCTACATTTCTTCAAACATGTCAGCCAACTGGCAAATGAAAAGCTACACGTTTGAAGTTTTAAATTAAGCTGGTTTTGAGTTCTTTATAGGTGCCTCCTTGCCCACTACGTCTATATAAAAGTTAATGATCTGATTAAAGCTATGCAAACTGTACATCAGATGATTTAAATGATCTTTTTAATCTAGATACAATTTTAAAAGTAGTGTTTTAATTTTCCTACATCCATTGAGCTGGCACTGAAAGCTGGATCTGGCGAGTACTGTAATTTGTTTTCCATAAATCCTCAGATTCAAACCAAGCCCATCTCTTGTATTCTAAACTCTATGTCAGCGACTTAACATTTTTGTGGTTGTACGGTAAAAAGCCATTCAACCTGGATACCAGCATACCAAGGTAAAAAACAAAAACATTAACCTGGATACCAGCAGTTCTGTGTTACATAAAAATGTGCTTCTCAGGCTCACTCCTGAAAAGTGCTGAGCACTCTTACCCCAAGCCAGCAAACAGCCTAAACACATGCTTAACCATTGTTCTCAGTTAGACTACTCACCTGCGTGAAGCTGAGCATCTGCAAGGCCTAATTAGGTAAAGATAGTAAAATAGGAAGACATATTCCAATGTATCAGCCTTCATGGGGGAGGTTTCAACCCTATCCACAATTTTAGTGAGAATATTTGATTATCCATGAGTATTATACTGATTCTTTAAGAACAGCTATTTAAGTCTTAACTACTTCAACACCAACCCCCTTTCTCCATTTATCATTCAGCATTACCACAAGATATGCAGATATTCAGAGAGTTTGTTCTCTTCTTCTGAAAGGCAGTAAGCAAGGGAAGTTTCTGGCAGCAATGAATTTGTCATAACTGATCTGGCTTGATACTGTTGCTAAACATCAAAACCCCTGTGTAATCATATATAGAAAGAAACAAATAGCAACCCATTAACATCCACCTAATAGTACAAAGTCTTTTTTTAAGGGGAAAAAATACTTAAAATGATGTTGATTATGATAATGGCTAAGACAATACCACTTAGGGCTCATAAAGTTCTTTTTTATTCTCAAATGGTGTTTTTTGCCATTATTATCTAGATAGCCTTGACAAGTACACTTTAAAAGGTTCTCTGTGAAAATTTGTGTGAAGTCACTTTTGATAATAGCTAATGCTAAAAACGAGTTAAACTTGTTTTCTTTTGAATGCTTTCAGGTTTTATTGATGCTTTCTTTCACTATAGCAATAAACAGAACATAAAACAAATTTTGTTGTAAGAAATGCTGTTCTTTTCACAATTAATATTGAATATATATTTGTTATACAGTCAGATCTTGGCAATACAAAAGATCTTTGTGTATTTTTAACTGCGGCAAGGTAGTGTACATTCTGTATATACTATGCTGTAATTAGACTAGTTGCTGCATGAACCTCTTGGATATTCATATAGGTTCACCAAGACCAGATTAACAAGACCTGAATAGAAGTGTATAAATGAAAACTAATGACTCTAGTTAAAAGGACTAGGCTAGCCCTGTGGCAAGGGCAAACATGGTGAAATTATGGCGATTACAACAATAATAAAAACAACTTTTCTACCTTTTTGTCCAAAGTACCCCATACTGTTGTACAGAAAACAACAAGGAGTCCGGTGGCACCTTAAAGACTAGCAGATTTATTTGGGCATAAACTTTCGTGGGTAACAAACTTCACTTCTTCAAGAAGTGAAGTTTGTTACCCACGAAAGCTTATGACCAAATAAATGTTATTCTTTAAGGTGCCACCGGACTCCTCGTTGTTTTTGTGGATACAGACTAATACGGCTACCCCCGATTCTTGTTGTACAGAAAATGTATGTTAAAAATAGAAATAGCGTATTAGAAACACAGCACCACAGAACAGTATATTTGAGGTGACTGATCAGTTAGACAAACTGCTCCTAGTCAGCCTGGTTTTAAGAGAACTTTCTGATCTTTTTAAAAAAAAAATACTGATACATTCTGAGATCTGAATGGAAATGTCTTAGAATTCAGCATGCCAGAATATGAGTTAGTGCATCTACAGATTACAAGTAAAAAGCCATAATCTCTATAAAGGGCAAGACCTAATTTAGATGTTAAGAATGCATGCAACACTAGTTTCTGCATCGTTTTGGTAAAACTTCTGTTGGTGACGGAAGTTGATCCAATAAAAGATATTACCTTACCCACCATGTCTCTTGAATAAATTAGTTGAAGTAAATGCAGATTTCAGCCAAATAAACTCAGATTATACTTTCTGAAACTAACAAAAGATAGGTGCTGCTGTGTAGAGTCAACATGGCTTTCTAAAGGAAAATCATGCCTCAACAATCTCTTGGAATTCTTTGAGGGTGTCAACAAGCATGTGGACAAGGGTGATCCAGCTGATACAGTGTACTTGGATTTTCAGAAAGCCTTCTTAAGCAAAGTAAGCAGTCATGGGATAAAATGAAAGGTCCTCTCATGGATCAGTAACTGGTTAAAGGGTAGGAAACAAAGAGTAGGAATAAATGGTCACTTTTCACAATGGAAAGTGGTAGATAGTGGGGTTTCCCTTGGATCTGTACTGAGGCTTGTACTGTTCAAGATATTCATAAATCATATGGAAAAGGGGGTAAACAATGATGTGGTAAAGTTTGCAGATGATACTAAATTACTCAAGAAACTTAAGTCTGAGGCTGACTCAGAAGCAGGGCAGGCTTTAGGCCGATTCCCTTGATTCCCCGGAATCAGGCCCACGCCTAAGAGGGCCCCGCGCCTTAGGCACCTTAAAAATTTTTTTTTACTCACCCAGCGGCGGTCCGCTCCAGGGGTCTTCGGCGGCATTTCAATGGGGGGGATCCACTCCAGGGGTCTTCAGTGGCATTTTGGCGGTGGGGGGTTCTTCGGTGCCACGGAAGACCCAGAGCGGACCCCCTGCCACCAAAGTGCTGCTGAAGCCCCGGACTGCTGCTGAGTATTCAAATCGGGCCCTGCAGTTCATAAAGCCAGTCCTGCTCAGAAGAGTTACAAAGGGATCTCACAAGACTGGGTGACTGGGCAACAAAATGCCTGATGAAATTCAGTGTTGGTAAGTGCAAAGAAATGCCATTGGAAAACATAATCCCAACTATACATACAAAATGATGAGTTCTAAATTAGCTATTGCCACTCAAGAAAGAGATTTTGGAGTCGTCATGCATAGATCTCTGAAAACATCTGCTCAATGTGCAACAGCAGTAAAAAAAGCTTAAAAAGTTGGGAACCATTAGAAAATGGATAGATAATAAGACAGAAAATAGCATATGTGATACAGCATGGCCAGAGGGCAGCAGGAGAGGGTTAGAAGGGAGCCTTATTCCCTGTAAGGGGAAGAAAGTTTGCTATAGATTAACTAAAAGCAGCAAAGAATCCTGTGGCACCTTATAGACTAACAGACGTTTTGCAGCATGAGCTTTTGTGGGTGAATACCCACTTCTTCGGATGCAAGTAGTGGAAATTTCCTGGGGCAGGTATATATAAGCAAGCAAGAAGCAAGCTAGAGATAACGAGGTTAGTTCAATCAGGGAGGATGAGGCCCTGTTCTAGCAGTAGAGGTGTGAAAACCAAGGGAGGAGAAACTGGTTCTGTAGTTGGCAAGCCATTCACAGTCTTTGTTTAATCCTGAGCTGATGGTGTCAAATTTGCAGATGAACTGAAGCTCAGCAGTTTCTCTTTGAAGTCTGGTCCTGAAGTTTTTTTGCTGTAGGATGGCCACCTTAAGATCTGCTATTGTGTGGCCAGGGAGGTTGAAGTGTTCTCCTACAGGTTTTTGTATATTGCCATTCCTAATATCTGATTTGTGTCCATTTATCCTTTTCCGTAGAGACTGTCCAGTTTGGCCGATGTACATAGCAGAGGGGCATTGCTGGCATATGATGGCATATATTACATTGGTGGATGTGCAGGTGAATGAACCAGTGATGGTGTGGCTGATCTGGTTAGGTCCTGTGATGGTGTCGCTGGTGTAGATATGTGGGCAGAGTTGGCATCGAGGTTTGTTGCATGGATTGGTTCCTGAGCTAGAGTTACTATGGTGCGGTGTGCAGTTACTGGTGAGAATGTGCTTCAGGTTGGCAGGTTGTCTGTGGGCGAGGACTGGCCTGCCACCCAAGGCCTGTGAAAGTGTGGGATCATTGTCCAGGATGGGTTGTAGATCCCTGATGATGCATTGGAGGGGTTTTAGCTGGGGATTGTATGTGATGGCCAGTGGAGTCCTGTTGGATAATAGGACTCCAAATTTGACACCATCAGCTCAGGATTAAACAAAGACTGTGAATTGCTTGCCAACTACAGAACCAGTTTCTCCTCCCTTGGTTTTCACACCTCAACTGCTAGAACAGGGCCTCATCCTCCCTGATTGAACTAACCTCGTTATCTCTAGCTTGCTTCTTGCTTGCATATATATACCTGCCCCTGGAAATTTCCACCACTTGCATCCGAAGAAGTGGGTATTCACCCACGAAAGCTCATGCTGCAAAACGTCTGTTAGTCTATAAGGTGCCACAGGACTCTTTGCTGCTTTTACAGATCCAGACTAACACGGCTCCCCCTCTGATATAGATTAACTAGAGCACCTGATGCCAATTAGAGCACCTGCAGTCAGTCACATGATAAAAACCCCTGCTTCAATCAGACAGTGTGGGAGTAGGAGCAGAAAGGATTGGTGTTGAAGCAGAGGACAGTTTGGAGAAGTGCTGCGGTGGGCTAAGAAATCCTAGACCCTAGGTAAGGGGCACCTGTCTTGTGCAGAGGGAGGGCAGGAAGCCCCCACACAAGCTGAAGGGCAGGAGAGGGAAGTAGCCCAGGGGAAGGAACTGTCAGTTCAAGTGGTTCACCGCTATCCTCAGGGCCCCTGGGCTGGGACCTGGAGTAGAGGGTGGGCCCAGGTCCCTCCCTCTCCACTCCCCTCCTCTAGGACACTAGTGGGGCAATTAATATTCCAATTTAGGGGCAAGAAATGGTGCCCTGAACCCCCCCTCAAAGAAGAGAGAGTGCGAAACCCATCATAATAGTGCCGGCAATTTGCCACACATAACACCACCATATACATTCATGGTACACCTACACCTCAAATACTGCATACAGTTTTGGTCACCTCATCTCAAAAAAGATATATTAGAGTTGGCAAAGGTACAGAAAGGGCAACAAAAATTATTAAGGATATGGAACAGCTTCCATACCAGGAAAGGTTAAAAGCCTGGGACAGTTCAGTTTAGAAAAGAGAAGACTAAGGGGGGATGCAATAGAGGTCTATAAAATCATGAATGGCGTAGAGAAATTGAATAGGGAAGTGTTATTTACCCCTTCACATAACACAAGAAACAGGAGTCAACCCAATGAAATTAATAGGCAGCAGGTTTAAAACAAACAAAGTATTTCTTCACACAACACACAGTCAACCTGTGGAACTCATTGCCGGAGGATGTTGTGAAGGCCAAAAGTGTAACTGGGTTCAAAGAAGAATTAGATACGTTCATGAAGGAAAGGTCAGTCAATGGCTATTAGCCAAGATGGTCGGGGATGCAATCCTATGCTTTGGCTGTCCCTAAGCCTCAGACTGTCAGAAGCTGGGAATGAACAACAGGGGCTGATCACTCAATAACTACCCTGTTCTGTTCATTCATGCTGGAGCACCTGGCACTGGCCAGAGCCGGTAGACAGGATACCGGGCTAGATGGACCATTGGTCTGACTCAGTCTGGCTGTTCTTATGTTCTTATGTAGTGGTGATAGGAATACTCTTGTTCAGCTTCTCTTAGAGGGATTATTACATTTTTGTTTTATTTATGGTGGGTTCTGGGGTGCAGTGATTCGGAGGTAATTGATAGAGTCTGTTTATTTTAAGCATGTATTTTTAAGAGACTGACAAAGACCCTGAGAGCTCAGGTGGATGCTCTTTATTGGACCAATGGAAATTGAAATAAATAAATAAAATAGAACATGGAGGCCTAACATACACCATGGTGAAGTTAGATTCACTATACCTGACTCTGTAAAGCCTCCCCCCCTCCATATTCCTTACTGTATATGTATTCCTATATGGAAACCAAATGTACTGCACATGAGTATGGATGTGCATAAGAGTAAGAATGTGTGAGTATATACATACACACACGAATGCATGTGTGCAATTGTTAGCTGTGGCTGGGCATGAAGATAAATTTGTGCATTGTTGATGCATCTGTATTAAAGTATGTCAGTGCAGTTGCATGAATGCCAGTATAGAGATACACAATTCAATCATTTTACAAGTGGCACATGGCCTCAGTGGGACTGAGTACAGGATTTTGCATACATCTGCAGGAGCCAAGAAATCCTGACTGCCATCTGGTATTCCCCCCACTACCAAATTAATAGTGTTTACAATTTTAATTTTGTATTGGAAATTCTCTACCTCAGAGAATGGCATTTGCACAGATCGTCACGGCAAGGGTGACTTTTCGGGTAATATTCTCAGTTGGATATTCATTACATCAAAACAATCACTTACTGTGCACAGAATCAACCGAGATTGTTTATTGTATTCTTATTAGGCTTCTAGACATTCAGATAATATGTACACACTCACCACATCTGTGTACAATAAAATGTTAAAATAACTCAAAATTTTGGAGTGTTTATATTAGAGATATTATTGCTAAATGTTACTCTGAAAACATCTCTAACAGTTACGAGTGGTATGAATGTACAGAAATGAATCATACTTTTGCTTTAAAGGATAGTAAACAGTATTTACCTTTAATTATCACAACTGTTAACTTTGCTGCCAACTGCACAGACAGCAAGCAAATGACTGGGAGTCTCCTTCATCGAGATATCTTTGTGGGAAATGCTGTTAGGGAACAACTTGATTATAGCGGATAGCTGCATGAAAGACCTCCCTCTGCTGGAGTGTCATGAGGATTATGTCTAGAACGAAACCCTCCGTCATTACCTCATTTGGCTCTTGATCAGAAGGGCTCTGATTATTGGTCTTTTATCTGTGTAAGCTGCCAAACAGAGAAGTTACATTTTGCCACCTTCTCTACCTTCTGCATTGAAAATAATGACATGATTGAAAGCTGAGAAGGAAAATCCTATTTGGTCAGAAAACATGGATCAAATTCAACAGAGTGAAAACAATACTCACCTACCTCATATACTGAGTGTTTGTGAGCATACATCAATGAATGTCCATAAAGTGCTCTGAGATTGTAAAGAACTAAGTAAATACTAATGATTATTATTTGTAATAATCAATACAAATCAGAAATGTAGAAGCCAGGAAAGAACAAGCTCCAACACCACATATCCCCATCTACCCTTATAAATTGAATAGGAGGGATATACCCACATGAGCCATCTCTCAAGGTACAAAAGATGAGAGGGTAGGGAGACTCGAACCTTACACATTCAGCTTTGTACAGGCTATGACAGAATGAGACAGTTGTTCTGTTTGTTTAATGCATTCTTCCTGGAACAAGTTTTATAGATGAAAAGTTCAGTATTATTACTGGTATCAATTTATTAATTATTATTATTTACATAACACAAATAATGTGCTAACAGAAATCAAATAAAAAAATTAAAACAAACTTTAAAAAAATGCCTCACATCATTTTCCCCTTGGAGAGAAAAAAGGAGAAAAAAGTACCAGACATCACAGATGCTAGTCACATCTGTTAATGCATTTCTGGAAGCCACTCAGATACTATGGTGATGGGGGGTGTTATAATAACCTGAACAGAATAGA
This sequence comes from Mauremys mutica, assembly GCF_020497125.1. Taxonomy (NCBI): domain Eukaryota; kingdom Metazoa; phylum Chordata; order Testudines; family Geoemydidae; genus Mauremys; species Mauremys mutica. Next base: position 3,113,628 of record NC_059087.1, read on the forward strand.
ACAGTTGATTAGAGACACAGAAGACAAGATCCCTTCCCCCAAACGCTTATAATCTAAAGAGGCAATGTACAAATGAGTGAAAGTGTCTGAGTGATGACGCTTAGCATGTCTTTCTAGTTGCATGATTCTTGTGTCTGTCTGTCTCTGTCCATCCGATTAATGCTTCTTTAAGGGAAGACAAAGTAAGGATTCAATTTCTTTGTCATTATGTATGAAAACTACAATGTATCCTCTAAATTTTAGCACAGTCTATGACTACAGAATGATCATTTTGAGAAGTTATTTTTAAGGGAATAGTGCAGACGTACACCCATTAGAAAATGGGAGGTAGTGCTCTCAGTCCCATTGAATTATGCATCACAGATATTAGGAAAGATGGGATATTAGTGGCCACCAAATCCAGCCTCTTGAAGAAATCGTAGAGTTCCTCTACTTTGCTCCCTAAGTATTAACGCAATTTTCTTTCTGAATCACTTTGTGAAGCAGTCTCAAAGACTATTCTAGGAAGACTATTTCATGTTCTTTATCTTTGCACCATGAGGGACTATTACAAATACCTTTTTGTGGCAAGTTGCCACCATTATGAGTCCATATTTTTTCTTAGAAAATATAGCTGGGTGTTATCCAAAAGTGTCATTCACCATCAAACATTGGTGCTGTAATAGTTTAACTAGAAATGCGTCCTGTAGGGACAGAGATTAAGAACAGAGTTGAAACTCATGCAATTTCCTGCCCCTTGTCAAGTTACAGCTCTGTTTCCCTGTTGCATTCTCTCCAAGGTTGTACAATGTCAAATACCAAGGATGAGGTACCTAAACCCGGAGACTATCAAACATGTCCGTAGCTGGGCAGGAGTACACCAGCAGTGTGCCAAGGATTCTCTCAGGGTTTGGGTTCTCTGGCTGCTGAATTTCACTCCCCCTGTCTAATGAAAATTTTTTAAATTAAATAAAACACCAAAAATGATTAAGCAAATGTAAAATCTCATTAAAAGCATGCCAGTGATTTTCTATAAATGCCACTAGTTGAACTGTTAAGTACAATAATAATTTAAAAGTTTGAGGCTCAGCTTCTTCCAGGACCACCATGGTAGCATTCTCTGAAATGCTTCCAGTTCCACACGCAGGGCCAATTAGACAGGCAGAACTGCAGGGTCTCAATGCGTGGATGAGACGATGGTGTAGAGAGGAGGGGTTTAGATTTATTAGGAACTAGGGAAACTTTTGGGAAAGGAGGAGCCTCTACAGGAAGGATGGGCTCCACCGAAACCAAAATGGAACCAGATTGCTGGCACGGAAAATTAAAAAGGTCGTTGAGCAGTTTTTAAACTAAGGGCTGCGGGAAAGCCGACAGGTGCAGAGGAGCATGTGGTTTGGACAGTGACATCCCTTAGGGGAGGATCTATTAATGGAGATTCTCTATGTCCTAGTAAGGAGGTGAGGATGGAAGATGATAACATACAGGTAGGATCTGATGAGAAACAGTCAAATGAAAAAAAGTCTCATTCAATTACATCATGTAATGGGAGACAGCTAAAAAGTGACAAGTGTTTGAAGTGCTTCTATGCCAATGCTAGAAGTCTAAATAATAAGATGGGTGATCTAGAGTGCCTCATATTAAATGAGGATATTGATATAACAGGCATCACAGAAACTTGGTGGAATGAGGATAATCAATGGAACACAGTAATACCAGGGTACAAAATATACCAGAAGGACAGACCAGGTCATGCTGGTGGGGGAGTGGCACCATATGTGAAAAAAGCATAGAATCAAATGAAATAAAACTCTTAAATGAACCAAAATGTACCACAGAATCTCTATGGATACTAATTCCATGCTCTAATAATACGAATTTGGCGGTAGGGATATATTACTGACCACCTTACCAGGATGGTGATAGTGACTGTGAAATGGTCAGGGAGATTGGAGAGGCTATTAAAATAAAAAACTTAATAATAATAATAATAGGGGATTTCAACTATCCCCATATTGACTGGGTACATGTCACCTCAGGACAGGATACAGAGAGAAAGTTTTTTGACACCTTAAATGACTGCTTCTTGGAGCAGCTAGTCCTGGAACCCACAAGAGGTGAGGCAATTCTTGATTTAGTCCTAACTGGAGCACAGGATCTGGTCCAAGAGGTGAATATAGCTGTACCACTTGGTAATGGGGCCCATAATATAATGAAATTTAACATCCCTGTGGCGGGGAAAACACGACAGTGGCTCAACACTGTAGCATTTAATTTCAGATAGGGGAACTACACAAAATGAGGAAGTTAGTGAAACAGACATTAAAAGGTACAACGCCAAAAGTGAAATCCCTCCAAGCTGCACGGAAACTTTTTAAAAACACCATAATAGAGGCTCAACTTAAATGTATACCCCAAATTAAAAAAACATAGTAAGAGAACCAAAAAAGTGCCAATGTGGCTAAACAACAAAGTAAATGAAGCAGTGAGAGGCAAAAAGGCACCCTTTAAAAAGTAGAAGTTAAATCGTCATTAGGAAAATAGAAAGGAGCATAAACTCTGGCAAATGAAGTGTAAAAATATAATTAGGAGGGCCAAAAAAGAATTTAAGAACAGCTAACCAAAGACTCAAAAAGTAATAGCAAATATTGAAATACATCAGAAGCAGGAAGCCTGCTAAATAATCAGTGGAGCCGCTGTACGATCGAGGTGCTAAAGGAGCACTCAAGGACGATAATTCCATTGTGGAGAAACTAAATGAATTCTTGCATCGGTCTTCACAGTTGAGGATGTGAGGGAGATTCCCAACCCTGAACCATTCTTTTTAAGTGACAAATCTGAGGAATTGTCCCGAATTGAGGTGTCAGTGGGGCATAATTTTTGCATGCATTTTCTGTGCAACACTTGACAAAAGATGTAAATCATGATGTCTTTCCAAATTTTGAGAGGCGGCAACAGGAAAAAAAAAAAAGTATTTCCAGAGACTGTTCAACAGGCTGGCTCCTCCTCTGCCAAATCTGATGCAACCTGTCCAAGCAGCTAGCACAGGAAGTGTTCGGCAGGTGGATCAGCATTGCATATGTACAAATGCCTAGCTGTGCAGCAGTAGCTAGCATTCAGATGGTTTGTGCCATGTGTTTGCTGAGGGCCGAGAAGGAATAGGAGAGGATCACCTGCAGTTTTTTCCCCACAAAGAACTCTCCATACCCATCAGCACTCATTATAGTAATAATGCTCTTCTATAACAGGCAAACAGCTACTAATGCCTTGACTGACTGGACTCTAGGACATGATGACATTCTGCATCCCCTATGACTGGACAGCAAGGCTTTTTCACTGTAATAGAAATAAATATATGAAATGGAGCAATCTAGACTCTGCTAGCTGGAGGCAAAGAGTAGCATGAAATGATTAACACTGCAACTTCGCTGATATCAATACTTCTAAAAGAAAGAAAGATGTTTCCATTCTTAAATACTAGGTGTGCTAGACCTGATACCCCTCTCACTTACACTAGTGTGAATCAGGAATAGTTTTACTGAAGTCAGTGGAGTAAGACCAATGTATTATTAATTATTATTAGTAGTATTATGTATTTGTATTATTGTAGCACCTAGGAGCCCTCCTCATGGACCAGGACCCCATAGTGCATGGCCCTGTACAAACAGAGAACGAAAAGGCAGTGTCTGTTCCAAGGAGCTTACAACAGGAGTATTCAACAAGAGACAACAGATGGACACAGTCAGACAGCAGAGTACAAGTAAGCAACGAGACAACACCGGTCAACATGACAGGCACTGGGCTGAGCACTCCAGCAGCCTTGCCGTTATCAAGTTTTTTTGCAGGCATCACAGCAGAGGAGAGTTTCAAGGAGAGATCTGATATTTAGGGGGAGTTCTCCCAAGTGTGAGGGGCAGTGGCGAGAAAACACAAAGATGCTTGTCTGAGCATTTGACAAGTGGGTGTTGCAGGCTCGCATCATTGGTGGGAACCCGAATGAAGATGAGAGGAAGGGTGGAGCTAGGTTCTGAAGGGCCTTGAAAGTGAAGACAAACAGCTTGTGTTTCGCGGTGTCACTGAGACTAGGCTTTTGGGGCCGCTGTGGCTGAGATGACTCATTGAGGGAGAAGGATATAGCCAGGCACTACAAGTAACATGTTAAAAACACCCAAGTGACTTTGGAGCCTAGGTCACATTTTCAACAGTGACTTAGGCACTCAGGCACCTAAATCCCATTCACTTGCAATACGATTTGGGCTCCTAAGTGCCTACGTCACTTTTGAAGATCGAACTTAGGTCCTTTTGAAATTCTTACTCTCGGATCCTGATCCAACCTCCAGTGAAGTCAATGGGAGCCTTTCCAGCCAGCCTCAAAGGCAGAGTTTCTCCAAAATCATCCCCCAAGATTATTGACAACAACCCTGGTTCTCACTCCGGGGGATTTAGTGCATGGACTTGAATCTCTGTATTTAAAGTGTGCCACCTTCCTCAAAAACAATGCCTGCCTATTTCTCCCTGTACTGAAGATTTTCTCTTCCGTGCATGATAAGGAACATAAGAAACATAAGAACATAAGAACGGCCGTACCAGGTCAGACCAAAGGTCCATCTAGCCCAGTATCCTGCCTACCGACAGTGGCCAATGCCAGATGCCCCAGAAGGAGTGGACCTAACAGGCAATGATCAAGTGATCTCTCTCCTGCCATCCATCTCCACCCGCTGACAAACAGAGGCTAGGGACACCATTCCTTACCCATCCTGGCTAATAGCCATTCATGGACTTAACGGAAATTAATAACATGACATTCTGCACAAACTCAGCTATTCCCTGTTAAGTGATACATATTTGTTCCATTCACCCAGTGTACATAATTTCAGATTACTGATTGGTCAATTTATACAATTAGCCCTGGGGCAGAATGGGGGTGGGCATAGAGATATTTCTCTCTAATTATCATGCTTCATTATAAAACTGAGCAGCTGGCTCCTAAACCATTGTTTTTATATTTTGCAATTTATGATGGAAAATGTTTATTAACACAACTGACTGAGATCATTACTATACATGGGTTTCCAACCCATTTTTCCCCCTAAAGTCAAATTATTTCAAACTGTTAAACATACTGTACTCTATATAATATACTGTAGTCTATATAAGCATAGCTCTGACGACAATTAATTCTATTGTTTAAATGAGCATAAAAACTTCTATAGAAATAACCAGCAGGAAATTAGGGATAGCTGATACTTTCTTTTTTGTGAGAATACGCAAAGTAACAAGGGTGTTACCTCCTCTCACTCTGATCCCTGGGAGGTAATTCAATCTTTAACTGTAATTTGTAAGGAACAAGTTCTCAATGCCTTATTTAACTACTGGGGAAAATGGCAACATTTCTTGTCAGACATACAAGGACTGAATTATCTATTGACCCCGTCCACCCTGCACCCACCACGATCCAGAACAACTAATCAAATGGCTCATATTGGCACTTGGAAACTTCAAGCATTTTTTTGCAAGAACGTTCATGTGTTGAATCTACCAGCATTTTTATACCATGCCCATTACCGTGGTACCTTAGTGCCTATTATTACTCATCAGGTTTTTTTTTGAGAATATAGGCGTTAAAAGCTCTAATGCTTGAAACTATTTTCTAACATGAGCCTTATTACTGTATCAGAACGATTTCTAGCATCTACTAGAAAGCCTTTTGCCACAGTTACTGCATATCTACAAGCTTTCTTATGCCCTGCAGGGAGTCATAAATTTTGCAAGAAGTCTTGATAATGCTCCTTAAACCCTTAACCTGTTCATGGGTTATTTCTTGCTTCACTTGCAATGCAGTGATGCGTCAAAGATCAGGATTTCACACAAGGCAGGTTTAAATTTTGGGTTCAGTGATTCCAGGCAAAGTCTAACTTCTTCAGGGCATTAACACTGTCGTTACAAATTAAAACTACTCCTGTGCTCTTTGATTTTTCAAAAACGAAGAGTCCGGTGGCACCTTAAAGACTAACAGATTTATTTGGGCATAAGCTTTTGTGGGTTAAAAAAACCCACTGATGCCTCGTTGTTTTTGTGGATACAGACTAACACAGCTACCCCTCTACTATTTGATTTTTCAGTACGCCTCCTCCTGTTGTATAAAAGCCTCTTCCTCTCTGGCCAGTCTTCCTTTTATTAACAAGTGTCTCATGTGTTTAATTAAAGACAAATAGGTGTTAGGAATTCTAACATGAAAAGATGCGGCAGGGTTTTGTGAGGTACTTTTGAAAGTAAACAAACCTTTCCACCTGGAAGTTGTTTCTCAGTTGGCTCATCTTCTCGTTCATTCTAATCATTTCTCCTCCTAGATTCAATATTAAGATATATATAAAACCACACGTTTAATCCTGCAGCCCTTTCTTAGGTGAGTAATTAGTAGCCATAGTAAATATCTATATTATGGGAGCACCCAAATGCCCTGCTGAAGTCAAGTATTTATATGCACAAGAGACATAGGGGCCAGCATGACAGTTAATGTTTCAGATAAGTCCCATCAGCTGTCTCACTCTAGGGTTCCTTGCTCCTCTGCTGGAGGTGGAAAAGATTCTAACCTTAATGTTCTTGCCAAGTGAAGAGAAAGTTCTAAAATAACAATCAAAACAGCTCAAAGAATCCCCATCGGTTTTGCTCCCGTTTTCTAATCTCTCCTCCTTGGTTAGGAATAAGATAAGATAAGATCATTCTGTCCCCCGTACTTTAACACATGCTTTGCTGGCCCATGAACACTTCTGAGGAGGGGAGAGGGCAAAGGCAGAGCTAATAAGGAAGAGAGCATGAGGAGAGGACATTGGGGGGAAATGTAACAACTGGAGCCTGAAAGCAATATCTGGAAATATTTACCCCAATGAAAAAGTGAAAACAGAGAATTTGCTTTGACTCTGTAAGTGTCCCTTTTGCTAGAGACGAATTTCATTGCCTGGGGTGTTCACAGAAGCAAAATGCACTTTAAGAAATATTTGCAGAAAGCACATTTTTCTCTCAAATTATTCATATTGGAAACTTTTTCTAACTGTTACGGTCACCCATGCAGAGGGAGAAGCTTTCGAGTTTACACAGAGCTGACACAGCTACAACACCATGGCATCTAGACTTTTACAGACAGACTCCACTCTTTAGTTCCCTTGATTTCCTATCACACACACAGTTGCAAGAGAAATGTAAACATCTTAATCATGAAAGCAATCCTGCACTTTTCCCACTCTCAAGGAATGTCACCTTGCTTGTGAACTAGGGCAGCAGACACCTGATATCAAAGGAATCTCTGTAATTTGGGCCACAAGTCTAATTAATCCACACTAGCAGCAATGGTTGTCACTTTTAAATCACAGCAGTTCCGTGCACTGGGATTTCTCAGCAGCAAATCCCAATTGCTTGCTAGACATGGTCAGAACATTTTCAGCTACATGAAATTTTGCTGAGACATTTCAGTTTTGCTGAAGTTTTCAACAGGCAAGGAAAGAGCACCCAAGATATCACTCTCCATAGGCTGGTGGTTAGGGCACTATCATGGGATGTGGGAGAGCTGGGGTCAAGTCCCCGATGTAGAACACTGTTCTCCACCCCAGTTACTCTGCAGCAGGGATGTGAACCTGCACTGCCAGCGTACAAGCACCCTCCCTTTCCTTCCTGGATCGAAGAGCTCGGGGTTTGATCCAAAAGGAGATGGTTTCAACACAATTCTTCTTTCGTGAACACATTCAAAAGGCTCAATTTTCATCCCTGTGTGGAACTAAAATAAATTTTGGAACCTTGCAAGTTGCCACCAAATGGAATTGCCGTCCTCCAGACAGCTCTACTGCTAACCCATATGTTGGATCCAACTTCAAGCTCTTAGAATTGCTTCTTGACAGAGTTTTTAGGAGTTTGGCTTTAAGTCAAGTAACGTGCAACAAGCAAAGTAACTGAACATAAAAAGCATTGATTAAATGCAATTAATTAAAAAACACTGAACTGTAAAATGGGAATTAAGGACAGCTGTGTGCTGAAAAATACATGCCCTGGTGGTCTTGCAATACAGTGAAGATGGAGTTCAAAGTTATCCATTCCCAGTGCTTTCCCATTCCATAGTAAAAAATATCCTGGCACCTGGAAGAGCCATCACTGACCTAATGCTTCTAGAGGCTTGTAAAGTAGAAATTTTCCCTGAGAAAAGAGTGCGGACAGGTACATGTCTTCACAGCCTGAGTCAATGGGGTTAGGAGAAATCTTTTTGTTACCCATAGGTTATATTTCTCTTTTGGCCCTTTACGGTCCCTAAGCCAAGGCCTCCAGACTTTTTACTGAGTTTAGTCTGAGGGGAATTTAAACGTTTCCCAATGCGCACAGGGTTATCCCTAAATCGACGCGGGATGAGTCAGCTTGCTGCCTGTGATACACAGCTCTAAAAAAGGACATGCCTAGGACCTGGCTAGTGGACGTGTAAAAGAAAAGCACACAGACAGATACTCCAATGCAGTGCAACTGCTGCATGCACTCTGGCTGTCACAGCCTGACTGTGCCACGGCTGGTCAGCCTAGTGTCAGGGTGACCTTCTGGTAGCACAGAGCTGATGGAGCTCACCCTCACTCTCCTCACTGGTGGGGTAGCTGGGAAAAGGGAGAGTGGCTGGTGGAAACAGATGTGGCAGGGGCCTCCCTATGCTTTGCTGATCCTCAGCTGCGTTTTCAGCCATGTAATCACTGCAGCCTGGCATAGATGAGAGTCACCCTCGGGCCACTCTGACACTGAATAGGGGGACTGGCCTACACAGAGCAGCAGCAGGATCTGGGAGAGCTTAGCCACCTTTACACACACACACACACACACACCCTGAGCTGCATTCTCCGCAGTTTGACCACACTGAGGAATGTGGCCCACAAATCTTTTGCAAAGGTGGGTGCGCTTTTTGGCAGTGTAAGATACTTGGGGTAAAATCTAAGGGTATGTCTACACTATGAAATTAGGTTGATTTTATATGTCGATTTTTTAGAATGCGATTTTATACAGTCTCTTGCGTATGTCCGCACTAAGCGCATTAAGTCGGCGGAGTGTGTCCTCACTACCGCGGCTAGCATCGACGTAGAGAGCGGTGCACTGTGGGTAGCTATCCCACAGTTCCCGCAGTCTCCGCTGCCCATTGGCAATCTGGGTTAAGCTGCCAATGCCTGATGGGGCAAAAACTTTGTCATGGGTGGTTTTGGGTACATGTCGTCAGCCGCCACCCCCCCCTTCCGTGAAAGCAACGGCAGACAATCATTTCACACCTTATTTCCGGAGTTCCGTCCGCCGGACCCGCTGCCAGTCTGGGGCTCTGTCCGCCAGCTCCTGCCAGCCGGGGTCCTGCTCAGCCCCGCTCAGCTGGCAGACCTCGGTGAGGTCGATCAGGGGTGCCTGGACAGACATGGCTATCCTCCTCTTAGAGCACCGAATGGCAGTGACTCCAGGTCATTCTCTTCTTTAAGTTTCATCTCATGGAGATTCAGTCCTGCCTGAGCTGGAGGCTTCTGCCTCGGGCTGCTCTCCCAGCCGGCAGCACTGCACGGTTGCACCTGCCCCAGCCTGCCCCTTGCTCCCATGGCTCATGAAGCCAGGACAGTAGTAAGGAGCAGTTCAACTTGTGGAATGACAAATCAGAAGGAAGGATCGCAGGCTATGGGCCACGTTAAGATTATTTCAGAGTCCTAGATAGCATTTAGTCCCTATAAAAGGCTTCGTGAAAATTTTCCCCTGCTCTTAACAAAAATGTTAATTTATCAGAGCAGCTGAAAGGGTAAAGAACCCAGGACTATAACTTAGAGAGAGCTTCCATATTATTTAACTCATAATTGATATAATTCCAAGTAAAATTTCACTGTTCTAAGACTAAAAATGCAGGAAGGGAGTCAGAAAAAGGAAAGTGACCTGCTTCCGCCTGGTTTCAAACCAGGGACGTTTCGTATGTTAGGTGAACATGAGCACCTCTACACTACAGGGCTTTTGTACATTAGGTGAATGTGATAACCACTACACTATGGGGCTTCTCTTTTTTCGCCACAGACTTTTCCGAATGCTCAGGAATGTTTTCTCTAGCTTCAGGAGCTACCGAATGCAATGTCTATATCTATAGCCTTCCTGCTCACACAGCAGTCGTGCCCCAGCCAAGGCTGACACAGCACGGAGTGCATGTGACACAGCGACCTGGCTCGGGCAGGATGGCTAGCAAGACATGATACTTTTGCCGTTAAGCAAACACCACAATTCTTTCCTGGCCTCTGCCACTGAATGCCTCCATGCATTACGCGGTGCCCTATCAGTGCGGGAGGACTGCATGAGCTCGGAAAACATGGCATCGCAAGTGCATTTTTTTCACCTTCTAATCTGCAATAACCTCAGGGACGGAGCGTAGAAACATTCTGGGGGGACTGCATGGTCACCTGTGCTGCTGAGTTTGCCATGCTGGCAAACAAGAAATGAAATTCAAAAATTCCCGGGGCTTTTCCTGTATATCTGGCTAGTGCATCTGAGTTCAAAGTGCTGTCCAGAGCAGTCACAATGTAGCACTCTGGGATAGCTCCTGGAGGTCAATACCGTCGAATTGCATCCACACTACCCCAAATTCAACCCGGCGATGTCGATTTCAGCGCTAATCCCCTCGTCAGGGAGGAGTACAGAAATCGATTTTAAGAGCCCTGTAATTTGACAAAAATGGCTTCATCGCGTGGATGGGTGCAGGGTTAAATCAATCTAATGCTGCTAAATTCAACCTAAACTCACAGTGTAGACCAGGGCCAAGAGGCACATCCCAGAACTAGCAGTCCAGGGACAGGAGGGAGATGGCAGATTTAAGCCACCTTTGCCCCTGCCTGTTCTTGGGCTGCCCTGGGGCTGAAGTGGAGCCCAGAAGGGTACCTCAGAGAGACCAGGGGACGGAACATCTTACGGCAGCCCCCCAAGCTGCCCTACTCCAGCCCAGCCCTCCCAGCCCCACTCCTGGCCTGACCCCTACCCCACCCTTGCAAGGAGAGTCTCGAAAGGCAGCCTTACCGCTGCTCTCCTCCCTGCCTGCACTAGGGGAAGTGGGGCTTTTTTAGGGCCCATTTATGCTGCTCCATCCCTTTTGACTTGGCATAAAGGGGCCAGAGCAGGGGCAAGGGTCTCACCCTCAACCTTTCTAGAAACGTTGTAGTTGTTGGTTTAAATGTAACCAGCATAATATTAAAACTCATGTTCCATCCAGCCATTCGGTTCATACTGACCTGCTGGATCTGTATTAAAGACATAAATAATGGAAACGTAGCAGAAATCTTAATTGTGTAATAAAGCAAATAAAAACAATTAGAGGCACCACAATAAAAACTAAGTATTACATCAGGGAGCTAATCTCAGCTGGTATTGAAGAAGCTCTTTCACTGTATATACTGATTAGACAAACAGAAGTCAAGAGGGAATTATAGAGCATACAATGGTCTACAGTCTGGCTTGCATGCAACTTAATAAAGGAAGAAAATCCATAATTGACTAATTCACTGATAACTTTTCATGGACAGATGAAAAACTGGGAATTGTGCCGATATTGAAATGACACGAGCTAATTCAGTTCCTGTCACATCATCTTCTGAAGGGTAAATGATGTATTACTGGAGCTTAAAGACATCATCTCCAGAAGGAGTTTATGGTACCTTGCGAGATCACATCACAAATGTGTGACACCAGTGAAAGATCATGGGACCTTCTATAAACAATGGAGGCTCTGAAAATGTACAGCATATACCCAAGATTGATGAATTAAGCTGAAAGACAAATTGGAGGAAGGGCACTTGACATTTTGCACCGATGTCTGCTCTCCAAGAGTAAATTGCACAGAGTCTGTGACTGGTGCATCCCATCTGACACTCACCGTCGATTGCCTCTAGGAAACTTTTAAAATATTCTCCTTGGCAACAATTCTGGTTCCTTTACAGGTGAAATGCTTTCTAATTATTTTTCTTCCCTTGCTTTTTACATGCTACGTCTATTTGCATACACAGCTCGATCTCGAAGATTTTCTCTGTTCCAACTGCTTGCTTACCTGAAGTCAGTACTCGAGACATGACCTCAGAATTGGCAAGGAATGTCACTAGCAGATGATGATGACATTAACAAGGAAATAAACAGCAGGAGAAGCCAAATGTAGCTTGTAGCAAATATGGGGGACTAGAGATACAGAGAAATACTCTGCTAATCTACTGACATGCAGGGGGTAGGACTGTCTCTACAAGAAATGGTTTTCAGGATGTTGAGCATGAGCAGCACTCAGCACCCAGATCCCACAGAACCCACAACCACAGAACAACAGGGTCCCCCCCGGTCACAGTCTCAGTGCTCTGGAACCGCTCTGAATGAAGTCAGGCAGGACTCTTCCCCTCAGGGCACCTGTCATCAGGGCAAGGAGCCTGCTCGGTTTCAGCGCTTCCTGGGTCTGACCTCTGTTCACACCGTGAGCTTCCTGCAGTGAATCCACTGGATGGGACACCTGGGGAAGCCTCGCATGCCCCCAAAGAGGCCACACACCCCAACTTCGCAGTCAGCCGTGACTCTCAACCAGCGTTTATTGGCCAATGGGAACACAGCATAGAACAGAGCTTGTTAGCACGGAAATCAGGGACATTCAGTTTCCACCAGCCCAGCTGGCCCACGTCTGGGCTTTGTCTTCTTCCCCGGCAAACAGGTCACCTGGTCTCTTTGTTCTCCAACACCTTCAGCTGGCTCCTTGCAGAGGAGGGGGCCCGGCCATCAGTTGCCAGGATACAGTGCTGGACACTCTCTGTGCCCAGGCAGCCAGTTGGCAGTCACACCTGCCCTCTAGGGGTCTCTACAACGACCACACACTCTTAGCCCACCTCCTGGATACTTCAGTAACACATAGGGGAAACTGAGGCACACACAGAGTATTCAGAGAAAACTTTAAGAACATTCCGACTTTGTCACACCCCTTAATTGGACTCCTGTGCACTACGCCAATACAAATAATAAATTATAACAACAACCACCAAGCACACCATGCCTGCTCCCCAAAATGGACAATGGCAAGTGGCCAGCTACTGCTAAATTGTGGCTCAAATCAGCATCAATATCCTGAGAGAGATTTGCAGCAAGTTCGTGTCATGTCGTATTTTGCTATCATGGGTTGTTGCTGTTTGTGGAGGGGTCTACTGCTTTGGCTGCTCATATTTGCCTTGCTGCCAGCCATGCGGGAGGCAATGCTGGGGGTTTGAACCCCACAGTGATAATGGCATTGAGCGCTGAGGTTTGTTCGCCTCCAAGGTAATCACTTGCACATCCTGGTAGCTCAGCCTTGGGATGAGGCCACTGATTGGGAAGAGAGTGGACATTAATAATAGAGCAAAATCCCCAGGTGTTTCTGTAAGTGCAAGCAGGCTGCAGATGCAGCTGCTGTATCACAGCTCTGTGGCCCTAGGCAGACATCTGGGCTCCCTACTTTACCGCCTGCAACCTGCAAGAGAAAAGCTCCTCCTGTGGAAACCAAAGAGAATGGGGTGTCTAGAAAGGCTGTCTCTCTCGTCTCTGTCTCCCTGGCAGATTAAAGATGGAGGGAGACTGCAGTCTGCTCTGCAATACTCTCTTCACTGCCCTCTTTGCTATTTAGCTGGGTGCATGCATTTTTAATTGAGATGGGAAAATGCCCTTCCCCTGAGTGAGTGTGTACCGAATAGGAAGGAAAGCTGAGCCTCACTGCCGGCGCCAGCGGCCATGCGCTACGTTGCTCATTATAATACCTGGCTGTATTTTTCTTCATTTCAGTGGAGGAAAAAAATTCTCTCTGTAAAATGGAAGCTGGTGCCTCCCTTGTCATTACAGAGAGTTATTGTCTGCTCCTGTGCGGTAGCTACGCAGATCTGCTTCTCTCCCTTCACTGCCATTTCCAAGGACAGCCAGAGAGCCAAGGATCCAAGTCCTCACGCAGGCTAAAAACTCCCCTGGAATCCACAGTAAGGACGGCAGGGATTCACCAACCACGTGGGAAAAAAACTTCTCGTGTATCCGCACTTTGGAGAGGACTCACTGGATCAAAGGGGTCTTTGTTTTAGTCCTTCTCCCTCCAACCCAGAGAAAAAAGGGGGAAGCAGGGGCTCCTGATAACACTCTCAGATTCCACAAGACTTAAGCCTTGCAGGGAACCATACAAGACTGCAGCATCTGACTCCTAAGATAAAGGAGGTATTTTTGGAAGAAGTGTGCGCCTATCAGCCCTAATTACTGCCTTTCTCAGCTTGATATGCAGATGATGATAATTTATTCATATTGCAGTAACACCCAAGGCCCCAGCCAGGATCATTGTGCAGGGAGATCTACCAACAACACAGATTGTGGACAAGCAGGGTCCCTCCCCCCAGAGACCCAAAAAACGGATGAAGAATGGAGGAAAGGCTACAACAGGGCACATATGGTCAGGATGGGAGAAGGCTGGTGCTGGGGCCAGAGCCAGTGGGGTCACAAGATGTGGAGGCAGGTCCCATTGCCTTGTCCAGTGGGGGCTAATGGGATGATGTGGTGGGAGGGATCTCATCCCTGGAGTCCTTGCCTGAGGGGTTACCATGGGAGGCGATGATCTGGCCCTATAGAATTTCAGAGAGATCGATCTCCTTTTGTAGATCTTTTGAACCTTTCTATAGCAGGGGTGTATTTCTCTATTACATGCTATAGGGACTGTCTGTGACGGGGCGTATTACGTCTCTCTGATCCCCTGCTGGAGTCTTACTATACCCCGCCCCAGGAAAGGAGCAGCAAAGATGGGTCCTCTGGGCCTGCCTAGAGAGGCCTCACAGCAGCAGCCAATCAAAGCCCAGCAGGCTCAGCTAAAAGGATCTACAGGGCCTTAGCAGGGCAGTTCCTGGAAGAAGCAGGGGCCAGTGGCACAGGTGCTCGAGGGACAACTCGAGTTTGGTTCTGGCTGCATTTGCTGAAGCTGGGAGAGCGAATACCTGAGAACATCCAGCCAAAGCTAAGGGACCGTGAAGATAAAGGGGCCAGGTGGGAAGAGGCCCAAGGAAATGGCAGTAGTGACTTGCAGAGAGCAGCACCTGTCTGCTGTTCATAGGGTCCCTGGGCTGGAACTCGGAGCAGTGGGCTGGCCCAGGTTCCCCCATGCGCAAAGTGCTGTAAACCCCAAGAAGGGGACAAGGCTTATTTAGAAGCCAGAGTAAAGGGCTGAATTTAAAGGGCCCAGGGCCAGGGCTGAAGACCTTGGTGAGGGCAGATAGTTTAGTTGGACTTTTGCTACCCTGGACAGGGTTCATTTTGACTGAGTGATCTGGTCAGAAGGCCGAGCCACTGAAGACCCACCAAGTGAGGTCGATAACCTACGGGGTGCCAGGAGTGGGAAAAGGCCTGCAGTACTGCACGCAGCAGCAGGAGGCGCTCAAGACGTGAGGGTCCCCCATCACACTGTCCCATAGGGGACTCTCTGCAAACAGTACTCTCCTAAGTTATCACTAACACAAAAACTCCCTGGTAAATTATTCTTTGACACATTAATTTGGTTTGAGTTTCCAAGAGCACAAAATGAATGTTAAGTGATTTGAATTCCTTCCAGGGAGTGTGTTCTGTGTCCATTCAGAATTGTGTCAGATTTCCCTTAAACAAAGTTCAGTCGCTGGGTGTCAGACAGCCCAGACGCTGAGGATATATTTGAAAGGAGCACTTGTGAGTGAATGTTAATTGCTTCACAACTCAAAGTATTGCTGGGGGGAGGTTAACTCTTCTTTGTCAGTAAGGTGTCAGATCGATAGATCTGTTTAACATGCTCTCCCTGAGATGCTGTTTCTGTTTATGGTGTTTCCATATAGCAAAGAAGGTTAAATACTGGGCTTATCTCTTTAAAAAAAAGGACTCAGTAGCTTTAGCTAAACTAGCTTCCAGCTAAGAGGATTCGGTCTGTTAAATATATAGCTGCTTCCTCTAGCCCTTTGGTGACCATTCATTCATAGCAATAGAACAGAGCGGACTGCTGAGTTCCTTCGCACATACAGCCATATACATGAGCAGAAACCCCAGTGAAGTTGCATCAGTGTGAAAGGAGAATCAGGGGCTGGTTCTTGAAGGGTGGGTTCCTTCCTTCACAATGGCTAGGTGGTCTCTGATCTCTTCAGAAGTGATGAACACCCAAATCAACAGGATTTGCAGCTTCAGTTTTGAAGCTGAACCTTTTTTTTTTTTTCAAATGCTCACAGCACTTCAGTAATAGCTCAGGTTAGCAAAGTGTTGTCTAGACACATATTGACTCGTTGCGGAGCCTCTTTCTCCACTGATTCCAGTTACACTAATGGTTGAGTAAAGTACCACTCAACATAAGAACGGACAGACTGGGTCAGACCAAAGGTCCATCTAGCCCCGTATCCTGTCTTCCGACAGTGGCCAATGCCAAATGCCCCAGAGGGAATGAACAGAACAAGTAATCATCAAGTGATCCATCCCCTGTCACCCATTGCCAGCTTCTGGCAAACAGAGGCAAGGGACACCATCCCTGCCCATCCTGGCTAACAGCCATTGATGGACCTATCCTCCATAAATTTATCTAGTTCGTTTTTGAACCCTGTTGTAGTCTTGGCCTTCACAACATCCTCTGGCAAGGAGTTCCACAGGTTGACTGTGTGTTGTGTGAAAAAATACTTTTTTGTTTGTTTCAAACCTGCTGCCTGTTAATTTCATTTGGTGGCCCTTAGTTCTTGTGTTATGAGAACATGTAAATAACACTTCCTTATTCACTTTCTCCACACCAGTCATGATTTTATAGACCTCTATCATATCCCCCCTTAGTCGTCTCTTTTCCAAGCTGAAAAGTCCCAGTCTTATAAATCTCTCCTCAGACGGCTGCTGTTCCATACCCCTAATCATTTTTGTTGCCCTTTTCGGAACCTTTTCCGAGTCCAATATATATTTTTTGAGATGGGGCGACCACATCTGCACGCAGTATTCAAGATGTGGGCGTACCATGGATTTATAGAGAGGCAATATGATATTTTCTGTTCTATTATCTGTCTCTCCCTGAATGATTCCCAACATTCTGTTCACCTTTTTGACTGTCACTGCACACTGAGTGGATGTTTTCAGAGAACTGTCCACAATGACTCCAAGATCTTTCTTGAGTGATACAGTGTTGGGCCACTATGGTATTTTCCCCGCCACAGGAATGTTAAATTTAATTATATTATGGTCCCTATTACCAAGCGGTCCAGCTATATTCACTTCTTGGACCTGGTCCTGTATTCCACTTTGGACTAAATCAAGAATTGCCTCTCCTCTTGTGGGTTCCAGGACTAGCTGCTCCAAGAAGCAGTCATTTAAGGTGTCAAGAAACTTTCTCTCTGCATCCTGTCCTGAGGTGACGTGTACCCAGTCAATATGGGGAGTTGAAATCCCCCATTATTTTTTATGTTAATAGCCTGTCTAATCTCCCTGAGCATTTCACAGTCACTATCACCATCCTGGTAAGGTGGTTGGTAATATATCCCTACCGCCAAATTCGTATTATTAGAGCACGGAATTACTATCCAGAGAGATTCTATGGTACAGTTTGGTTCATTTAAGATTGTTACTTCATTTGATTCTACGCTTTTTTCACATATGGCGCCACTCCCCCACCAGCATGACCTGGTCTGTCCTTCTGGTATATTTTGTACCCTGGTATTACTCTGTCCCATTGATTATCCTCATTCCACCAAGTTTCTGTGATGCCTGTTATATCAATATCCTCATTTAATATGAGGCACTCTAGATCACCCATCTTATTATTTAGACTTCTAGCATTGGTATAGAAGCACTTCAAACACTTGTCACTTTTTAGCTGTCTCCCATTACATGATGTAATTGAATGAGACTTTTTTTCATTTGACTGTTTCTCATCAGATCCTACCTGTATGTTATCATCTTCCATCCTCACCTCCTTACTAGGACATAGGGCAGGATCTATTAATGGAGATTCTCTAAGGGATGTCACTGTCTGAACCACATGCTCCTCTGCACCTGTCGGCTTTCCCGCAGCCCTTAGTTTAAAAACTGCTCAACGACCTTTTTAATTTTAAGTGCCAGCAATCTGGTTCCATTTTGGTTTCGGTGGAGCCCATCCTTCCTGTAGAGGCTCCTCCTTTCCCAAAAGTTTCCCTAGTTCCTAATAAATCTAAACCCCTCCTCCCTACACCATCGTCTCATCCACGCATTGAGACCCTGCAGTTCTGCCTGTCTAATTGGCCCTGCGTGTGGAACTGGAAGCATTTCAGAGAATGCTACCATGGTGGTCCTGGACTTCAATCTCTTACCTAGGAGCCTAAATTTGGCCTCCAGGACCTCTCTCCCATTGGTATCTACATGTACCAGGACCACTGGATCCTCCCCAGCACTACACTTAAGTCTATCTAGATAGCTCAAGAGATCCGCAACCTTTGCACCAGGCAGACACGTCACCATGCGGTTCTCCTGGTCATCGCAAACCCAGCTATCTATGTTTCTAATGAGCAAATCGCCCATTACTAATACCTGTCTCTTCCTAATAACTGGAGTTCCCTCCCCCAGAGAGGTGTCCTCAGTGCGAGAGGATGCCACAACATCACCTGGAAGGTGGGTCTCAATTATGGGATCGTTTCCCTCTGCTCCAGTTGGATGTTCTCCTTCCCTGGGACTTTCATCCTCCTCAACAGCACAGAGGCTGTCAGATGGGGGGTGGGACTGTTCTCCTGTGTCCCGGAAAGTCTCATCTATGTACCTCTCTGTCTCCCTTAGCTCCTCCAGCTCAGCCACCCTGGCCTCCAAACCTGTACACGGTCTCTGAGGGCCAGGAGCTCCTTGCACCAAGTGCACACATACGCCACCTGCCCCTGGGGGTTAATCAGACATGCTGCCTTGGGTACAATAAACTGGGTAGCCCCCACTCTGTCGCTGGACTTCTGCCTTTTTACTCCTGCAGCTGGTTCCTTTGGTCTTGTTTTGTTTTTATCAGGGGGTGTTTTGGGCTTAAGTTTAAAGAAGTTTAAGGAATGGTAAGTGTACATAGCCCCTCCTCACTCCCTCCCTGGACTCAGTCCCTCACAGAACTCCCCTGTTAGCTGCTCCTGGTCGCTTAGGAGGGGGCCCTTTAAAGCCCTGGTCTTCCTGAGTAACCCCATGCCCTGGTAAAGGGTCGATGGGTGCTAAAGGGCTTAGGGATCAAAGCCTCATTAAGAAGCTCTCAACCTCTCAGGGCGCTAGGCTCAGCACCCACAAGGTCAGCACACAGTCCCCCAAACAGACCACATGGTATATTTCAGTCCAGCAGCAAGCACACCACAACAAACACAAACAGACACACAACAGACAACAAACTTTCCCCAGTGGTCAAGTAATTGCTCCTCCTTCACCTGGAGCTAGGCTAGTATTACAACTTGGCTAATAAGAATAATAATTTTTGCACTTATATATCACTTTCCTTCCAAGACTCTCAAATGAGCTAAACAAAGATTAATTAATGTATCCCCACAGCACTCTGGGGCACACCGGGGTGTGACACAGTCGTTGATCGCTTCACGTCCCTTTGCTACGGCGGCTCCCCCCTCTTGGACAAGAGCACTACTGGCCTATTACCATACACCGACGATCAACATGGCCAGGGAGCCGGAAATTCCATCCTTACCGAGTGGGGGCATTGATGGGACAGCAAATCTAACACACGGAGTAAATTCAGGAGTTTGGTTCATGCAGTGTTTGCACAACTATGCCCCAGCTTGGCCTGGTTTCCTCCACACGTTGTGACTATGGGGCTGCGTTGCAGACAATAACTCATGTCAGAAATGTGTCCAGCTCGACATGTGGAGGGCGGTGTACATTGCCTCGCCTCCCTGGACCCAGACGCCATCCTCTGGTTAGAGAACCTGGACAGTGAGCTCTGATGTCGCATACAAGAGGGAGAGAGTGTGCCCATCTACTTAGGTGGCAAAGGATGGGAATTGAATGGTCTGGAACCAGGCAGAGGAGTGCAAGGTATTTATTACCATTGTTGCATAGGCTTATACTATGCAAACTAAACAATGTAATTTCGTACTGCCTTTTCTTGGTGAGATTTTTGTAATAGTATTTGACTTGCACATCACATTACTGCTGTGCGTAGGGCCCAATTTAGGCCCTGATTTAACGAAGTATGTAAACACATCCCAATTCAGCAAAGCGCATGTTTTAAGTACGTTGCTGAATCAGACGTAAATAAGCTACTCTATACACTGGTACTATGCAATGCCCTGGATGCAATGAGGGGGAAATTTAGCACAAATGTGGGCTGGGAAAAACTTTCATAAAGGAGGTTGAAACCATTAAAAATCTCTCTCCCAGATAAGGCAGTAGGAAATGTCATTAAGAATTTAGTTAACATTGTATTCGCCTGCACAATAATAAGTAGCTCAGAGTTTGTGCTTAACTGCCTTGCTGCACTGCAGCCTTACTATAACTATTCCCATGTCCCTTTGTTTTCTTCCCCTCTAATGTCTCTAATTTCTTCCAGATACTTCAGCAGTCCTGCAAACTCTGCCTAACTGCCCTGTTCAAACTGCTGGAACTAGTACTTGGCTCCTAATGGGGAGAGATCTATTAGGGATGTAAGCTGTCCCCACATATGGTAGACGTACTGCAGCAACTTTTGCAAATTGATCTCCTTCCCAAGTAAGCAGGGATTGCACAATCTGTGACTGTCCGTACCAGAGGGCATGGCTTTTGTTTCTATTATCCTGCTGTGGGAAAGATTTGTCCAACCATCGAGCTTGTGGTCAGATGTTATGGATGGCATTTGCTGAACAAACATGATAGCTATCTATCGAGAGCTGAATGCCCCTCTATGTTAAAAAAAACGCCAGCAAGTGAGTTAAGCAAGTAAGAAACAGCGATTCAGTTATGCCGTCTCCAGAGCTCTCTACCAGCTCTGGGCAATACATATAAGCAAGGCTGAATAAGGACCATGAGAGCTGTATCTGCGCCCCCTGTCACCTGAGCAAACACTGTGAAACCGTGTCAGAACCTTGACATTCAAAGCATCATTATCAAAAAGCCAAACACCAGTTTAGTGCCATTGGTAGCATGGAGTCTAAATAGAGTGGGACAAGGGAGAGCAGAGAGGCCAGAGAGAGATTCCTGCAGCCTTTGTGCCAAATCAACGGCTTATGGTGTCATTTCAGATGGCGAGGAGTGTGCTGTCCTTCAGCAGACAGAACGGCCTATTTTTAAAAAGAAGTTAAACAGTTAAAGCGCTCTCTCCCCGCCCTCCCCCCCGTTTGGTGCTGCAATAAGCCTTCTCATTTGGGGCTTGTCTAGTCAGATGATGGACTTTGCTTTCTGACATAATCTTCTGGAAATCTCCCCGTCTTAGGTGCTTATCATCTCTCTGCCCTGAAAACTCAGGGCTGGTCAGGAGAAACGCACCGTACAACCTCTCCTCATTCGTGTGTGGCCAGCAATCACACCCTCCCATATACACAAAGGCTTTAGGAACCATCCATCATATGCTCTAGAAGGAGTAAAAGCAGTCCTCAGACTCAATATCAACCCTGGAAGGGAGAAGTCAGTGAGCGGGGAGGGTGCTCGACACCGGATGATGCAGATGCAGAAACGCCAGTAAACAGGGCTAGGGGCTCAAACCATTGCTCTGGCAACTCTTTCATGCACAAAGTGTCACACAGATTTCTACAGCTACATTTCCAAATGGTGCCCCTGAGTTTGTCATTAGCTGTTTCAGGGCAGACAGGCAGCTCCACTAAGGTCCCCGAGATTCTCAGCCTAAATTGAAACGCAAGAGTTCAGTGTAAGTGCCTCAGCATCCCCCAAACTAAATTATTCTGGAGCAAATTGAGTCATTTCATTAATGTTCTTCCCCAGAAACCTCTGAATGGGTCTCCTCGGAGCACCCCCTGACACCATTTTTTTTTCACCATTATTTTTCAAATAGCCTTTCAAAATTGTTACCTGTCTACTTATTTACAAGTAGATCACAGGAACCTTTCCAAACCCCCTCAGACAGGAAATAGAACTGAGAACAATCCCCTTTCTTTTCTTCACAGCCCAGCTTTCTAAGCAGCACATGAATGCAAAGCTAATGAAAGGGGCTAGGACTGGAATCCCTTCTGTGTTTGTACAGAAAATAGCGCATCCCCCAACCAAATCATCAATAAGATGTAGCTCTGACCCAAGAGCAGCACAGGCCTTTGCCAAGCAGAGTCCTGGATATGGGTCATACGAGTTCCCACACAGCTCAGCCAATGAACCTGCAGCACTCAACCCGAACTATTCCAGTCCTGGACCCCCACATAGCCCTGTCAGCGAATCGCAAGTGTGACCTGCACTGGCCCTGCTATTTCAGGCCTCACATACACCACTCTGCTATGACACCTAAATCCTGACCCGAAGCACCTTGTGCTATTCCAGTGTTGGGCCACTGCCACAGCTCTGACATCGTGCCTGAATTCTGCCTTGCAGCCCCTGGTATTCCAACCTTGGGCCTTCTACTGGGTGGAGGTGGAACCAGAAATGTTGGGGGAAGCTGCCATATGGCCACACAGTCCTGTCAGGGACAGTACTTGGTCCCGCTAGTGAAGGCAGGGGACTGGACTCGATGCCCTTTCAAGGTCCCTTCCAGCTCTATGAGATAGGTATATCTCCATATGTAAGCTACAGAGATTGAGCTTGAATCTCTCTGCTTCCCAAGATAGAGTCCCCCATCCTGTAAGCATGGCTATCAGTCACCTGGCCTCTTCCTTATTTATCACTCCCCTCATTTGTGTTTCATCAGCAAACTTTAGCAGTGATGATATTCTGTTTTCTTCCAGGTCATTTGATTAAAAATGTTAAATAGCACAGGACCAAGAACCAATCCCTGCAGGACCCCACCAGAAACACTCACATTCACACTTCCCCCCTTACAATTACATTTTGAGATGGATACAAGAGTGGGACATCCAAACTAAGCTGAAAATATGCAAAAAGTAAAGACAAGGCAACTCACATCTGGGTGAAGGGGGGGCTTTGTGGGGGAGCGGTGGCAAGAGGATTTCCGATAATGCATTTCCCGTATCTAGTTTGTTATGAATCTTTTGAGTGCTCTAACTACACAGGAAAACAAAAGCCAGGAAGTTTGGGGTGGTGGGGGGGGAGGTTGGCACAAATTAAAGAAAAATTCTTGCCTGATTGTTCTGTATTCTGGTTAAGGATTTGCCTCTCCCTCTCTCTCACCAAAAGAGACTCCTATCTGGCATTTCTATACACCTGTAATATGTAAAAAAGCAAATAAAGAAGTGGTTAAATATGCAAAGTCTACATTTGCTGGTGTAAACAAGAAGTCATGGGGACCTAATTGGCTCTTACATCATTGGAGTTGCCTGGGGTCTAATTCAAGGCAGAATGTATATCAAGAATTTGGTTTTAATTTGAATGCATTTGCCTTTAAATCAAGATATTTCAACAAGACAGTAATGAGCAGAGTTCCGTTTTCATGCCTGTCCAAGAAGGAATTCTGTCCTTCAGATGGAATGCATCATGTGATGAGGAGGTTGCTATGATAACAGTTCTGTTCTTATGATATACGGCTTTGTTACTAGACTCCTTAAATAGAGGTTACATATAAATGACGTCGGCCTTGGGACATATGAGCATCCCAAAATAGTAAGCAGTTATTATTAATGATTTGTAAAGAATGCTCCTGTTGTCTATTCAACTCACAGTCTGTGATGACTGGATACGTTTGTCCTTTGCTATGAAAAACTGTGCAGTGGTGGGTACCAGCATCTTAGGCCCACGCCTGCAAACCCTCATTCAGCCCCGACTCACGGATCCTACTCACAGGAGCACTCGCCTTGATTTCAGTGGCTTTGTGTGCGGGCTGGCAGGGTTGGGTCATTTTCCAAGCGCCATAGAAAAGGCTCATGAGAGACAGGAATCAAATGCCACAGGGTGCTGACTTCACCCTGATTTTCATCCTTGCCCCTCCCCTGCATTTCCTCTCCGTTAATGGCTCTCCCAACACTTTCTGCTATGCCCCGTTTTAACCTTTGCTGAAGCAAATGAAGGATGTTAGCGGAGGGGCTGAGTCAGCACGCTCAGTTCCCTAGACACACCAGCAGCACCTCAGCGGGGATGCTAGGCGAGGATCACCCCTGGGATGTGCCAAACAGCTCCATGGATTTTATTAAAGCCTCAAGTGAATGTGCTGCTCACAGTTTCGTACCTTCTCTTCCTGGGGACATCACTCAGGCACCACAGCTATGGCAGGAGGCGGCTGGGTGACCCATTTTACTGGACTCTAGAAATCCAGTTACGGCCAATTGGTGACCTGCTGGAACCCACAGGCTGTGCCAATACCAACATTTCTTCCAAAAAACATTTTAATCTACTCAGCACAAACTATCTTTTAACTGAACATTTACCAGCATATTGAAAAACACATGGCTCCAGCCCCCACCTGTTACATGAAATCCAGATGCTAAAACACATTTTTTAAAAAAAATGTCCTGCCTCTATCCTGAGGAGGGAAATTTTGTTTTTCACTTTTGCACTGATTTCATAAGAACATCCGCAGCAGCTGATCTTTGCTGTACTAATATAATCTGGTGCTATATTTTAATCCCATTAGGTTGCCATGTGGTTACTTCTAGTCCTCCTGGACTATGAGGAACAGATGTTCCTTAATTGGCATTTCTGCTGCCCAGGAGTTTACATTGCTGAAAGACTTTTTCTTTGCTTTTCATGTTGACATGCAGTGTAAGATCCTGCAGTTTATTTTCACAGCCTAAAATTATATAATGGCATTGGCTGCCCTTACTCCAATTCTCCGCCACAGCTGCTATTTTTTCTACCACGCCAGTGGCACTAATATTAGGTCAAAATGTTTTAGCACAACGAGGAGGTGATTAGGAGTTTGCTGTCTCTGGTTAGGATTTAATTGCCAGCTGTAAAAGTGTAAGGGGGAGCAAGTCCAGGAGCAGCTGGCTCCTTGCCCAGAGGAAAGGAGACATTTTCTTGCTTGAGATCAGTTTGGATTAAGATGCGAGATCTGAAGGTTGATCAGATTGCAGAAGCTGGGGCCTAGGGGAATCTGGCATCCAATTCAATGGGATTTGGGCATCTAACTATTTCAGGCACCTTTGAAAATCCCAGTCAAAAGCTTTGAACCCCACATTGACCTTGACCCTGCAGCCCTCGTGTGTGTAAAACTCCCTTCGAAATCGGTAGGAATTTCACATGTGCAAGGACTACAGGACTGTCGCATGAACATCCGTGTAATAAATACATCTCAGTGCACCCCTCCCGCCCCCCAGGAGACACAGCTACCTGTGGTGGAAGCAGGACTGTAAGATGCTTTAAAAGCACAATTACTTGCTCAAGCAATGTTACTCCAAACAGGACTTTAGCTAGGACACCACGATCAGCTTCACAACAGCTGCGAGAAGAGCTGGGGGAATCTTTGTGACCACAGATAACTATAACTTGGATTTAAACAGGACGTAGTATTGCGAGGGACCTCCTGGGTCATGGCGTTCAGTCCCTGCTAGCGCAGGCAGCCCCATCGGATCCTGTCAAGTGCCATCACAAAACGAGTCAGGTTGTTGGCTTCTTTTGGGAGGCTGGTCCAGAACCTCGCTCCTCAGATGGTTAGAAGCCTTCTTATCCCACCTGAAAGCTGGTAGCTACCACCGAACCAAAGCACAGCACTCCCTAAGAGTAATGGGTCTGATTCTGAACACACTTACACCAGTGTAGATCAGGAGTGACTCCCCAAGGAGTGATACTGGTGTAAATCTGCTGTGAGTGAGATCAGAATCAGGCCCAGAGGCCTAGGACAGGCATAGCTAACAATCTGAAAGCCAATTCAAGTACATAACCGAGAGCCAGATAAACCATCCCCTACAGAGACCTGCCCCGTAGAGGACAGGAAATGCCCTGGGGCTCCCTCTCCTCTGGCAACACTGGGCTCCAGAACCCCGCTCCAGGGGCTCTCCTGGCAGGAGCAAACAGTGACAGCGCCAGTGTAGACAGGGCACCAATGATTCAACCGGAGTCATTCCGACCTGCCCTGAGCAGGGTTCGATGGCACAGTGGTTCAAACCCCCACCACTGGAGCCACAGCAGTGGGAAATGTTCGGACTAGAAGGCTAGTGTAGACAGGCCTTCAGCAGCAGACCCTACGTACACTCAGCCCGTCACAGATCTCTGCTCTCCTCTAGCTAATCCCCTCCCAACCCCTACCCAAAAAAGCCACCAAGCCACCATTTTCTGCCATCCCTTTATTCACGCTGCTTGCTCTTCTGCCCCACCCCCCACCCCGTGTCTGTCCGGTCTGCCTAGCCTGGAGGCTCTCTGGGGAGGGAGGCTCTGCCTGGGTGTCTCTGCAGTGCCCAGTGCAATAGGGTCCTGGGTTTGGTTGGCACTTCCACAGTAAACATAATAACTAACAATAGCCGGCCCAGGCCTCGGCTGGCCCCACGGACTATAAAAGGGGTTTGATGCAGCCCAGCTGGAGATTGGGCTCATTGCCTGCATGCTGTGGAGACTCTACCACGTCCATAAGGAAGCTGCTCCTGTAGTTAACTGATTTCACTGTTACAAGGCTGCACCTGATTCCCAGCTTGTATTTTTCCAGTGTGAGCTTCCAGCCACTGGATATTGGCTTTGTCCCGCTAAAGTGTCATATTGAGGCTTGTCATCCTCTTCCCAGCTGTAGCACTGAGCATCCAAGAGTGAAATAGGCTTGGCTAATACCCCAGTTCTCTCTAAGACATGACCACCGACTCTTCATGAGCTATTACTAATTGCAGCTTACAGCTCACAATAGTCATTACTTAGCACTGCGTCCGTGAAGTGGGAGTCAAATCTTACACTGGTGTTTGGTTAAAAACAACTGAATTCATGAATTTTATTGGAATAGTTTCCTTTTACCCAGCCCTGGTGTTTCCCCATCAAATCTGCCTGGAGAGAGAGGAAGGCGCAGCCTGGCTGCTAGCGCTGCCGGACTAATCATTTATTTTCCAGCAAATAGATTCATCAGAGCTCTCTGAAAGTCATATGTGCTGGAGGGCTCTTGAACACAGAGTCCTAGGGCACAGTCAGTTCATTATTTCCCTATAGAGACCACTGGTTTTTCAGATTAATAAAATATTTTGGTTTTCTACTCAGTGTTTCATAAACAAATCTGGGGGGGGTGGGGGTGGAACCCCCCCCTCAAAAAACCCTGACCCTAGTGTATGGTATGGGGCCGGAGCAGCTTCACTAAACCCGTACACTGCTCTCCTAATCCTCTCATACATTTTAATCACATTAAGTCTCCATGTGGCTATTTCCAGTTCTGGTCTTTGAAGAGGAGATGTTTTTTAATTGGCATTTCTCCTGCCTGGGCATTTATTTGTTAACATAAGGCCAGGCAATTGTAAGGCTCTCTCCCTCTCTCTCTCCCCACCCCCTTAATACTAACACTAAGAGTGAATCTGGAAAGAGAGAGAACCAATGAAGCCTGACACACGAGTCTAAAACCTGCACCAAATCTATTCATCTCTGCTCCTGTTACTGCAG
This sequence comes from Mauremys mutica, assembly GCF_020497125.1. NCBI lineage: Eukaryota > Metazoa > Chordata > Testudines > Geoemydidae > Mauremys > Mauremys mutica. Next base: position 3,141,168 of record NC_059087.1, read on the forward strand.
CAAAACTGTCGGCAAAGAGGCATATTCAAATGTCCTTTGGCTCACTGAGGCATTAGTTCTGATTTTGGCCAAGATTTAACAATAAAGCAGGCTATAAATATTAGCAGTATGCTCTGATGACCTGGCCAGTCACCCAAAGGAGAGGAGACATTGTACTTCAGTGTGTCACTAGCTCCGAAGAAGGTAATGGGGCCTCTACCCAAGCTGTGGCAGCGATTAGTCATGGCTCATTTCCTTTTCGTTTTTAATCCTATGTTTGGCTGCAGCATTCAAAGCATGAAATGGAAAATTACTATCTTTGAAAAACACTTTTCACATGAACCCAGAACCATAAACAAAGGTGATTTTATGAAAAATAAACTGAGCTGTGACTGGACACTTGCCAGGGCAGTGGGGCATTTTGACATTGTTTCTAATAATGGCCAAATATTCTTTGCTGAGCCTTCCCATTGCTCCATAAGAACTAAAGCTGTGGTCTCTCTACTGTCTCAGAATCCCTAACATGTGTGGAGTCACACTCTGCAAACCCTTGCTCAGCTTTCTATGGATTTCTCCCCCTCGTTTTCTCGAATCACTGTCCTTAAAGAGAGAAAAAATTAGGACTTCCTGAGAACTGGCAGCAAGTCCAGAGAGGATTCCTTATTTCACCATCAAGATGGCAACCTGCACTGACCACCTCCTGTTCGGCCCCAGAACGTGGACATGAATGTCACAGAGGTAACGTAGCACAGGCAGGCAATGAGCAGTTTCCCCAGCCACACAGAGCTCAGCTAATAAACCTCTCTGCTCTCTCAAGCAGGTATTCAATTAGGGTTACTTATGTGGTGGAGGAACAGGCAATGGGATGTGACCAAATTTGTGCTTAAAAATCATTAGTTTTCTTAAAATACTAATAAATATTGGGTTCCTTTTACTGTCTCCTGGTTTTTGAGCCAACAGAGGTTCTGAAACCCTCTGAAACCTGGAGGGATAGAAACTTGCTTTAAAAAAAAAAAAAAAAAAAAAAAGCTGAGATTCTGATGTAATCCCATGATCCCACAGTCTAGAGCTTTAAGACAAACACCAAATATTGTGAGACTTGCAATAAAATGATGAGAGTTGTCCGCATTTTGGTGAAAAGGTCTGTTTCCTGCTGCATTTCATGTCTAAAGTGCCTAGGCTGAACACCAGATAAACTATCCCTAGTATGGTTGGAAGTAAACATTTCATATTTTAAAGATTATTGCTTTCATCTGATTATTTTTCTGACCAGGGCTTGATATTTATCAAAAATTCTTAACATATGGCACAAAGCAACACTCATCCAAATGCAGTAAGTTTAAGCTCAAGAGACACTGCTTTGCTAAAGACAATAGAAGTCTATGTGAATACATTTGTATTGTCACTTTTCTTTTAATTAAACTTGTTTTCCCATCCAGAGAGACAATCCATCCTCCAGCTGATGCAGTCTCATATTAGTGCACCTTTCAGGTTAAAGCAAAGTCCAGTGCTTTTGACTGACACTATTAAAAAAGTGACCAGGCAAATGGAAACAATCAGAAGCATGTATATTTGGACTAAATAATCTATCTTGGTGCACTTGATTCTTTTGCATCATCTTGTTGTTTATGCTGCTGATCAAATGTGTGAATCCAAAGGTAAGTGAAAGTGGCACTGCTTTAGAATGACCTCTGGAGCCTGCCAGGTATCTTTGCATAATTATTACACAGGCAGTTCTTGCATGTTTCTTGCTAGCTGATAAAATCCATTCCTGCACCTCTTCAATTGGCAAATCTGGGATTTTAACAGTTGCCCAGGATTAATTTGCAGTGGCAAAACAGGCCACAGAGGGAGGGATCACCCAATGACTATGCCACAAATACTTGCAGCTCACCTGAACACCTGACGGGCCTGAAAGTACAACAGAGCCTTCCGTAATGTGATGAAAAGAAAGCGGCAGCCTTGGAAAACTTGCCCATGGAAGGTGGAGATAATGGTTTGTTAAAGTTACAGGGTCACTGCTTGAATGGGTTTGGGGAGGGGAGGAAGAAGTCTACTGAATGGGAGGAAAGTCAAAGAGACGTAGGCTGGGAGTGAGGGGCAGGGTTTTAACCAGCTTTGTGACCAAGCTAGGCACCATCACATGAGGTAGGAAAGGCAGGACACCAGCTGGAGGGGGCAGGGAGTGGCAAATGGCATCATAACGATAGGCATGGGAGTGAGATCTTGTGCTTTTGAGTGAAAAGTTGCTGAAATGCACATTTCTCTGGAACCCAGCGATGGTTTCTGGTGAGCCTAGCTCTGAGGGGCTGCACCTTTAAAACAGAGACATCTGCCCAAAACATGCTCTTAAACATAACATCCCATGCATAGGGCTAGTGGCATTCCACATACCTTAGCAAAGCAAGGGCAGAAAATGCCCTTTGGACATCTGCAGCAAATTCTGCAGCTACCTGGCCTTAGGGACTCCCCACCTCCCTCAGCTATGGAGCTTCCTGACTACAATCAAAAGCGAATCCCTCCACTAGACGACTGAAGCCTGGAGAAGGCAGCACGATTTGCCCTGTTGCTCCCCCTGAAGCTATCAGTTCTAACATGCAGCGAGTTGTGGGGAAGTAAGGATGGAACTCACTGATTTGGAAGATGCCACATCCGCCTCCTGTCCAAGTCTCATTTGCAGCTAGCCCAGTGTTGTACATGTGACCTGTTGTACAGAAGGTTCCAGCTTAGCCACACAGACGTCCATGAATCCTTCACCGGTCATCAGTTCTAAGGCCAGAAAGGACCATTGTGATCATCTGCCTGATCTCGTTCATAGCACTGACAATAAGACCTCCCTGAATTAATTCCTGGTTGATCAAAGACAGATCTTTTAGAGACACATCCGATCTTGATTTAAAGATGGCCAGTGATGGAGAATCCACCACACCCCTTGGGAAATTGTTCCAGTGGTTAATTACCCTCATTGTTAACATTTTGCACCTTATTTCTAGTCTGAATTTGTCCAGCTTAACGTCCAGCCCTTGGATCTTGCTACACCTTTGTCTGCTAGACTGAAATGTCCTCTATTGTCAAATTTCTGTTCCTCGGGTATGTGCCGAAGCCTCTCCAGCTTCATCTGTAAAGAGAAAAAGATGGAGTTTGCAGGAGCAAGGTAAGGAAAAGTCCACAGCAAATGACCCAAAGGTCCGTTTCAGCCCCAGTCTCTCTATATCCTGTGTCCACAAGTCTGCCAAAGTTATAAGCAACGGGTGAGGCTAGTGAGCTGATCTGAGTCCCCCAAGCCAGTGACAGGTAAGGTAACCACCCCTCGTTCGCTGTGGTTAAGGATGGGGATGGAGAACTGAAGCCCAGGGAATATTCACAGAGGGCGATGGTGCCACAGCAAGGCAAGATGCTTCAGCAAGAGGAAAAGTGCAACCATCAATGCACAGACTGTGGAGGTGTCTCTAGCAGCTTCCACCCAGGTAAGTTACAGACATTGGCTAACGAAGGCCCATTACACACCAGTGAGCCAAAGGGGTGGACCTCCTGGCAAACCGATTTACACTAGAGAGGGCTACAGGCTCTTCAGCCATTAACTCAGGCAGAGGATGCCTCTGAGCTGGGCCTGCTAACCACACTGCATGAGGCTAGGGAGGGGGAAAGCTCGCAGACCCAGGCGCCACCTTGTTAACTGCATCAGCCCTTTACCTGGCCCCCTCCTGAAAATGTTCTTCGTTTCCCTTTCAGCCACAGTGCCTGGCCCCAGCCGCTGGAGTTTGGCTCCTAAATACTTCTGAGGGTCTGGGCCTAACAGACTGGCTGGCTCGATTGCTGCACCTGTCCCATTTGCCAGGCAAAGTTAAGAAACACTCCACAGAGAAGTCCTTAGAATGAAAATAATTGAAAGCACCTCACCAGAGAGAGACTTCTGCAAAAAGCCATCCCTTTGTAGGAGCTCCAGGAGGCACACGGTGCCAACCAACACCCCACAGGACTGCTATGGCAGCAGGGAAGGGTGTTCCTTCACGGGCTGGGGCAGACGGCTACAGCTGAGCTCGCCCCATGGAACTGGTGACGGGTGGAAGCCATTCTTTTCCACCTACGTCAGCCAAAGGCCCCTGGATTTCTCGCTCACTAGCTGCGGGTCTAGAGATACTCAGCACACGCCAAACCCCAGGCAGCAATGAACAAATCCCAGGAAGCAGCACGACAGGCTGGAAGACATGTACTGGGACATTTTGCTACCTCAAATAATGTGCCATACCTGCCTCATGCCTTTGAGGAAGGTGACTCGGGCAGCGTGCTGCTGGCTGCATGTTGATGTAAACTAGATGTCAGGGTTGTGGTAAGCAAACAGAAGAATGCACAGAGCAAACTAGCCATTGCATGCAACAGCTGCTGCCCCTTCAGCCAGTCTCAAAGCCTGTCACCAGGGAAGATGTAGACCGGCCCCACGTGCCCACACCTGCCCCGGGTGATGCAGGAGGCACCTTCAGTAGACGTCTGGTTTGAAATTCTCTGGCGTGGAGCCGGATATGATGAATGATGATACAAGATCATTTTCTGTTTTCTGACTCCAGGCAGACAGCTCAGACCCAGCTTGCATACCAAGTACACCATGTCCCGGGCAGGGATCCTGACAGGGCCATTCCAGCTGCTGCCGTCACATGAATTAAACCTGCTCTAGAACCAAGATTCTTTGGCCAACACAAAGGGCTCGACAGAGCTGTAAAAGGGCAATCGGTGAGAGCTGGTGTCTGGATCAGACACTTGCTCAGCAGAGCCAGAAAACAAACCTGTGTCCCACCCTGAGACCTTCTGAGGTGGCCACCCAAGGGGTGAGCCAAGCGACAACTGCTGATAATCTCAGGCCGACCAGCCCTCTCATTTGCCTGTACATAATGAAGACAGCACAAGCAGTAAGCGACAGTAGCTCAAGAGCCCTGGGTGAAATACGTTATGGAGCCAGTGAGTAGGAGCTAAAGGGCTGGACACTGGGAGACACATGCTTGAATGAGAGTGGATAACCAAGAGCGTTTGCTGGTTTTGCTGGCACTGTTCAGGTTGTTAGCACTGTAGAGAGAATCCCGGGCCTAACCGTGTTTACACAATGCTTGGCGTAGCGGGGCTCTGATCCTAACTACCACCCCAATGCAAATAACATCATAACAACGTCCACGAGTCAGCCTTCAGCGTGCAGAGCAGGAAGACGCTCCCTGTCCGGTATCTACTCGGGGGTGTATTACCTGGCACCCTGGAGGCTTTAGGAGAGTTACAAGTGTCACAGACCTTGGTTCTTTTCTGATCTTCCCTGGTGTGGATCAGACTTGAATTTGCCTCCTTGAGGAGCTTTTTTGTAGCTAGAAAGCCTTGACGCTATGCCACCTGGGTGGGCTTGCCCTAGCTAATGGGTTCCCTGAGGTAAGGGCAGATGGCACAACATTTGTTATCCACGTCTGGTTAAAAACCCAGCCATCTGGGCGAGGGGGCTCCCTCCCAGTAACGGGATAGCAGCAGTGACACTCCGGGGCATGCCAGGGAACTCTACAAAACCCCATCTGTGGAGCAAAGACTCAGTGACATGTGTCAGTAGGCGCAACACGTTTTGGCTTTGTTCCTTGGCCGGTGCATCAAAAGCCAGATGGAATCACCGGCGTCAATATGGGTCGCTGGGAAATCACGATGGCTGGGCAAGTGACAGACATGTAAGTGGGGTTGTTACAACGCAGGTGGCTTGAGCCTTCTTTGCAGAGGGAGAGGGGTACGTCCTGGGCGTGTGCCAGTCCCCGCCTGAGGCGGTAGGACTCCTATGGTCACGTGCCTCACCCAGAACAGGCCACAGCTTTGGGGAACTCAGTTACTTGGACAACAACACGATCCAAGCCCTCCTGCAGCATTGTTTACCCTGCAACGGTGACCAGAGGCAGGAGAGGCAGGTGGAGTCGGTGCTTGCTATCAGCGGCTGAAGGTGAGATCCCTTTGCTACACAGCCTTAATCCTGGCACGTCTTTCAGCAGTGGGACCCTAATTCCCCCTTCTCTTTCAATGGGGAGAGTGGGCAAAAGGCGTCCTTGGAGGCAGAAGCCAATGCCGCTTCGTGAAAGACGACGTTCGTTTAGATCCAACTGCTTTCAACAGGGGCAGGCCTGGCCTTACAGTGACTTTGCTCACCGGTGTGACACGCCCCAGGTACACTGTCCTGGGGAACCAGAGACCCAGACATCACAGCTCAACTTCAGGCTTCTTAAAGCTCCATCTTCCTTCTGCCCACTGATGGCCCATGCGACAAGCTCTTATGTGCACACGGACCTCGCTGAGCCCTAAGCTGGATGAACTAACCCCTCTTCACAGGGGCCGTGTGCAGCTGCTGAGAGTCTCACTGCAGATGTGCTTGGTGACGCTGTCGGAAAGGCCACAGCAGTGAGGGAGGGAAAGTGAGCTCAGCAGCAGCACTTCAAAGGGGGGAACACGTTCTGGTGTAAAGCCTGCCTGTGCTTGTGTTTTCTCAATGAAATCTGGGCAGGGTGGGGGAGGGGTTACAACTTGGCCTAAGGCAACAGTGATGCTCCTTTTCAGCACAGCACGCTGAACAATCACCCCAATGTGCCTGGTTATTAAATAGACACAACTAAAACGTTAAGGCTCTAATGCACATATCTGTCTCAGTTCTGTCACTTGTTTGCAGCAGCAACAGGAGTAAATCATAGGCGTGAATGAATCAGCTTGGATGAAATCAGAACCAACTCAAGTCTTCAGTGAAAACTCAAGCAAAGCCGTTTAGGAGGGCTGAACAGGTCTGAGTAACTTTTCCAGCTTTCAGCTTGTTTCTATGTCCGCAGAGAACTCAGGATGGACTAGCAGAGGCTACTGCAGGCCAGAACATGGGTGCATAGGCCCAGCTGTGCCAGGGTCCCAACTCTGGAACAGGTGCTGCAGGGCAGGATCAAGGTGCATCGGCAGAAGTCTGGACTAGTGGAAATGAGGCAGCCCAGCCCTCTGGCTGAGCAAGGGGCTCAGGCTGGACTAGCAGGGCGGGCTGCATGTCAGGCCTGAGTTGCATTGGCCAAGTTGTGTGAGGAATCCTTGCACGATGCCTGTCAGCATCAGGGTGGGCTCAGATCAATCTTATTAGCCACGTCCACTTTCATGAGCATCAAATATACTCCTGCAAAATCTGGTCTTAAAAACTGTGTCTAAAAGTCCACTCTGCGGGGCAAGGGGAATGGGACAAAAAGGGACCAGCGAGATCAGTGTAAACGAGACATGAAGAAAGCCAAGACAGCGGGCCGGATTCTCTCTTCCATAAATCGCGGTTCCTCTGCTGACTTCAATGCAGCTTCACTGGGTTACGCGCCCTGAAGAGCCAGGCTCTGTTTGGCTACTTATGATTGTAGCTTCACTGACCCAGCAGTAGGGAGTTAAACACTGTGGAGAGTCTGTGGAAAGGCAGGTGACGCCCTTCTCTGTGTTACACAAACCGACCTCTGGATTATGACCTGTAGAACTGTCAGGGGCTTTTGTTCTTTGCCTAGATCCGGGCAGGCTGGATTTCCTTACGGAACGTTCTTTTCTTTATTTGCGGGGAGGATTTGTGAGAGCTGCCCAGGGACAGGAGTAATGCTATTCAGGGCACTGGGAGGCAGCTAGTCAGTATTGACAGGGAGCTGAGGGAATGGCCAGGAATGACAGACTTGATCTGCTGACTTGGGGGAATGGGACAGCTCAGAGCAGAGCCGGGTCACTGAGGATTCACGATGAGGGTCACAGGGTCAATTTGCTTGAATTTTCCGAGCTGAAAATATAAAGGAGGGAAGCGTAGGAATGATGTATCTGCATCTCAGGTATGTGTCCGTAGCTGCACCGTGCAGCAGCCCCCAGGCAAAGCTGCAGCGCTAGGACTGAGAAGCAGATGAAGCTCTGTCCAAGCTGTCAGAGAGGGAGACGCCCAATACTGGGGAAATGGCAGGACACAGCTGGTGGGGCTCACCCAGGAGCTACAAGAAAACAAGAAGTGCCTTGAGATCTGGCTCAATTCCCCTTCACCAGCACGTGAGGAGGAGCAATGCAGAGCAAAAGCAACCAGGCTCAGCATGTTCCCGTTGGAGTCCGGAAAGCTGCAATCCCAGACCAGTCAGTGTTTGCTCCTACAACAGCCCCAGCAAATACCATCGTTAGCGTAGCAGTGACCTGGCCTCTCCTTATTCCCCGTGAACGTGCCACGCGGCCAGAGTGCTCTCTCGCCAGGGCAGGGACACAGGAGTGAGCTGGGAAGCTCACAGCCATTAGCACTTTGTGCTGGCTCTGAAGGGGGAGGGGCGGGGGGATGCTCTTGGGGCCTGTGCCCTTCTCCTCCCCCGGCCCGTGGAGAGGACAGGGCTGAGCTCACCCAGGCTTGGTGATGAGGACAGCAGGGGCGTCTAGCCCTGCTCTGCTCTGGTGCCAGCATCAGTCCTAGCCCGGCCAGGCACCCTCCTTGTCGGAGACACAGTAAAGGTGGTTCCTGCCTCCTTCCAGTGGGTGTGATTGTCCTGGGTCAGCAAACTCCTAAGGGGCCAAACAGAAGCCTGGGCGGAGCGTCACTGCCGTTGCCACCGTGGTCAAGGTCGCCCAGCGACAGCCAACTGGAGCCGCGGACCATGTGGTGCCCCACAGCTGGAGGGGGCACTGCCCCAGCGAGGAACACGATGCTGCAGCAGCAGGCCCAGTCCCCGGGCTGCCTGAGGCAGTGCAGGCTGCGTGGTAACACCAGGAGAGGAGACGCACTGCTCTCAAGGAGAGCCGAAAGAGCCTGCACAAACAGAGGGGGATGTGCACGAGCAACGGGTTGGGATCTGCCCAGGGAGCCCTCCCCCACCCCAAGGGCAGCTCAAAAGGCAGTGCAACCATCCGCCCCTTCTCCGGCTCCAGACTCCCATTGGTAGACAGGACAGACCCCAGTCCCCCAGGAGTAACTCCCTGCCAGTCAGTCCCAGGCTTCGGGAGCGATCAGGCCTGTTGCTTCAGAGGCTCCAGAAAACTGGCCACATCGGCAGGTCCTTCCAGTCCTGCTCTGCTCTGGGCTGGGGCAGGCAGCAGTGGCCTGAAGCTGCTAACCCTGCTCCAACAGAGCTCTCTACTGGGCAGCCATGCCAGGGCCGTTGTTTTCATCTCATGGACGTTATCTGACCCGAGCAGAGAGGTCAGAGTGAACCCAGTGAGATCAAAGCGCGAAGCCTGAGCAATTGGAATCCCTGGGGGTTGGGTGCATAGTCGGTCACATCCCCTGCGAAACCCCCTGCTGACCCTGCTCAGGTCCTCGTTTCGCTGCAGACGGATACAAGAGCATTGTGGTGCACAGGCAAGCTGGGATCAGCTCCAGGGAGGGAGACACATGCCACCCGGAGAGCTTCTGCTAGCACAAAAAATAAAAAACAAGAACGCCTGCTGTATGCACGAGCTACTTCTGGGGCCACTCGGCAGCAGAGGAGCCAGCAGCTAATTAGCTCTGCCACACCACCTCCATCCGTTAAATCATTCAAGAGGCTGGAGAAGAGCCCGCCGCACACCGACAGGGAGACGAGCCAGCCGTGTGCACGGCCCTGCAGCACAGTGCACCTCTGACGGCAGAAGGCAGCACAGCACAGAGCAGAATAGTGGCAGGGGAAGCAAAGGCTGCCAGAGGAGAACGGGATTGTTGTCACGCAGGGTAGATGGGGACACCGGCCGTGGAGAACAGCCCCTCAGTGTGCAAACACCATCGGCTGGGACTCGGCAGCAGGCAGGTCTAAGCAGGTCCCTCTGAAGGGAAGGGACTCGGAGAACAAGGAGGGCTGGTTCACACCATCCCCTCGGAGTTAGTCCATCGACTCCCTCCCAGTCTCCCTCAGACACAGCGTATTTGACTTGTGAGCAGTTTGTTCACGGTGCAGCTCTTTATTTTCCTATCGTTGTGGCTGTTCTCACACACAGAGGAGATGCAGTAGCAGCAGATTTCTGTATCCCATTGTGCTACCATAGAAGCAGGCTGGGATACAGAAGTTTATTTATCCAGGGAAAAGGTTGTTTTCTACCAGCTGAAGTGAGAAAGGCACCTCCAATTCATATCCAAAGAGACAAGCTGGGGCAACCAGCTCCCGCCCTCTCTACAACAGAGCTTGTGCCACTAGTTCCATTAAAAACTCCACTTTGCAGCGTTTGCTTCCAGCAGAAAGTGTCAGCTCTGAAATAATTTTGGTTCTTCCTTTTTGGAGAAATTCCCAACTTTTCATGTGACGCCCAGAGCGAGACAGGGGAGTGCCAGCGTACAGCTGACTGAACCAACAGCTGACGTTCAGAGCAACATTTGGCCAATGATTCATTCACGACATTGCCCTGTTCCTTTGGGCATTTCCAAAGCTGTTTGTTGGCACAGGGTAGAAATTCTGAGGCACCAGGGGACCAGCTCCAAGACATAACAGCTCCATGAGTTCATGGGGCGAAACTCAGGAACCCACGACCATTCTACGCAAGGAACAACAGGAGGTGGAGAGGGTCATGTGCCCGGATTTCCCTGTTTTACTGTCGTTTGTGCCAAAATGTCACAATCAAACATGTGATCAGAGCTGGTCCCTCTGTTCCCTGAGCTTTCATCCATCACAGCAGAGCACAGGGGGAACCGCTGCAGGGGGCGTGAGCCCTGCCACTAACCCGAGGGCTTCACACGCTGAGTGGGTCGGACAAAGAAACAGCAACATTCATTACGGAATCGTGTCCCGACGGCTGGGGTGGGAGCTGCCCTTTAAATCTCTCCTGGACAAAGTACTGCAGGGCACAAAGTGGCTAACCAGCCCCTGGAACCAGCCAGACGGGACCAAATGGATCTTTTCCCTTCCCAAGGTTAATATTTTTTGCTTACTGTGCTGGTGGTGGTTACTCACCTCTGCAAATCATGAGCGTAGTCTGGGGGGGAAGGTGGGAGGGCATCACCCCCTCCCCACCTGCAAGCTTTGGGCAGGTGCAGAATTTGCCCCCCCACAGCCCCATTGGCCTGATTGGAGCTGCCCCTCCCCAAATATAGACGACAAACTACCCCTGTGCTGCAAACGGCGACAGGCCAGAGAGGCCAAGCACGACAGTGCGGAGAGAGAAACACCAGCACGTGGAAAGCAAAGGCACCGCTGAGTACGAAACAGTGGATTTGCCAACAAGAGGGGACTCCTGGTTGGGACTGATCAGCGACTGTCCTGTCCCCTTTGTTAGGTGCCCCCCTGTGACTCCCCCAGCACTTCGCATTCCAGCTGGAAGGGGAAGAGCGAGTATGCAAATAAAGGGAGACATCCCAGCAGGGAAACCTGACGCAGCCGAATGAGCCAAGCGAGACTCTCCTCCCTCAAGAGCCTTCCCCACACCAATGATGCTAATTCCTGCTATCCCCTGACACACAGCATTGCACGTCCCTTGGCTCCCACCTCCTCCAGCTCCTGTGCCTGTTACCACCTCGATCCCGGCGGGAACGCGCCTTCGCTCCTTGAGCCCCCGAGAGCCACCCACTGTCCCAGTGGGCCCTGTCCCCACACCACAGCACGCAGCCACGTGCCCAGAGCCAGCGCCCGCCGCACGCGGCACAGCCTGCTATTAACTGTGTTAACGGAGTGAAGAGCCGAGGGCCGCAGCAGTGCCTCTGTAGCGCTTGCCATCTGCTGTCACACGCCGGGAGTACTGCGTCCAGCTGGGGAAGCCAATTGCCTGCGGAGCCACCTGGCAAGAAGGGGCCATTTCTCCTTGGGGACGAGGGATTTGAAGAACTGAGCTGAGTTCATCTCATTTTACAACAGCCAAGTTAGGCCCAGGAGAGGCAAGAGCCAGGCTGTCGACCCTGCCTGCCCTATGGCCTCCAGCTGCACCCCCTGCACTGGTGTCTTCCTTGGCTGGCCATCGCCTGGCATTGGACTTTGGCTGGGCTCTGCGCTGGGATATACGCGCACCCGACAGAAACCCTGTTCCCTTCCCCCACCCCCTCGCAGTCCCAGTCGACAGAAACCCTGTTCCCTTCCCCCACCCCCTCGCAGTCCCAGTCGTGGCCGGGCGGCTCTTTACTCCTCATGCCGACGCTGGTGGGGCAGGTGGCCGCAGTGTCGTGTTTCTGGTCCCAATCCCAGGCGCATTGCTGGTGTCTCTTATGAGAAATCCTCCAGCCCCATGTCAGCCCAGCTTGGTCCTTCTCCTACCCCCCAAGAGGCTATCCCAGCCAGCCCGGCAGCACAGACTGCATGGCCGGAGGGGGCTCAGGCCACACCGCTCCCCTGACTGCAGAGTCTCCCAGCCCCGGAGAGCCCCTGGGAGGGAGCCCAGCCGGCCTCTTTGGAGCGATTAGTTATTTGCTGTTATTTGTGAAGCACCGACAACATGCTGGATGCTACACAGGGCCTGGGCATTGGGGCAGGCCCCGCCCTGAGGGGCTCACAGCCTGAAAGACAACACAGACCCTTCCACTGCTTTCATGTCTTATCCCTTCCAAAATGCTGGGCCAGGGAGGGCACCAGGCTGAGGCGGGTTAGTGCATGTTGGTTTCATGGGGTCCGGGCGTGGAAGCTCATTCCTGTCCCAGGGCACTGCCTGGAGACGCCATGGAAAGCAGAGTGCGAGAATGAAAGCAAACGGGGGAGCCGTTTCCTTGTCCCTTACCCAAAGCTGCTGTCTGGGACGGATGCAGAAACCCCTTCGGTTGTGCATTGGCCTGTCTTGACTCGGGGGTCGGTAGAAGCCAGCTTTTCCTGAGCAAGTCAGTGACAGCTCCCAGCAAGCGATGGTTATCTGCTGCAGTCAGACAACTGAAAACTTAATCAGGAATGGAGGTGAGAAATCTCGACTGGCTAATGTTATTGCTCGTATTTGTCTGGCGCCCATGTCAGATTCACTGTGTGTCTGGCAGCGCAGCAGTAACACATAAACTGACTCTCCCTTCAGCAGCGTGACAATAAGCAGACAGTGAGCTGGTAAGAACTGTAACGGGGGAATTCTGGCCTCAGCTCTCTCTTAAGAACCAATCTCTTTCTCACGGAGAAGGACAGTAGGACTGGGGCCAGTTCCAGCAATAATACTCTTGGTCCACCCAATTTACTAGGTGATGAAGGACTCTGTGCAAGCGGCCTCTGTGGTTTCATTGTGTGTGTGATATCAGAAGGGTAACAGTCTGATTTTGTTATGACACACAAAACAGATGTTTCGCTGAATTAAGAAAAACAATCCAAGATAAGAGAATTAAAAGGAGAATGGCTATTTGCAGGCCCCAATGTATTGGCTTTTGCTACAAGATTACACAGTATATCATCGTTGTCATGGCAAATCCCAGCAGGACATAACCTCCCCTTGCAGATCAAACACCACCTGGATCAGTCTCTATGCAGCTCCTTAAGATGGTCTAGTTGGACGTTCAGTCTGTGCCTGTCATTGGTGATCTTATTGCACCACCAGAGCTTCTCTGGCTTACAAAATCCTTGACAAAGTAGTGGCATTCCTTGGTAAATGTGCTCCATCATTCGTTGATCTTCCTGCCTGATAAGTTGCCCATACCAAGAAAGCCATCAACACCTACCCAGTTCTGGTGGAGACAATGTCCTCAGTACTGATCTTCTCCTGCCACTTAATGTGAAACAGCTAATAAAGATGACAAGAATTGAAAATGTCAGTCCACTGCTTCTTCAGTGTGCAGGTTTCACTGCTGTGCAATGGACCTGTTAAAACCAAGGCTATGGAGTTCTGCAGCTTCTTCCACAACGATTTGATGACATTCCAACACTGAACCCATTCGGCCTTTGCTTATGCTCTCAGCCAACATGTTGGAACTAAGAAAAAAGTCAGGCTACAGTTTGAGTCCTCAAACTGCTGCGAGCATCTCCTGATGCACTGAGTTGGCAGTGGATAGAACCAGTGACTTAACAATGCCGTTCCTCATCGGATGACAGAGAAAACAAGCCTTCCGTCTCTAATGCTTCAGCGGCCGTGAGCCACTGGGAACGGAAAGCTGTCTTGTAGCTCAGCTCTAATAGGAGCTTTTGGTTGAATCAGTCTAGCTTTGGCCCATTAACTGGCTGTTGAAGTCAGAAGTACAGTTTTGTCAGCAGACGCCAATGGTCAGTGCCAAGTTCAGCACCTCTACGAAATAGTACATCCATGCCGGCTGACTGGTTGTTAACAAAGACACAATTGGTAACCGTCCTTGTGAAACCATCTGGGCCGAACCAGGTGTGCCTGTGACTCCTTTGGGTGATGGAAGAGCGAGACCGCAGTCACCATGTCATTGGCAGACACAAATTCCAGCAGTCACTACCTGTTCCTGTTCTTCTGCCAGCTACCAAACTTCCCAAGTGTACTAGCCCAGGTGCCGGCCCCTTTCCTACCCTCTCACAGAAGCAGGGTTTCATTAAGGATCATCTGCTGCTGCTGGTAAACACCATCTGCAGCTTCGTCACTGGCCGTGGTGTAGGTGGGCCTGTACACAGCGGTGATGGTAAGACGTGCACAGCCGGTACGCAATCAGATGCTGTTACATTGCTCAGTAATCACCCGCCGACCCTGCAATGTCCATCAGGCATAAAGCAAAGGTACAACAGCCACACCTTACCAGAGCAACCCCTCGGGGGCTCAGAACAAAGACCTGTCTGTTCCCAGCTTCCTGGCCAGCACACTCAGAGAGAGCTCAACCACCGATTTTCAGCTGCTTGATGCGAGGACGGCTTGAGTTGTTTCAGACAATGTTCCAGGCACCAAGTTGACATTTGCACCAACACTGGGATGGCCCTTCCACAAGGTTCCATAGGTCATTTTTGCCTCAGTGGTGGAGATAAACTCCTGGCCATTTTGGCTTTGAGGACAACTGACCAGATTGTCTCAGGTTAAAAACACCCTCACGCCATGAGCATACCTAACCCTCAGGCAAACACCGGAATCCGACTACTATATGTGTTCAGAATTCAGATCCAAGGACAGCAGCGAGCGAGTTCTTACCTCCTGCTGCCCATGTCAGGAACTCAGACACTGAGAGATCAAATGGTGCAGGATATATGCAGAGATAGTGCCTGATCTCTAGGATACCATGACAGTCTGCTCAGCAGCCCCTACACACACCCCCGCCTCAAGAGACGGCTGGCCACATTCAGAGGTAATGTAAGTTAAATCCTCTTTATGCTACTTACACCCATGTGGCTGATGGCTAAGGCAGCGTGAGTGGGTGACGTTTGCATGTCACGGCAATAGTTGCAGGTGTTAGGAGGTGGATTTTACTGCTGGATGGAATCAGTTTCAACTTGGCCCCTTCTGGCTGCTCAGTGTGTAAATTACACCCACTGAGACATCAGTCCAGCGGGGGTGAGTAGCTGAAGGGGGGCGGGAGGGCTTCACACCACCTCTGAATGGGACTCTCTGTGTTCCAGTTACCAGGAGAATATTCTGGCATTTTAAGAGCAATTCAAGCTATAGGAATGTGCTGCCTTAATTCTTTAGACTATGGGGCTTTCTTGCCATGCTCCCGATTTCCCCTTTTCCAGAGTGCAGCTGTCTTGTGGAAATTGCTACTTGTTCATGTAAAAACGCAGCAACAATGTGAAGCAGCTCCCTTCCATCCCCCGGCTCGCCCCCATCCACTCAATCATCCCCCAAAGACCATGTTCTCCATTCTCCCAGACATGGTGCGACCTCATGCAGGGACCGCAAGGGCCAATGGAATCATGCCGCATTTACACTGCTGCTGGGAGCCCAGCTTCAGTCGGCTCTTTGGCTTTTCCCGTCAGCTGGGGGAAGGCAGCAAGTAAAACCCAAATCCCACCCTCGGTCGCCGGTGACGGGACCGTGGGACACTGTGTTGAACTGGGCCAGGCTGTCAATAGCATCTGAATGGTAATGTCAAATTAAGCAGCATTGGGTGAGGCTGTGGTGACACACAGTGGCCACTCAGAGAATCTGGCTTCCTGAGCAAAGACTGCATGGAACAGTTACCCTACGAAGAGCTTGTAAAGCATCAGACGAAAAGCCAGGGAGCAGGGGGCTGGCTATCCCGACGCCTTGCCCCACACAACGCTCAGGGCATGTGGGTTAGTTCAGAACATCCTGGGCTGGTACTATGTCCAGGAGGAACTCCGGAGGGCATTTATAGCTCTTGCTATTAACAACAACCCTCTGCACTTCTACAGGCACTGCCACAAACACCCCGGTGAGGCAGGTAATTAGTATTTTGGTCCTGTGACCAATGGCAGATGAGAAAGGCCCAAAGAGATTAAGTCAGTTGTCTAAGGCCAGTGGCAGACCCAGAACGAGAACCCAGGAGTCCTGATGCCAGACTCCTTGCTTTAGATAACACTGCTGCCAAGAATTGCCTGGATCCTGAATCTATTTGTGGGTCTTAACTCTGCTGTGAAAGTCAAATCCCTACACTTTAAGTGGGCAAATGGGTTGGTCTGAAAAAAGGCCTTTCCCCCTGTTTTGTTTAGAAGCTCTATTGCATTTGATAACAGACATACAATAATTAATATACAGAGAGAGATAGTGAGACACAGAATGAACTGAGACCTCATCCAGAGTGTGAAATATCTCCGTGGAACACAAGCAAGGATGATTCTACATTATTCCCAGGAAAAGCCATGCTTGGCCGCACTTCCTGACGGAGCCACTGCAGGGGTTAGTTCTCTTGACTTCATAGTATTATTTAATGCAATGTGATTTCGTTACTAGGTTAACTGACTGACAGGGCAAAATTCCTCCCTCGTGCAGCCCCTGACATCAACAGCCCAGGTGAATCTGGCCTGTCTTCCAACCCTGGCTTGCATATCTATGGCGCTAGCTAGCAGGAAGATGCTCCAGGGTCGTTCTAGGCGTGGCTCACCCTCTTCCCACTGAAATGCACAAAAACGCAGCAGCAACCAAGCTCTCTGAGCCACATGGCAGGGCTTTCAGGCCCAAACCGTGGCAGGCCACACACCAGAACGGTCTGCGGGCATCACGCAGGCCAGTCAATCTGCAGAGTCCTGGACAAGCTGTGGCCACCGTTCAGGGTCCTATTGAATTCAGGAGCTCAGACCCCTGGAGGGAATAGCTGTAAGCTCTTGGTTCCCTGTCTTATCCCTGCTGACTGGGGGTTGGGGTTTTGGCTCCCTACCATTTCTTCTTAATTTTCAGTCACTACTGCCCAGGGGGGAGGAGGGGAACTGACCCGACTCTCAGTGCAGAGGGTAGGGGGCAGGGCTGCCCAGAGGCTTCAGGGGGCCTGGGATCTTTGGTGGCGGGGGCCCCCACTGCCGAATTGCCGCCCAAGACCCAGAGTGAAAGAAGCTCCGGGGGCCCGGGCCCCGCGAGAGTTTTCCGGGTCCCCCGGAGCAAGTGAAGGACACCGCTCCAGGGGCCCCCAAAAAACTCCCCCCCCCTCTGGGCGGCCCTGGTGGGGGGGTGTCCTCCACTCCACACCCTGGACTCTCAGAGGAGCACATGGGCTCTGAGAAGCTCAGAACCAGCAGCCCCCACCAGCACGTCTCCCAGTGCAAATACAGAGAATTATTTCAAGTGTCTTAACCTCCGCCCGCCCCCCAAGAAAAAGGTGCCTAGCTCGATCGAGTGTTTGAAACTCAAAGCTTTATTCAACTGCTTCAGCAGCAGCAGCAGAGCAGCATTCGTCAGGCAGTGGCATGTGGGAGAGCGAGGCCATTGGGAAACAGCAGCAGGTCACATAAAACTGGTTCTGGTTTCCTTCTCCTCCGGGCACTCGGAGGGGAGGGGCTTCAGTTGGTGGGGTGAAAGGCCCCTCGCTGATGCCACTGCATATCCCGGATGCGCCTGACGGATTGAATCTGGGGGTGCTGGGCACCAAACTCTGAGCTGTCCTTGTAGTCCCCCTTTTCAAACAGGTACTGGTAGCCTCTGTAGCCGGGGTACTGGTATCCGACCCAGCTGCAAAGGGAAAGCCCAGCCGAGTCAGAGACTGGGAGAACCCAGGCGTCCGGGAAACCCACCCGGGACAGCACCCGGTGTCTCCACCCACACAGGCAACCCTGCCCCACTCTGCCCTGTGAGTGGCGAATCGAACTCCATTCCTGGCCTGGCCGGGGCAAGGGGATGTGCTGCGAGGGCCCTCACTAGCACCACTGCATCGGCCAGCACTGCCCTCTGCTTCAGAGCCATTAACGCTTTATTCAAAGCCTCTGAATGAAAGGGCTTCCTGAGCCCAGAGGAGTCACCACCGTGGGGCTCACCCCGCGCGGGCGCTTCCCTCCTGCCCTGCTCCATCCGGCCAGGACACTGGATCCTTGACCTCCGCACACACCTCACTGGCCTCAGGAGGCTCCGTGCATCAGGGCAAAAGGCTGTTTATTCTCTCGCCCTGTCTAGCAACATGTGTCCTGCTCAGCTCCAGGCCCAGAGCAGAGCGCTGAGCATCAGAGATGGTGACTGCAGGACAGAAGTTGTGCCTGGAGTCTAACCACCTGGGTTAGGGTGTTGTTATGGCGACACCTTAAACTGGAGACAATTCGGGCTCTAGGGACAGAATTTGATGCAATCGATGATTCCGTCCCCCAGTTCCTAGATTCCAAGTGCAGGGAAAAGGAGACTCCAGTGCCCAGATCCTAACAGGGTCATGTGGACCTGCCGCCCCAGGTACTTACGTGCCACTTTGCACGCGCACAGATGACACTTTTTCCTGGTAGCCATGAGCATGGAAGCTGGGCACATCATCATCTATGATCTCAATCTTCTTGCCGGTGAAGCTGGGGTTTTCATAGAGGACGATCTTGTGTTCCTGGCTGTCCTGAAGAGAGGAGAGATGCGGGGTCAGTGTTAGCCATGGGGCCAGGCACCTTCCAGGGAAGTTATCAGGGAGTCGGAGAAGATGGCTCAAGCCTCCAAACAAAACTCAAGTGACCAGCGAGTGGGCCCAGGTCAGCCTAGTCAGGAGGTGGAATGCTGACTGTGAGCAGACGTGTATCATGATCATCCTTAGCCGTTCACCAACAAACTTCGGTGTGGCAGGTTGACCCATAACTCTCCATTCTAGGGGTCCCTCAGACCTTCCTCTGAAACATCCGGCATTGGCTGCTCTCAAAGACATGACACTGGCCTAGATAATGCCTGGTCTGACCTGGGAGGACATTTCCTATTTTCTGTGGACATACAACTTTTCAGTGGAGATCTGTGCACAGGTACATTCACAAATATGGTGACTGCGGGAGCTGCAGGCATTTGAGGACACAATGACTTGCCTTTTTTAAAAGTTCAGAACAGCTGGTTTTGTCCAGGATTTTGGCTCCAGCTCTCAGTCTGAGAGGACCCCAGAAGAGGCTCATGATCAGGTCTTTACCTGAGCAGATTATACTGACCGGTGTCTGACACAAGCACTCTCACCACTTTGATGGGTCTCAGGGCGCCAATGGTGTCGCTCCTCCGGCTGTTGGTCCAGGAATCCCAGCGGGGATACTCGCCCTTTTCAAACACAAACTGCTCCCCTTTGCAGTTTGCCTGTTCGTAGCCGACCCAGCTGGAAAACAACAAAGCACAAACATTGGAGATAGATGGGCAAAGCACCAGAAACTCCCATTTCTGAACCATCCTCAAGCTCCTCAGCAGACGGCCAGAGAAACGCCCCTTTTGCTGTTTGCCTGGAGGACTCAATTAGCTTCCTGGGTATTTATTTACTATACTGGGTGTGTCACATTATTCTCAAAATTAAATGCTAAACAGTATTATACTGTTCTGCCACAATGTCAATGTGTGTAAAAATACCTTATTTAAGCTAACCTTAGTTATACCCAACAGGACATTAAAGGATCATATGATGAACACATCTGGTATGTATAAGCAAGCTCTGCAACCTAACCGTATCTGGTACGGAAGCATGACATGCTGTCAGAAGTAAACTAAGAACAGAAACGGAGTAACAGAACAAGGAGTAATGGTCTCAAGTTGCAGAGGGGGAGGTTTAGGTTGGACATTAGGAAAAACTTTTTCACTAGTAGGGTGGTGAAGCACTGGAATGGGTTACCTAGCGAGGTGGTGGAATCTCCTTCCTTAGAGGTTTTTAAGGTCAGGCTTGACAAAGCCCTGGCTGGGATAATTTAGTTGGGTTTGGTCCTGCTTTGAGCAGGGGGTTGGACTAGATGACCTCCTGAGGTCCCTTCCAACCCTGAGATTCTATGATTCTAAAACAGGTACAACAGTTGCAAACCCAAGGAACAAAGGTTGCAGGATCTCATCAACCTGGCACTCTCCAATGCCCCAGAGAACTTCAGCTTAGACAAACCTTCATAATGGACAGATGAAACAATGTTTTGCAAGATTTTGCATTGCTACCAAATGCCACAAAGAAACTGGAGATATAGAGGTATCTTTTTTAATTTTTAGTATGGGGAAGCAGACAGAGCATCTATTTAAATATTTTGACTTTACTATAGACAGTTACAAAGATGACTATGAAAGGGTTCTGGCTATATTTGATGCATACTTTATATGTGGTTTATGAAAGCACGTTTTTACCAGAGAATTCAAGAACCAAAGGAAAATGCTGACTGTTTTGTAAGAGCTCTGCATACATTGGCTGAAAACTGATTTTGGAGAATGCAAAACATGAAAATATCAGAGACAAGCTGGTTATCGGGTTAACAGATAAAAACCTTTCACAGCAGCTACAACTGAAGAGAGTTTTAACCATAGCCCCAGCTATATAGAAAGCAAAGGTGTCTGAGCTGGTGAGACAGCAAAACCAAGAGCAACTTGCCAAACTTGAAAAAAAAAGAAGCTACCTTAGAAGCCGTTAACAGATGCAGCCTGAGTGCTAAAAACCATTACTATAAGACCCCTGAGGTGAGCAGAGAACTGCCAGGCTAAAAGGAACAAATTCCAGTCTACATGCACAAGATATGGAAAAAGTTGCATCCCAAGAGATGATGCATGTCCACCCAGAGGCACATGGTGTAATAAATGCATGAAATATGGACATTTTGCAGCTGTTTGCCACACCCAGAGCCGGCTCCAGACCCCAGCGCGCCAAGCGCGCACTTGGGGCGGCATGCCACGGGGGGCGCTCTGCCTGTCGCCGGGAGGGCGGCAGGCGGCTCTGGTGGACCTCCCGCAGGCGTGCCTGCGGATGCTCCACCGGAGCTGCGGGACCAGCGGACCCTCCGCAGGCACGTCTGCAGGAGGTCCACTGGAGCCGTGGGACCGGCGACCGCCAGAGCACCCCCCGCGGCGTGCCGCTGTGCTTGGGGCGGCGAAATTCCTAGAGCCGCCCCTGGCCACACCAAAGCAGTCAGGGAGTTGACTCATATTACAGACAATCGAGAGTCATTGTTTCTGGGACCTATCACTTGTGATGACACAGAACCTGCCTGGAGATGAAACTGCATATTCATGGCAAGACTATTGAGTCAGGAGCTGACATCACAGTCATCTCAAAAAGGACTTACAATTACCTTCAAGCCCTCCCAGAGCTGAAGTCACCTGGCTCAGCTCTGACTAGCCCTGGAGGGATTCTGAACTGCATGGGCCAGTTCACCATGGAAATAACATACAAGACAAAAACTTTGCATTCAGAGTATATTGGATCAAAGACCAACAACTTTCTCAGTGGCGGTGTGGCAGCCATGACAGGCCTAGTGAGAAAGGTGGAAGAAGTCAATGGAATATTTGGCGATACTGGACTTTGAAGTTGATTTATATTCAATCTCCTTCCCAGAGACAATACTGAGCCATACAGTATACAAACACCTCTACCAGAGAGACCATGGAAGAGACTAGCTGCAGATATAGGCAAGTTCAGAGGACATCATTTCCTGGTCATTGTGAACTATTATTCCAGCTTTGTAGAAATAATGAACTTGAAATACCTAACATGTCACGGTGTTATCAAGAAAGTGAAGTGCACTTGTTCTCTATGTTAAAATGCTAGTCAGAGATAAGTCTAGGTACGGCACAGCTTGCAATTCTCTGCTTTTTAAGCATTCCAGGCACCTGGGACTCTGCTGATTGGTGCAGCTCGTTCCATATTGTTACTTATGGGCCAAATTCTGGCAGGCACAGTGCATAGGCATCCATCAGAACCAGCACCACCAGCAAGGAGCATGTGTTGGCAGCCAGCCCACTGTATCCTGGCTCCCCAAATAACACAAAGCCTGCCCAGCAGCCACACACACACACACACCAGGAGCTGTCCCAGGGATCTCCAGAACAGGGATGTTAAGCAGATTTAGAGATCCTGTTCCTGACCCACACATGAGCCCTGTGTATGCTCCTGGCACAGAGGGACAGTGAGCAAGTGAGCTGCCAGCCAGTGGCACTGGGTGCAGAGCTCCACCAGTAGTGGGTGTGCTCCCGTTTTGTAGCCATCACACTGATCTCCATTCATTGGCCTCCGGGCTGTGACTTTGGAAAAGGAACTCTGTTCCCAAGGGCCAGATTTGGGAAGGAGCCTGCCCCGTGCGGAGTGCAGCTCCGCTTCATCGCTCCTGTTCGGGGCGGAGACAACGGAACTGTCAGGAGAAAGCAAGAGAGAGGCCCCTCTCGGTGTGGCTCTTGGAGAGGTTGTTTTTCCGAAGACACCCCTGTCTTCACAAAGCCCTGCCCGGCTCTAATCCAAAAGAGAGAAGCCAATACCCGCCCCAAGCGCGCAGGGGGCTTGTATGTAAACGAGGAAAACAGAAGGGTCTGAAGAGCTGTGCGATAGCGGGGCAGTAACGACGGCACATTCCCTGCCCCTGCAAGGGAAGGAAATGGAGTTGTTGGAGCAAGGGAAGGAAATGGAGTTGTTGGAGCAAGCTTAATGGTGGTGTTAGTTCAGGAGCCCTGGAATTCCTCCTCTCTTATAAGAAGTGGGGGGTCTTTATTGCAGAAGCTCAGTGTAATTCAGTGGAGTTCCTGCTGCAGGGCAGGAAATCCTGGGCACAGAAGGTGGGATTTTCCAGGCCCTAGGACTTCACTGGCCCCAGGACTGAGCTTGCCGGAGCAGCGGTCAAGAGGCTTTCACAAAGAGTTGTGCTGAGAACTGGGTTTTTATCAACTACGTTATGGAGTCTCGTGCCCACTAGTGAGCCTGTATCTCGGTCTCATTCTTGCTATGGCTGGCAGCGGGTGGGGGAGGGGGCACAGCACAGACAGCTGAAGTCATATGTGCAGCCCCAGGCCACCGACCATAGAGGGAAATGACAAATGATCAGGGCAGGAAGCTACTCGCTGCAAAATACACAGTAAATTTGGCCAATTACTCCAGGAAAGCCAAGCCTGATTGCTACAACTATACTGCATTTCCTGCACGCGTGCGTGTACACACACACACACACACGCATGCATGCACGCACCCACCCAGCAGCATGGCCACAGCAGCACAGGGTAGCACCTCGGGTTAGCTGCCTGAGCAGAAACCTGCCCGGAGCCTCCAGTATGTACTTGGGCACCTAGTGCGAGCAGCCCCCGTACTGTCCGGGTTACGCTGCTGTTTCTAGCTCACTAGCTTGAGCAGAGCTAGCGCGTGTCTGTCTACTCGCTCCAGCAAGCATGCGCCCAGCTGCGGGGTAGACACACCCTAAGAGACACTTAGCTAAATCCTACACTTAGGTACCCTGGTGTAAAACCAGTGCGAGACCACTGGAGTGAATTTGTTCACGAGGGCACCAATGAGGGCCGAGTCTGTCCCAGCATCTGTCAGGCTGGGAGGTGCTCAGGGGGTCTCTTTCCATATTTCCACCCAGAGGCTCAACTGCTGGGACGTCTCCAGGCTGAGGAAGCCCAGTGGGAGAAGGGGGAGTGGGGCAGGGCACATCCATTCAGTAACTTACTTCCTCACTTGATCTCGTTTTACACTGAACAGTTGTTTCTAAGTCACTATCACAACGTCCCCTGCCTGACACACCTACTGGCCCAGACTCACCCACGTGCTTTCATTCCCACCGTCCCGCGTGCAAGATACGTACGGTCCAGAGTGTACTAGGATGGAGCCAACTTTCTCCATTCCAGCCTCCTTCAAATTGGAACAAGCTGCGTTAAGTTCATGGCAGCGACCTTGGAAATTCTCTTGCTCAAAGACGACAATCTGATACCCAGAGAGAGAGAGAGAGAGGAGAACAGCAGCTTAGAAAAGGGGGGGTGAAGCCCTGCCGTCCATCCTGCCCGTGAGCACAGGGGTCAGTGCAGGACTGTTCCTTACAGTACATTCCCTTGTGATTTCTCTGCGTCAGTGTAGGGAGGAGAGACTCGGGCAGCCCCATCAATTCTGTTCACACCTGGGATGGTGGAGGTTGTAAATGGTGCTTTTCCAGCTCTATCAGTCCACTCAGCCCTTGTCCCTCAGCCAGGGCAAGATTCTTTCCTGCATCTTCAAGTGTTTGGCCCAGGCTCCTTTAAAAGGGCTCAGTGACTCCCAGCATGGATACCCATGGATAGCTCTGGATACCCATCCGGAACTTTGGTTTCTTCTATTTCTGTGAGTTACAAACTAACCCAAAGAACCTGCTCCTCGGTCTTGGTCCCTTCAGAGTGTTCTGTGTCTCTTTGGTATGAGCCTCAGTCATTTGTGTTGCCCTTCTCTGAATTCCCCAACTCCCCCACGTCCTCCCGGCACCCAGGTGCCCCGTGCCGAGCCCGTATTTCACAATGAAATTATCGGCTAGGGCTGGGTTTGCAATTCGCCTGAGCCCCCTCAACAATTTGCTTTCAAGTCACAGATCTAACTCACTCCAACTGTGGCAACCTTTCCTTCCCAATGCAATTCAAGCCCCCGCGAAATAAACAGGGGCTTAGGGATGGGCGTTACGTATTAACACATCATCCAGCGAGCCAGGCTCTGTCGGCTCAGCACAGGTTTGTGGGTCAGTGGAGCAGAGAGAGGAAAATCTGTTGTGTCTGCACACAAAACAAGATGAGGGCTGAGTCAGCTCCACTGAAGTCAATGGCAGCCTTTCCAGCCACTTCTGCAGGGGGTGGATCAGGCCCCGAATGAGGGGAAGGTACCCGCCAACTTGAGCAGGATTGTCGCCCTGAAGTCACAGAGTTCACAAACGGAGTCCCTGGGTCCCAAGATGAGGGTAATGTGAGGTCGGGGCTTTCCCCCTCCCACATACAGGACTCGATCTAACACACGAGGTCCCACCTTTTCGTTGCTGCAGTTAGACACTGGCGGTTGGCCTGTGCAGCTGACTCGGGCTAAGGGCTGTATCATGGCGGTGGAGACATTTGGGCTCAGGCCGGAGCCCGGTCTCTAGGACCCTGTGAGGTGGGAGGCTCCAGGAGCCGGGGCCTCAAAGGTAAACACCAAATGCCCCCGGGAGACTTGCAGTAAAATCACAAGAATTAGCAACCCTGAATAGTTCTGACACCCCCTCCCAGCCCCCGTGAAAATCCCCCTTCCTGGTGTTTCTCCTGGGGCTGACAAGTCAGATCCATCAGGGTACGGATCAAAGGATACGTCTGACGCAGTACCAGGCTCCAGGAGAGCTAATCTTGGGGCACGGTCTCATTTCCTTATGTACAGGCAGGTTTAGGGATTACGTTTGCCAAGCACTGCGGCTGTTCGTGCAGAGGCTTTGGCTGACTCTAGGAGAATTTGCAGGATTTATAGAGTTTCCCTTGGGGGCCCCCCTCCCTTAGGAATGGCTGTTCAATATGTCACTTGCTCTCATGCGTTACTATGAGGCCCCAACAACACGGGGAAGGCTTGGAAAGCTGCTTACTACTGAACTGGGAGCAGCTGGAGTGGGGAAGCCTCTTTATTTTGTCCCACAGCTCTGGATTCTTGCATCCTGGAGGAGAGCCTCGGGGTGGTGAGGAGGTGATGGCATTTGGTGCTGCCATGCATGCTAAGCAGCTGCTTATGGGATGGCACTGGGGCTCAGAGGTCGCTGCCTAGCCTCCCGGCTGCAAGGTCACTACAACATTCCTAGCTGCTATATGAAAGGCAGAGGGGATTTTTAGGTACAAGGGCAAGCAGCTGCTGCCTAGGGGAAGGCGTTCTAAGCAGCTCGGCCATTCATATTCCAGCCTGGTCCCTCAAAGAGAGGAGAGCGCCTCCTGGCACGCACGGAACTGGGGGAATGGATCCGCGCCCGCACACTCGTTTATGTTTCCTGGGACCATATCGCGGTGCAAACCCAGCTATTGCACAGAGCACGCACTGCACAGCGTTAAGAGACGCACATACTGACCTTGCTGCTGGTTTGCTGTTGCTTAGAGGCTGGCATCTGATGGTCTGACGCCATTGTGAAACCGAGAGCCTGGGCAGGAAATCCAGACAGTTAAACGTTGGTCTTGATCATTATAACCGGAATTCTGGTTGGGTTCGTACACCCGCACCCATCCCCCCCTGCCCAGTGCTCCGCGGTGATCCTCTCCCTTCACTTCATTGGCCAATAAATGCCGGAGGAACCCACTGGAATTACCAACACTGGGGGAGACTAAGCACGGTTTCCCTTGAATCCAGGTGGAGCAGGACCAGCAGCGCGGGAGGGTCCCCTTCACCCATCTGAACTGTATCCCTGTGATGGGAAGAAGTCCCTGGTGCTGGAATTTGTGCTAAAGCTCTGGGTTGGCCTAGAATACAATGATTCATCCGCTGCGGGGAGAGAGACCATACAGACCAGCTGCAAAGGGATCGCGGTGGGAGCAAAAGCTACAAACTGCGGCTCCCTGGACACTATGGAAAGGCTGGAGGCAAGTCCCTGTTATATCGCTGGTTCTGTATAAACGTAATTAGCACTTGCCCAACAACGGCAAGTGTTCTAACCCAACCCGCCTTAGAGTCACAAGGGCAGCGCAGCAGGACCCCGGTGCGGGGACGGGAGTGGACTGGCTTTGCCCTGTAGGACTCTCCAGCCTTTGTACCACATCAGCCAGAGTCCTGTATTCTTCAGACATGAGTCTCTGGCTCCATGGCAGAGTAAGGACGGTGACAATCTGTGCACTGACGTGCTATGGTTTGGGGGCAAAGCCCAGTCCAGGCCCATCTTGCACCATCAAGCATTACAAAGTCTCCATTGGGTTCAGCTGGGAGTTCAGCTGCTGGCCAGTCTTATGCAGGCAAACTCCCAGTGAAATCAAGGGGAATCGACTTACAGTTGGCCTGAAGAAAGCTTGCATGAGACCCTCCAAATTTTGGCCCAAGCAATATTAACAGCAATGCAGGAGGGGTGAGCCCCATGGGCTTTGCTTAAACATTTAAGGGCATGGCTAATGCAGTTCAAGTTTCTGAAGCTTTTTCCACCACCCACCTCAGCAATTTAAACCCCAGGGAGATCCTAACCCGCAGGGCAGCCAGGACTGCGTGTCCAGGAAAGATGACTCCCTGCTTCCCCAGTTGGCACCAATGGAGCTGCAGATGGTGTGTGGCGCACAGCATCGCTGTGCAGGATGGAGCGGCTGCGCCTCCTTCTCTGCCCCGCCCAGCACAGTCCCCCCGGAAAGGAACTCGTGCCCAGTAATGGTCAAACATGAGGAATTTTCAAAGCCATCCCATTTGAGTAGGCTCGAAGTTACGTGAAACGTGATACCTGCTAAAATTCAACTAAATAAGGGTCAGGCTCCTGACCAGTCATGAAATCACGGTCGCTGTATGCGATCAAAACATTGGTATCCTCTCTTATTCGCCCTCCTGGACGTGCACCCCCGTACATTGCTGGGCATCTCTTTATTGCATTCATGCTATGGACGGTAGGTTAGTCTTCAGACTATGCAGCTTTGGATTGCAGTGGAAACAAATCCAAAACCAAAGGAAGGACAATAAATAGAAAATTCTTACCAGTTATACCAGTACCCGCTTGAGCCAGTGAAGGGTCTGGGGCCGAGCGACAGAATTTATACCGCGCCTCAGCAGAATGGTGCCAAAACTATTTACAAAACAGTTAAAGCATGATACAAAGGGAGAATGCTGGATAAAAGCTCAATGAAAACCAAAGTCAGCTGATCCCCAGCAGCCATTGTCTCACTAAATCCCCAACTGTAAAATTATTTCATTAGCTTTCACATTTGGAGCCGCCTGCTTTGTTGGGTGTGTTGGCCAGGAGATTTAGCATTTGCTTGCATCAGCTGAACGCAGGCCAGGCCCTAGACCCTCGCTTTCAAAGAATGCAACAGCCAGCCCTGCTTCAGGATTTTTGGAGCCAGAGACTTTATCCCAGTAACGAACTGACGTCCCCGCCCCACAGTTAGAAGTACAAAGATTGCTGAAGTCGGCTGGCTGCATGCACAATAAATAGCAGGGCCTTTCAAACAAACAGTAAATGTCTACTGTTGCCAACGTCATTACTTTCAGCAGAAAGAGAAAGCTGTGTATGTAATGCTTTAAACACAGCGCCGAGAGCACATTTCACTCACGCGAGTGGGGCAGAGATGGCTGTGGCATGCTGTGTGTTAGGACAAAGAGGAGACTGATGTGTAGAGCTAGTACTTTCCAGTGCTTTCTGTGCCAGGATGCACAACAAAGCCACGGACCAGATTCTCATCTCAGTGACACTGGTGTAAATCTGGAGTAGCGCCGCTGAGTCACACGGCTACAGGACCACTGTGTAAGGAAGATTAGACTCGGGTCTCAGAATACAGGTGGCTTTCCCTTCTGCCTCAGGGGGGGCTGTGTTTCAGCAGTGCTAGAGACATACAGTTGGTGAAACACACTGGGATTCTTCAGGACTGAAGGCCCTACAGCAAAGTATATTCCAGCATCTGCCCCTTGTAATGCCACTGTACAGCTGATTTCTTTTAAAAAACACTTCTTATAACTAACCGGCCTAGGAAACATAGTAATTATGCCTCATGCTGGGTAACGGGATCTTCGTTTTCTCTGCCCTTCTTAGCCTCTGACTACAGCCTAGCAACTCCCGAAGTTCAGCACCTCTGCATGGAGCCAAGGCGATGGGTCAGTGGAAATAAACACGTCCATGCGAGCGCCCCTGAACAAAGACAGAGCCCAGCAATTGCATGCACACGTCATCCTGGAAGGGCTGGTGGGAAAGCTGCCTTTGTTTGGATACAAGTCGCCAGTGAGCAAACAAAGACGTGTCGGTGCTGGGAACAGAAACTTCTCAGGGATTCCATCTAGAACCCAACGCCCTGAATCCCCTCTCTACCACCAACGTGACTGAGTTATGCCAGCGTAAGACTTATGAGCAAGAAAAGAGTCAGTTCCCTGCCCCATGTGCCCTAGCCACCCAGTGAGAAAAATCCCTATGGTAGGAGCTCAATGCTGCCCTTTATGCCACGGGAGAGGTGGGCTGGAAGGCTCTCAGAGGGTTTGCACAGCAGCCAACGGTCTCAGTGGTATTGCCACTAAACTGGGTGCGGGGTAGGTGGGAACTAGGATGATGTGGTTTAAATATCTGGTAACTCATGAACTGCCTGGGCTAGCAAGACACTCCCCGGGACAGACAGGTCGTTTTTGACCATCTTTTTAATGGCTCATGCCATGGACAGTCAAATACGTGGGGAATAAGAAATGGGGAGGAAGCAGGGCTTAATTTGTAAGGAAAGAGGTGCCCGGGCTCAAGCAATTCTTTTACTTTTGTAACTGGTGCAGCAGGCCCAGAGGTGCTGGGGCCCTGAACCGCCCGGCCCGGAGGCGCCAGGGCTCAGCCCTGACACAAATTAAGCATGGGGAGGAAGGAAATGCAGGATAAAGGCACTGATATTGTAGCAGAGTTTTGCGCTGCAACACCATTCAAAACACGTCAGAGCCTTTTGTTGCCCTGTGTGGTCGCCCTTCATCTCCACAAGGGCACAAGATAGTAATTTGCTTTCCTGTTTCTCTCAGGCGCAGGAAATCAATCTGCTTATTAGTCTAGCAGATCCTCATGCAAGCTCAGGGCTAAGAACTTGGGGACAAGCTAAGCAGTGAAGGCAGGTGACTAGCAGGCCTTTGGAATTGTTACCGGCTCTGGATGGAACCCCTTCCTCCTTTGGGTCTCTGACATGAATGCAGCTCCCCCCCAGCCCCGAGGCGAGTCGCATTGCTGTAGCCTGGGTCTGGTCAATGCAATCTTTGGCCCCCGGAGAGAATCTGCTTTGCACAGGCGACGTGGGTCTCCTGGCAGTCAGAGGAGACGTGCCCTCCTGCTAGAGAGAGGCTGCTGTCATTAAACCAAGCCTGGGTGAGTTAGCAACGGTGCCTCATGGCGTCCCACGTGGCGCTAGCGGTTTCCATGCTAGGCTGGCTGCTGCCCCACAGGCTGGTCATGGATGCGATGTTGCGAGGTGCCACGTTGTGCTCCGTGGGCATCGAGGCTGCTCAGCACCTCTCGGGCTTTACCCACCCTCTCGTCAGGCAGGAAACGTGGGGTGGAGAACCCTGCCAGGTGAGGCTGTTGCCTGGCAACCTCTAGCTCCAGTGACATTGCCCATTTCGGAGGAACCAGAACAGCCCTCGACAAGTTACCATTTCGGGTGGCTTTGCCTTGGGCTGACTCGGGCGACAGGCTCCTCCTCCCACTGCCAGTGCACGGAGCCGCCCAGCTGCTAGAAAAGAGATGCCTCGCAGGCCTGTGCCACGTCTCAGGGGAAAGTACCCACTCCGCCATCCCCTCTCTCCTTCTGAGGGACTCTGCCGCCAGCCAGCTGGACACGTCTCTCCAAAGGGAGCTCCCTGCTCTGAAAGGTGGGGGCACGACCCTGCTGCAGCCAGTGTGTGACGGGCTCCCCCCAGGGTGCCACTTGGAACTGGGGTATCACTGAGCCTGCCTGATCCACCAGCCTGGGTTCCTTTTACACTGCGCTGCTGAAGCAGGCCAGCCAAGCCCTCCCTCAGGCCTCAGACTGCACTTTACCAGCACTCAGGGACACACCCAGCTGCAGACACACACAGACTCTGAAACCAGCTCTGTGTGGGAAGAGCACAGCACTCAAGTGCACACCCCCTCTGGAGCGTAAACCCAAAATTGTATCATCTTGCGCTGCACAGAGAACTGCACAGCGTAAGCTCCTGAAATTCACCCCTCCCTCAATGGGGAGGAAGGTATGCACAGCTTCCCCCTCCCCCGGTACGAATTCCACAAACCGTAGATGTTTACAGGAGTCATCTTGGTCGAGGATTCAGTGAAGAATAAACCCTGATTATGTCACTCCCCTGCCTTAAATAGGTTTTACATATAGTGGGAATCCTTTGTCTTCCAATGTGGTTCCCAGCACTGGTCAGTGGGAAAGTACTAGTATTATTCATGGAGTCCAGTATCAACTCAAAAGCTGTTTGCAGTGTCCCCAAGAAGGCTTCCCAGGAGGTGGGAGATTGTTTTCCCTAGTGGCCCGTCCAACCAGCAATCTAGACTGATTGCTCACGGTCTAGTGGGCGTTCCCCAAGTGTAAACGCATTTGTAATAGTTTCAAGGACAATATTCCGAACTTCAGATACAAAAATGATACATGTGTACAAATAGGATGATCATATTCAGTAAATCAACCTTTCCAATGATACCTCACATGACCTATCTTGCCTAAAACATGCCTTAGTTATGCCATAATCATATTATAACAATCTCTCTGAAGAACATGGGGTGTGATGCCCCACTGTGCTCACAGAGTAACAGCTCTACACTGGGCAGCTGGCCCAGCTGGACGTCCCCAGGCAGTGCACGCCAGCCAAGCAGCCTGCAAGAGACAGTCAGATCCTAAAACAGCCTGGGATCCTTTGTAATGCAAATAGCTCCATTCTCTGCAGCCAGGTACCTCGGCTGACAGTCAGTAACTGAGCTCTGCACACCGCACGGCTGCCCCCTCCCCAGCACAGTCGCTCTAGGAGCTGCCACAGCAGCTGCACTCTGATTTATAGTCCCTCAAATCATTCAGCCTTGTTCTGTACTCAGGGGCTGTGCTAACACAGCTGGCCTTCCCCGGGGGGCGAGACCAAAAGGCAAATGCAGGGGTGTCTGTTTCTCTTTAGGCTGCGTTTTGCAGACCCCTCTCTCTAATATCACATGCAAAGCAGCGTTCCAGTAGCTGGGAGGAGATGCCCACCATACATTCCCCTGGAGCCGCCGGCCTGCCCTTGAAGTGGCAACGGCACGCCGCAGGAGCTCGGGTTGCCATCTCGTTTTGCATGCAGGCAGCGTGAGCTCTGCGAAGCGGCGGCTGAAGGTGTGTTATTTTTGGAGCACTGCAGCCTTTATGTAACAACGTGCACGATTGTTCTTCTCTCCCTTTTGTTCCATGGCTTCTTGCTGGCCACACGCTGCGGCTGGAGCAGTTCAGAGTCTCGCCACCCAGACAGCCCCTCTGACCCCCCTTAGGATGTCACGGAGGCCTTGGCTTACCTGGCCTCAGGGGCGTTCCGGGGCAGCGCTGGTCAGGGGGTTCACACTGTTCAATGACTGGGAACACGCACCAGGGATTTGTCTGGGGCCATAGGTACTCGCACGCCGCACTAGCGCCAGTGCTCACTAGCAGCAGCAGAACCTATGGAAGCCCACGTAGGCCAAGCTCGCCCCAGAGGTGAGAGCTCTGTTAGCCTGTGCTGTAGGGCCAGTACGCAGAGGGAGAAGGCGGTTCCCATCCTGGGCTTCCCTCACATCTAGCCAGGCCCCCGTCCCACTTGGGCAGGGTGCTCATGCCCCCAGGCTGGGAACCCCTGGGCTATGCCAGGAGGCAAGGAGGGCAGCTCTCAGAGCCGCAGCGTTGGCACCTGCCCCCATGACCCGGCCCTCGCCCAGCGGCCGACTTGTGAACACAACACCAGGACAAGCCAGGCCACAGCAGCCTCCAGCTCCGAGCTTTATTGACACAAAACCGCAGGCTATAAATCACATCGTCGTCCTCTTCCTCGGGCGTGGCTGCGAAGGCGCTGGGGCCCCCTTCAGGGGGTCTCAAAGCAGCCGTGTTTGTGCCACTGCTGGTCCCGGACCCGGCGCACAGACTGGATCTGGGGCTGACTGGCGTCCCACTCATTCCAGTGCTGGTACTCGCCCCTCTCAAAGACGTACTGGCGGCCTCGATAGCCGGGGTATTCGTAGCCCACCCACCTGCGGGAGAGGGAGACGGGCCTCAGCACAGCCGACGGGAGCTCCAGGCAAGCTCCCCCGCGCAGGAGCCTGCTGGCACAGAGGGGGCAGCCCTGGCTCCCAGCCATCGGCACCTCTGCTTCACGTGCGCGCCCGGCGCCTCCCCCATGGCTGTGCTCTACCCGGCCACGGAGCTGGTGCTTCTGGGACGCGTGGGACCTGCCGAGCCTGAGCTGCCTGGCCAGGCCGAGCCAGGCTAACGGGGGCTGGAACAGGCTCGGGGGTAGCTGGCGCCTGGACAGGGTTAGATGATGTCGTCTCCCTGCAGCCTCCCTCCAGCACTGCCGCTGGGCCCTGGGGGCCAGTCTATTTCACCCCACGTCGCAAAGTGTGGGGGCGTCAGCGCCGGTCCCTGATCCTGCCACCCAAGACACCGTACTGCACACCCAGGGCCTGGCAGCACGTGCCTCGCCTCAGCACCTCCCGCCTTCCTGTGTCGGTCGGGCCTTTCCCTGGCTGCCGGAGCCACTCAGAGCCAGCCTGGCTCCCCCCGGGGCCAGCAAAGCTGAATGGACCTGGTGCTCAGGAGCGAGAGGCGCTGTCCCTGGGAATATGCCTGCGGCTCATGCCAGGGGTAAAGGAATCAGCATCATTCCCAGATGGGCTGGAGCCATTTCCCAACGTGGCAATGATGACAGAGAGAGAGGCTGCCCCCCACTCGTGCAGGGACCTACAATACAAGCCCAGGTCCTTCTTGCCGCCGCCTCAGGTGAGGGCTGCTCTTGGCATCCACAGAAAGGCAGCATCTACCGGCTGCTGCCCCAGCAGAGCTGGAGGCCAAGGGCCATTCCCCCATCAGCACGGCTCTGCTCAGGGCAGTGCTGTGTACGCACGCCTCCTGCTGTCCTGGCACCCCTGCTGGGGCTGGGGGTCACGGTGCAGCTGCTAAATAAGACCACAGCAACCACAGAATGGCAGGTGCCCAAAGCTGCAGGAGGGGACGGGGGCATGCCCGGCAAGGAAGGGGCAGGAGGTCTGGGGTGTGCGCTATGCCCCAGGAACCAGCAGAGAGCAGAGAATGGGCACCAGCCCCCAGCCCCTACTCACCCACACGGACCAGAACCATAGGGACTGCCCTCTCCCAGGGCAGGCTCCAGCAAGGCAGGAAGTGACACACACACACACACACACACCCCCGCAACAGCCTGGGGACACCAGTGGAATGTACCCCCCAGAGTGAAGCCTTCTCAGCCGCCCTGACCCCCGGCAGGCAGGGCTAGGAGTGGGGATGGGGAAGGGCTGAGATGTTGGAGCCAAAGTCTGGGTGTCCAAGGTGAAAACACCTGAGAACAGAGCAGCGCTGAACCATGATCCTGGCCTCCGGGGCAAACCCAGCCAGGAAAGTCCCCTGCCCAGGGCACGCGGCCCTGCTTCCCTTCTTCCGTCGGTTCATTCAGGCTCTTGGCCCTGTCACTGGAGCCCCCACAGCCAACTCCGAAACAGAGACAAAGCTGGGCAAGCCCCCCCCCCCTCCCTGCCCCGGGATGGGGAAAGGGCTCTAGGCACCTGGGATCTGTCTCTCTGCACCCGCGCTAGGGGCTGCATGGTAGAGCCCCCCCCCCCCGACAGTTCTGCTGTGCAAAGGTTGGGGGTAGCCAGGCCCCAAGGAGGGGCTCCGTCCAGCCTCCGGGCCAGCACTGTCAGGCTCCCTCCCTGCGGGCTGCCAGATCTGGGCAAAGGGGGCAAGTTCTGCTCCTGCGTCTCTTTGGTGGGGTGGTTTGATTGGTGACTTGCTGGGGGTTAGGGGAGAGTTTTCACCCCTGCTCACTGCCTTGGACACAGTTTGTATCAGGCACCCCAAGCCCCTCAGATAGGGGTGGCAGGTCTTTATTTGGCTATTTATCGAAACCTGTGCTAGTCTGTGTAACCGTGTGTTCCTGGCCCTGCCGCCCCACCCTGTGTTCCGCCCCCCCACCCTGTGCTCCGCCCACCCGCTGCATCAGGTCTGTACTTAGCACGTCACTTCTCTGGGGCAGAGTGTTTCTCCCAGTGTGTGTACGCCGTGGGAGCGTAACAGCGGCACTTGGGTGCTAGCGTCACACAGAGGCTGCCCCGGAGATCTCTGCCCTTACGTTCCGTTCAGTGCTTTGATGCTGGCCACGCGGTCCTGGAACCCGTGAGCCCAGAGGCTTGGCACATCGTCATCTACAATCTCCATCTTCCTCCCGTTGTAACCGGCGTTTTCAAACAGGTGGATTTTGTGGTCGTGGCTGTCCTGCAGTGGAGACATCCAGCAAACAAGCTGCTCTCCCCTCCCCTGCCCTGCCCCCCGTCCCAAGGGACCTGCCATGGCCCCCTGCTATGGAGAAGCCGGCCAAGCCACCCCTGCTTGCCCACCTTGTGGAGACATCACTGGGGGCTGAATGCCCAAGTGACCCTGCACGCCCCAGCTGGCGAGGACGGGGAGTGCCTCCACACACAGCCGGCACCGACTGGACGGAGCAGGAGGCTCGGGCGGCCTGGCAGATGCCAGGGCTTGTTTCTGGGCTGAGACAATTGCACACGCCACAGCGCATGGAAGCGTCATGGTGGGAGCCAGACGGACCTGGTGCTACCTCAAGGGATCCCAGGCTCCGCTTGCTGACAGGAGCTGGGAACAAAGCTGCCAAAGGTGAAAGAAACACAGGAGTGCGAAGGGCCCCCACCCTTCCAGCTGACGTGCCCATCCGTGCGAGACGCTGGGGGGAGGCAGGCCCCAGCCCCTTTAGCTTGCTGAGGGCGGAGCTATGTAGGGCAATGGAGTCAGGAAACGTGGGCTCCTTCCCCAGGCTCCGTGGTGGGGGATGAGGAGGGTTAAGTTGACATGAAATAGCCCTGGGGAGGGTGTCCCCTCGAGGGCAGGGCTCACAGGAGAAGCATCTCACTGAGCAACGTTAACCCCCACCCTGAGCCTCTGCTGTGCACCCTCGCTGCCCACGCCCAGCCGTGCTCCCTGCTGGGCCGCAAGGGAGCCCCACACCTCTGGCTCGCCTTCAAGGGGTTCTCTGGGGCTCTCCCCCTCCCAGCGCCGCGCCGGCCCCACTCACAATCAGCAGGGGGCGGACGGACATCAAGCGGTCGCTGCTGTGGC
The DNA here is from genome assembly GCF_020497125.1 of Mauremys mutica. NCBI lineage: Eukaryota > Metazoa > Chordata > Testudines > Geoemydidae > Mauremys > Mauremys mutica. The sequence continues at coordinate 3,177,150 of NC_059087.1, forward strand.
TGTTGGACCAGGAGTCCCAGCGCGGGTAGGCTCCCTTCTCCAGCACGAACTGTTCCCCACAGAAGGCCTGGCCTTCGAACCCCAGCCACCTGCAGGGAGGGGGCGGTACGCAGACACAGGGCATGGGGGCTCCCGCTTCGGGGCTCCCCACCCTGCCTCCTCTCCCGCCTGCTCAGCACGGGGATGGGTTTTTCAGAGGGTGTGTAGCACATCCCCGACACCGGGGTGGGGAGTTCCCCTGGCAGCAGCTGCCGCAGGCAGCCTCAGAGAGGGATGGAATTGAACAGGCCAAGCACCCAACAGCAGGGGATCCCTGCCTCCTAGGGTCGGCCCCACGCACAGGGCTTGGGGAAGGGTCTTCACAGCCCAGCTGAGCCTCCTGCTACCTGGAGCTCCATGGTCCCTTCTCTCCCAGCACCTGGTTTGTGTTTCCCAGGCTCTTCTCCATGGTGCAGAACAAGGGCCCCATTAGCAAGAAACCCATCCTCTTTCCTTGCCGTGGGGGGCTTGCCCATTCCCCTCCTGCATCTGAAGGGCACTACCCCCTTCCATCCGCCGCTCTCTGTACTTACGGGCCTGATTCTACCTGGATCGATCCCACTTTCTCCAGCGCTTCCTCCGTCACATTCGGACTTTCCTCTGTCAACTCACGCTTCTTGCCCTGGAAATTCTCCAGCTCGAAGATGGTGATCTGAAAGCAGAGGCGACGCTCTCACACCTCCACTGATGCAGCCTGGCCCAAGCCGGGCACTAGCGGAAAGGGGAGCTGGCACACAGGCCAGGCTGGCACAGACAAGCTAAACAAGCTCTGATGTGCAGGTGGAGGTGGAAGAGGGAGGAGTCACAACACATGCGCTTCAGGCCATTGCTTCACCAAGTCTGCTCCTCCTGCTCTGTCGCCCATGGGGGAACCCGTGGCATTTCCCTTCCAGAAAGCCAGGCCTGGCACTGGCGAGAACACAGCTGGACACACACACACAAAGCAGGCTGGGTGACTAAGTCGCCTATTTCTGCCTTTGCTTGCTAGTCAGTCTCCTTACAAATGAACCTGGTGTTCCTAGTTCTGCAGCAAACTGTTTAGTATCGACCCACTCCCGTTCGCACAGTAGGTTTGAGCCATGAGTCACACTCCATGGTAACTGGGCAGCACTACGACCTGTCTGAATTCCTTCTACCCTGATCAACAACTGGTTCCAATTCACAAACTGCATCTGCAGGGAGGGACGTGCTTTGTGCTTCACCTCCCCTGATGGCGAGTGCCAGCATCACTCATTTCTGACGTGCAGGTTCTGGCAAGATGGATGGCTCCAGTTTTAGCTTAATAGCCAAGTATTGACCACGGAGCGTCTGTTGAATACAACAAGGCGTGATATCTCATCTGTACTTGGCTGAAACACTGACCACAAAGTGAATGCCTGTCTTCAGGATCATCCATTCAAATGCAAGACCCAAGATCCACACCGCTCACTCTAACAACTCACCTGGGACTCTGCTCTGGTCTGTGGTTTCCTGCCCCAGGGCTGGTTCATTGTAAATAGTTTCCCGCTCATCACTCTCTGTAGATCTATGAGCTTATTACCTGGGTCATTAACCCTGACTAGCTTGGAATGGGTTTAATTTTCACCTGGGGTCTGCAGGGCTGAGCAGCAGCCAAACCTCAAACCAAACAAAACTCCCCAGGTTGGGATTTGGTAACAAATTCAGACAGAGCCTTGGGGGCTTTGGGAACCCTGAATTTCACAGTCATAGGGTGAGCAAGAGGGTTCTGTGATGGAACCATTCATGAACATGTGGGTCCGTACGCTCTCTACAGGGCAAATTGGGAGTTTCACTTTGGACATCACTCTATCCTTGGTGTGAAAGATCAGACAGACCTTTGGGAAAGGAGTCACTGCAGGAGAAGAGCCCACAGACTGAGAACTCAACACAGCTCACCTCAAATGTGCCAGCTCATTCCTTTCCCAGGAACCATCCCCAGGAGCCTCTTTCCAGCCCAAGCCACCAGCAATTAGCAGAAATCTAGGCCCAGGGGCAGTGAGAGCCCATAGATGGCCATTCAGCCATCCAAGCCTTCCAGAAATGAGCCCAGTCTCCCGAACGCTGTTGCAGCGAAGGTGAGCCCAAGAGCCCGAACAGTCTCCTGGGTCTATTCCTCTCTCCCAGCTTCCCTGGCCAAGAACAGCAGCAGAGCATTGTGCTTGCCACCCGTGTCCTCCAGCTGAGGGGAGCGTTGAATTGAGGGACAGTGCAGACTGCTAGTAAGTGGTTGATTCCCTGTGTAAACAGCTATGTGGTGGGAAGTGGGGTCTCTGTCTCAAAGGATAGGTAACGACTGCTTCTGACATTGCACCAAGGGCTACCACTCTAACGCTGCAAGCACATCATAATGTGCCTCTTACTCCTGCACTCCCTATGGAGACCCTGGGTACAACACCCACACATCGACAGACCCATTGCTCTAGCATAACGTGGAACCCCCAGGGACCGAAGGACACTGCCCTATTCCTTCGCACAGTGCAAGATGGAGAAAGGAAATGCAGCACCACCCAAGAGCTGAAGGGCTGAGCTGATGTTCCTTATTCCGAGTCTGTGATAGCAGAGCCGTTACCTCTGCCCTCCCACACCGTAGGGGAAAAACCACACAGCAGAAACACTGACCTGCGAGGTAGTATTTGCATTTATCATCAGGGACTTTACCACCACTCCAGATTGACAGAATTACGCTTCAGACAAATATAGCCAAACTCTGCTGGGCTATAGAATCTGCTTTCTTTACCAGCCAGATAATAAAAGCTAAGCACTGCAACAGTAAACAGATTACCAGGAGATCCTTTGGAACTGACAGACCTTGCAGAAAGCAGCAGCACATCTGGCAGAGGTACTAATAGTAACTCATCAGAACAAAGTCGCACTCCGTGACACTCGGAAGCTGGAAAGATCAGCTCTGGCACACAAGGATCAGATTTAGCTGGGTAATGCTGAAACACTGCTGTGCTGGTAAAGCTCCAGGCTGCTGGCTTTTTAGCCACACAAGCTACAGCATTCCACATTAGTAAGCGTGAGTCCACTCAGAGGCCAGTTATGTTTCGAGAGTGATCCAGAGCAATACGTAACGCTAGTCTGTGACTGGCCATCGCTTTTATACCTTGTAATTCCCTCTTTCGCCAAGATACTCCCCAGCAGCCATCGGCTCGGGGGGACTCTGCCGTTCGGTCATTGTGCCTGAAAGATCCCAAACGGAAAAACGTTAACACTGTCATCCTGACAAAAGTTGTACCCTTATTTTATGAAAAAATACAGCTGCTGCTTCTCTTTCTGGCTTTCATTGGGAGAACAAGCCTGAGGTTGGGTACACAATTTTGACAGGAGCGTATCTGTGCACTGTATTCATAAACCCAGTGATCCACTCTGAACATCTCATCTGGCCTCCTGCATAACACAGGCCACAGACTCTCAACCACTGATCCCTGCATGGAGCCCAACAGCCTGTGACTGCATTAGAAAAACAGCCTCGGCGAAGACTGAAAATGATGGAGACTCACCTGGGAAGCTATTCTGGGGGGTAATTAAACTCACTGTTACAAATCTGCCTCTTATTTCCAGTTAGATTTTGTGTCGTTTCAGCCGTTGTCTCTGGTTACTGCTTCTCTCTCTCCTTGTGCAAAAAGCAATCCCAACTGGAATCACAGCAAAGCACAATCCCACCCGTGGGGTACGATTGCTGGGCCCCTTGTAGGCACTCTGAAGTTTCAGTGATGAGCGCCAACGTGATACATTCATTGTCTTTTCTGAAGTCAGAGCTTCTGATTTGAATGTGCCACAGCTGGCTAATTTTTCCTCCCCCCACCGCCCTCTTTAAGTAGTTTTCATTTAACAGGGCTTGGAGGAGCCAGTGGGCAGGAAGTATAAAGACACTGAGTTCAACTAGTGTCCCGGTTAATTAAAACCCTGTGGTATCATTTCCCCCAAATTTTAACAAAATATCCTGTACAATAAAAGACCTTTTCTAAAACTCCTGTGCTAATTGCTAGAAACCCATTCACATTCAAGCAGAGCTGCTGCCACTACCTCTTCTGGAGTGTTTCAGTTGTGACAGAGCGGGATCAGGGGACAGCACTATTTATGAGTTGTTTCTGAACAGGGCAGCACATTTTGATGCTGATGCAGCAGGTATGTCTCCTGAATTCCATCCATTAGGTTTCATTTCAATAGCAAGGGCTTGCAGCGGACTATGGAAACATTATTCAAATTTCTTCCGGCTTTCCCTTAAAAATATCCCACTCCATTTGCAAAAGATTAATATTGAACTTCACATCAGCACGTTCTCATTGCTCCTTGCCAGATTCTCCGGAAAACTCCTCCTCTGCAGTTTATTGATGTGTTTACACGGAAACCAAGGACAGTGCAAGGCAAAACTCATGCAAAATAGTTACAGTATGTTTCAGGCTACAGAGCGAGGCAAGGCCTGGGCGCTCCAGCCCACACTGGCTCTGTTGTAGCTCTGGTGAAGTGAGGGCTCTTTACCCCGAAGTATTGCAGGGTATTTTGAGGTAGTGTTGCCCAGTGGATAGGGCACTAGACTGGGACTCAGGAGACCTGGTTTCTGTTCCCAACTCTGACATTGATCTGCTGGGTGGCCTTGGGTCAGTCACTTTCCTGCCCTGTCCATCTTGGCTATTAGATAGCAAGCTCTTCAGGGCAGAGGCTGTCTGCCTGTGTGCCTGAACAACGCCGCCCCACTCTCATTAGGGGGCTCAAGGCACTACTGGAAGGCATGGAGCCTATTTGCCACTACTGGTCTGGAGCCTATTTGCAGAGCACAGCGATTGCATTACACGAAATGATGCTACAGACCTAGAACAGCAGCTTTTCGGTCCCTGGAGCCCGATGGCTCCACATGACCAGTGTGCTCCATCTAAGCAGCTGCAGTTCATCTTCCTATTCACAGGCTAATACTGCGTATCACTCGGGTTGGCCTGAGCCCACTTAGAATGGAGAGCAAAGCCAGCATGGCTGTAAGGACACAGGCCTTCATGGTGCCAAAGAGACCCAGCCCCCTAAGTACCCTATGTTAACAGGTTGCTCCTTACACCCTTCCCAACCATCCATCTCTTTGGGGTCTGTGGAGCTGACAGGACTTCTCATAGCAGCAGTTCTGCTGCAGGTGCTGGTGGGGCTCACACGGTTATTGGCCTTCGAGCTGGGCAAACTATCCACAGCAAAACAACTCATGAGACAAACGTAACGAAATGAATCACTAAAGTCGCTCCATTCTGTGCCCTGATCTTGGGTGCTGGTGGGGGATGCTTTAATTTTTGTTTATTTGCAGAGTTGGTGTGAAATCTGGGCACTCCCTTGTCACATCAGCCTGCGTAGGAAGTAGGGTGCCAGACAGGAGAGGGAAACAGAAAAGCATTGGAATAAGACACCTACTGCAGCTACTGCTGCATCTCTCCCAAGGGTCTCCATTGTGTTAATGGGAAGCATCATGGTAACGACAATATCACTAATGTACCTCAGAACTGGTAAACTTTCTGTCCGAGACCAAGATACCACGGCAAGAAGCATGGCCGAGGCAGGCAAACTGGGAGAGTGGTCATGAAGCAAGCTACTTAAACACAGGCTAAGGAGAACTTCTAGGGCAATATACTCCACATGTTGGTTAATAGGAACTGATAAATCTTAAGAGTTTTGTACTGCTGCCTGTCACTGTACTATTTTAGCACCTAAATAGGCAGGGGAAGGTGAAGTTACCATTTCAAAGGTACTTCTGTCATTTCTATTTTCAATATCACTTCATATCAGGCAACAGGCAATCACACGCAAGGGTAAAACTGGGTTGTGCATGAGGTTACACAATGACCAGATTTAATGAGAGAATGGCTATGCCGGGAATTGTGGTATGCTCGGATAATTACAATGTCTTAGCAAAGCAAAAGTATCCATTAAATACAACTGGCATCCAAGCTTTGTACTCTAATTTATTGTCATTGTTTGAATGCAACACATTTTGTACATGCAAAGATCCACCATGGACAGCAGTTGACTGTAGTTCACTTTTATTGCAGTTCCTCGTCACACGTTCATCTGCTTTTCTATTGATATGAAAACTCTTTGTTGTAAAATATAAAATTACTTCTGTACAGAACACTCAGGGGAGGGACTGGAATGGGATTCATTTGTATCTTTTACCAAACAAGACACTGTAATTTTCTCTTTTTTTCTTTAAAAATACAGGTACTTTCCCATATGTTCATTTTCTTGGTAACATTTATTTTTGCAATGACTAAAGTGCCCCAAAATCCTGCTTCATTTTCCAAGTTCATGGAATATGCACATAGATAAGGCAGTTGCAAAACATCACAGAGGGTAGGGATAATATATTGTACTGATTTTTCTTTCCTAACAGAACTCAATTTCCTCTTGCTGTCAGCTTCTTTAATCCCTTTGAGAAATGCTCACAGCACACTGTTAGAAAATATAATCTTTTGTAAATATCTGGCAACGCTAAACTTGGAATCATAGTCATACAAGTAGATACACAACAGATAGAATATCTGTATTACTTAGGAAACTATGTAGTACAAAATATTTTCTATAGCACAACATATTTATTCATTGTGTGATCCATATTTACATGTTCTATAAGGCTATGCAGAATGATATAAAAGTTTGTATCTATACAATAGCTCCTTTAAACAGGCTTGATACAGTCAGCATGTTCACTATGGTAAGAAGAAAATACATAAGCCACACAACCTTCCCCCTCTCTCCAAATTCCATCAATAGGATGAAAAAATAATTTCAACACATTTTGGTAAAAATATTTTCAACTGAGGGATGGGACAGACCAAACAGTGGTTTGAAGTGCTTCAGAGAAAGCACATTGCTATGAGAAAGGATTTCCAATCACCCTGGATCTGACATATTTCGCATACGGCTCACCACACATTCTCCCTGCCCTGTATCATTGTCATCAAGAGCCTGCATTGACCAAACAACCTTCGACTCTGGTATCCTGGATGACTGAGGAGTCAGAATATTGTGCTCATTGGTCCATACTCAAACCCGCTGTAAAAGGCAGCACTCCACAGATGTTAATGTGGTTGCAGCCAACCAGGGAAGCCTGGTCTTCACTCGGGGGGAAAAAGGTGTGTTCTTGGCTTCAGTGAAAATCCTAGGTAACTAAAAGTAGAATCCTAGTGAAGAAAAGGCAGTTTATTGCTAGCAAGTCGATTCAACAAACAAACTGCCTTGTCTTTACTAGGACTGTACTTCAAGTTAGCTAACTTGAGTTCAGAACATCTCTTTTTCCTAGTGAAGACCAGACCTTACACCAAATCTGGATTTGTCCCTTCGTCCTTGGGTTGGGTTAATTAGCAATGCACTGTTAGCACCTAGCAAGCTTAGCTGCAGAAGTGGGCTGTGAGCGCTAAGAAAAGAGGACATACTTTGTAAAAAAAGGGGGAGGGAGGAGGGGGCGGAGTTAACATGCAGAAACTGCTGAGACCCTTTCTAATCTAATGTTTAAAGGCCCAACGTTGCCTTCGGATATTGGTGTAAATCTCGAACCCAGTGAGAGCATCACACGTGCCACAGGACAGAATTTGCCTTACCCACTCAGGGACTTAGATGATCCTCATCACTGTCGTATTGGAGTGCCTCTGACGTGGGTGTAAGGAGGTGAGCTCCTACCACTATGTATGGGGTGAGTAAGGGTGAACAATGTGGTCTCTTCAGTTAAACAGATGCTGTAATGGCAAACCAGCATGGATTGGTTTGTATGAAGGGCAAATAGGAGAGAAAGGAGTTTTCAAGGTAGTGCAGAGTTCCACATTCATAGATCATTCCCGAGAGGCCATGTTAGCAGACACCCTGCCCCACAAGGACATGTTGGCTTGCTTTAGACTGTTTATTGTATTACTTAAATTCAAGAATATTAGAAAAGAACATTTACCTCCAAGCAGAAATTGTTTCATGTTTTAAATATGAACCTGTGCAAAAGAACTTAAAGATTGTCAGCATTGTCAACTACATTCTTTTCCTCCTGAGATAGCAGATTCTCTCTTACGCTTTAACCTGCCTGCACTGTCCAACTGCAGAAGTCTGGATCAGTTACAGTGATCAGTTCAGTTACAGCTTAGCCTGACTGAAGGGGTTTTATACTTCACTGACACAGAAAGGTATTTGGATGGTAATAAGAGACCCTGGGCCCAACTAGATTGATAGAGTTTTAACATTCTATGGAACTGACCCTTTTGGCCTACTCGAAGAAAACCAAATTCCAGTAAGTTAGCAGTGAACCTTTACCACCCTCAGAACAGCCATATTGAACATATATGCATCTCCCAAATAATTACATTTCAGTGACTTCCATTATATTTTACAAAACAGACCATGCCTAATTCATGCCAATTATTCTACACAGGACACCTTCACACAACTCCTTCTCTTATCCTATAGAACACATTGCTTGTTTATTTCTATAAAACATTTCTATCATCACAGAATTGTAACATTTTGGACATTTGGCACAATGGGAGTTTGGATTGATCAACTCTTTTTTTGTTCCAAAGATTCAAATAATGTGTGACAGACCCTGCAAAAGCCAACTACACTCAGTTTCCACTACATACCTTTAATGGTATTGGGCATAGCCCTGTACATAGTCAGGATGCAAAGTGTAAAGAAGGCAGCTAACATCACTGGGTGCCTAGATTTTTAAAGGATTCCAAACTATTTATATTAAAACTTATCCTAGAATTGTTCTGATCGCTATTGTGATGTTTTGGTTCAGCAGGGCTCTCCATGTAGCAACTTTACATTAAACCACATCCACGGTTTACTACCTTACACATTGCAGGCATATTAAGTACATGTGCAAACTTGTAAAATTAATTATAAACTAATGGATAATGCTGCTCTGGATAGTATGGTTGATCAAAAGTTTGCAAACATATGTGAACAAATTGGAGAAAGTCCAGAGGAGAGAAACAAAAACAATGAAAGGTTTAGGAAACATGACCTATGAGGAAAGATTGAAAGAATTAGATTTGTTTAGTCTGGAGAAGAGAAGACTGAGAGAGGACACGAGAACAGTTTTCAAGTGCATAAAAGACTGTTACAAGAAGGGAGAAAAATTGTACTCGTTAACCTCTGAGGCTAGGACAAGAAGCTATGGGCATAGCAGCAAGGGAGGTTTAGGTTGAACATTAGGAAAAACTTCCTAACTCACAGGGTAGTTAAGCATTTGAACAAATTGCCTCGGGATGTTGTGAAATCTCTCTCAGTGGAGGTTTTTAAGAGCAGGTTAGACAATCATTTGTCAGAGATAGTCTAGATAATACTTAGGCCTGTCTTGAGGACAGGGGACTGGACTAGATGACCTCTCGAGGTCCCTACAATTCTATGATTCTATGATTTGTGAATTAGTAGCCGGCAGTTTCTGATATACAATGCTTCTGGTAATTTGCCAGCAATTACTAAGTGATCAAAACAAAATACCAGAGTGTGGAAAGCTAAACCTCTGTGCAAGCAAGAAGCAAGTTTTTAAATCCTACACGACCATGTTAAAAATATGAAAATGGAAAGCAGAAATTTAGCATCTTTGTGTACAGCAGGTAATACAAAACCGACTTCGCATATACTGTACTAACACCGACTTCGCATATACTGTACTAACCTCAAGATACACAGCCATAAACAAGGTGAATATGCAAAACGAATAAAGGAGAAGAAAAGGCCAACTGGCGTTTCCAGTGAATATGAAATGTACAGACTTGTACTGATCCTAAAACATCAGTGGATTAAAATTCTAGGGGAGGATTCTCCAAATGTCAGTGAAAAAAAAGGGCATTAACGATGTATTTCCAAGTTCCATACACCAGCCTGATTTACATTTACTTGTTTAAACTATTGATCTACTAATGCAGCTGTAGGATGAAGAGCAGATAAAACTGTGCCAGTCTTAAATAAAAAGAACAAAATGCTTCTGCAAAAGCACCTTGTATTCAGTGGCGAATGCCAAACACCAGCTATCTCCATCTATCATACTTATGAGAGTTCAAGTAAAAGTGAGTTAAGAGTTAAAACTTACTCTTAAAATAGCTTCCAATAGTTATTAATACAAAAAAAAAATCACACATGAAGAACATGCTGCAGGTTAGAGCTCATTCCTGGCTCATATTAACAGCAAGTTTTAATCTGTGATTGTTAAGGTAAAATAGTAAAAAGTTTCATATACATTATTTGAAATTAAAATGGAATTTATCTAAAGAAAGAGTTTTGCAGCATGTTATTATATGTGTAATAAATATTTATGATGTCAATAATTACATGGTGGGAACCTGGAGTCAAGATAAAATAGATATTTAATTCACATACAATACGAAGAAATAAAAGATCAGAAAAAAAACACTATCCCACTCAACCTTATCCTAAAGATTTTTTTTAGTCACACATATTTAAGATTAAACATTTCTCACTAGCAGTAAAACTACAGTACATTTCAGTGCATTGTCCATGAAGAAATGGAAACACATTCTCAAAGGGCTTTGCCAATATGCAAAACCAATCCCCTCAGTGTATCAGAATGCACAGCAAAAACACTGCAGCTAACAATCTAACGAGTTTGTGGCTTTCATTTTGTTGCATCAGGAAGTGTTAGACAAAATGCTCTGACTGTCATTAAAGAGACACTATCAAGTTGCTCAATCCTAAAATTAAACCTCCTTCAGTGCTTTTATGGTCACAAGGAAATTTATCTGGGTTTTGAATACCTAAAAAAAAAAAAGGCACCCACACGCTTAGCAAGGGAAATTAAAAGTGACCAACATTCTTCTGTCACACCTAAAAACGCTGCAGCTAATACTGTTCAAACTGTACACACCAACACCAGCAAGAACATCTGGTACACCACCAACAAAACAAGCTGGCTGATGCGTTACAAGCATAGAAAAATACAAAGCTTGCCTAAAAGTTACATTTCCAAAATAAAAACAGGTCCCACACCACATAAACAATGGGCAGAAAATCTATACAACTAGTTTTAAAAAGCAGTCAACATTGTCTCTTTAAGAGTTTGGACAAATGCGCGCCTCTGGAAGCTTCTCCCCCTTCCCTTAATGGGCAGCGGGAGGTGGGGGGGGGGGAGGCAGGGAGTTATCCACATGAAAGAGGGCAGAAGTGTGACTCCGTTTGGCAGTAATATTTGAGAATTCACTGACCTGGCAGAAGAAACTGTAAAAGCAGTGTCTGGCATGGTCACCTCTCTTAGGGCAAATAACTGTACAAAGACATTTTTATTTTGAAGTGGAAAAATATTCATTTGTATTTCTATAAAATAAGGGGTGCTACTGTTAGAACTCTGATATGAAAAGGGAGAAGCGCATACTGGACATACTGCAGTTATTTACTGACGTACGGGCTGGGAGTGAAATCACCTCATTTGTGACTTCTTTATGACAAGAGTTGGCACATGGTTTCTGGCAGCTAACAACTCGATGGGTGGCAGACAAAGGTTATCCCTTTGGCTAGCAGGTGCACTGTTGTGGTAGAACCACATAAGACAAGCCTTCTGAAATGCTGAGCAGAAAAAGGGAAAATGTGTGCAAGTGCTGGTGCCTGATTTTTAACATTTCATTTAAATAACCTTTCAGCAGGAGACAAGAATGTGTGTTTTGCTCCCACAATGCAACTATGTGCAGCTTCATCACATCTGACTGTTCAGGCCCAAACACTTTGCCACAGAAGGTTAGGAGAATAGTAGAATAGAAAGAGCTTATCTACTTTGATTCAATTCTCCTTTCCATGTCACTGATCTCCTTATCGGAGTCCTGGGGGTGCCTACCTTACCCTGTTGAGCTTTCCTGTTAGTGTATCTTTTTAAAGATTTTTCTGAAAAGAGCACTTGGGGAAAATAAAGTAACTAATACATATTTTAAATACAGTAATTTACTTATAAATGGACTTCTTGGTTAAAAAAAATCTTGCCGATTTCAGAATCTGGATCCAAAGACATCAAAACTCTTCTGATGTGACTGTCACAGCTGTGTTGTGATGTTAGTATCTACATTGTTAACATACCAACATTTGGTCTTAAAGTAAGATATATAGATCATTTCATAAACAGTTGAGAAGTGAGAGATTGCATTTAGGTTATCCCACAAAATCAGCATAAAAATAAACACTTAAAACTGATATTTACAAAGGTAACTAATAAAAATATCCAGTGGGACAATCTGAGGTGCTTCTAGAATGACATTCAACAATTACCTGGAACCCTCATATTGACAAGACTATACATCCTTCCTCGTCTCTTCCTTTTTAGTAATAAAAACAACATTTACATGTATTTTAAAGAGAATTGGTTGACATTATTGCTTTATCGTCTTAAGAATATGACATTCTAATGATGCGATTACACTACATGCTGACAGACCAGACAATCCCAGTTAAAGAATGAAAAATTAACATTACGCTCAATCTAAAAATCAACTTGATCTGCCTGATCAGCAGATCATGTGCAAGCATCAGCCAATCAAAAATACCTTTAAAAAAAATATCAGTCAAGTTTAATTTTTTAATATGGCAGTAAACATGATTTGTTCTTTCATTCTCTCTTCCACAAACTTCATTCTGAATATGAACCACTATTAGTTCACAGGAAAGATGATTTAAAATTTTGTTATTTTCATAAACAAATACAAACCCCAGCCTTTACATTTGACACGCCTACCAGCATTCACATGCTTGAGTTGCTGAACATAGCTTAATTCTGCAGAGATGTCATCTTTGTTCGAAGGCAAGGGGACTTTTCCTGATGCGCTGTATTTCCTAGAACAAATGTTACCCTCAGGCAAGACCTTCGGAAGTGCTAACTATACTGCACCATCTCTTACTTCAAGTAGTTCTAAAGTGACTATATCCTTCCCTATCTGAGAAGATACAGCTTTGTATTTGTCTTTGAATATTAAGCAGCTTTCTCCACAAAGCAGGAAGGCACCATGCACATAGCAGTGAAGGCAGGAAGCAAACAGCAGCAGCATGATGTGTGAATTTTAGGTTCAGATGAGTTAAGGCTTCTGTTATACTTCTCTGTCTTTTCCTAGTCATAATCAGGGTCTGAAAAGGGAGGAAAAAACAGAAGCTCTTTGAATAGCTGCAGTATGACATTGTTCATAAATTTAACAAACCCCATCGATCTCGAGACTCTCAAGTGTCTGGGATATGTGTGCACCATCAATGATGCTCTTTGCATGTTGCTGGTGCAGCAGCAGCCACGTGCTATTTTGTCTTATTAAATTGCATATGAACTATTAAGAGCATCACTGAAACCAAGTGCTCCAATGGTTTAAATATCTATCGGCATGTCATAAACAGATAGTTAAGGGTTAAGGTCTCTTTTACCTGTAAAGGGTTAACATGTAGTACCTGGTGACCACCTGACCAGAGGACCAATCAGAGATAAGATTTTTTCAAATCTCTGTGGAGGGAAGCCTTTGTCTGTGTGAGAACTGTTTTTGGACCTAACAGAGGACAGTCATGTCTCCAAGTTCTCCTGGAGTAGTTTCTACTAATTAATAGTGAGTATTAATTAGAAAGGCGAATTAGTCTTATGCTTTGATTTCTACATTTGCAATTGTGTGTTTGCTAAAGGAAATGCTTTATTCCTGTTTGCTGATATTGCTTTTACTGAGAAAAGGGGGAGAGGGGATTCTCTCCAGAGATTGATAACGTTATACCCTATGAGTGTCCAGCTTGGGCTCATAGAGATTCTGTATTTTCTTTTTATTCTTTAATAAATTCTTTTCTTTTCTTTGGACTTGGTTAATTCCTTCCCTTGGGGAAATTCAGGGGAAGGGGAGGGGGAAGTGGGCTGCTTCCCTGTGTGTAGAGATTCAAGGCATTTGAATCCAGGCACCTCTGTCTCCGGAGCAGGGGAGAGAGGGAAGAGGGGGGAGGTTCCTCCTCTGTGAATTGATCTGTGTTCCCAAGGGGGGAAACAGGGGTGTCCCGGCCCACGGAATTGACCGGGTGGTGGCAGCCGAAGGGAAGACCTACCCTAGGATTTTGGGGTGGGGGGAAGACATGCGGGTCCTCACTTTGAAACCGCCCAGTTTCAAGTGAGGGTAGACTTCTGACATGGTGGCAGCGGAGTTTCGAACCCATTCTTACAAGGAGTTTTTTTCAGCTAGGCTACGCTGAAGGGAGCTATTCTCTTCTTCTATAGCAGGAAAGCAACCTGACAGAAGAGGGAGTTTACAGTTTCAGCCAGGTTGGCTGGAGGAAATTAAGTTTCCAGCAGGCTTTGTTGGGAAACAGATTTTCTTTCTTGAAGCAGTTTTCAGGGAGTTTTTTTTTCTCTGCTGGCTATGCTGAGGAAAAACTCTTCCCTAGAGGTGTGTCCTTCCTTTGTGATATCAGGTATCACTCAGGATTCCTAAGGTGGGGGGAAGTGCTCGCCAAAGTACATTCCCATCCAACAAGGAAAACAGGTTTGGGGGGGGGGGAGACAGAAACCCTCCAGCCAGATTTTTTTTCCCTGTGTCTTTTGAAATCCTCTGGAGCCAGGGAATACAAATCTCTGAGAGGATTTACTACACTTTTCTGCAGGTACTAAGTAGCACCAGCCGCTCAGCTGGGCTTATTAGGAAGATTGTTTTTCTTGGAAACAGATTTTCAGCTGGGTTTAGCTGAGGCATAAGGTTTTCTAACAGGCTGTGTTAGAAAAGGATTTTTTTCCTTCTTCTTTTCTTTTTTCTCCTTTTTTTTCTTTCTGTCTGCTTAGAAACAGCTAGGAAAGAGGTGCAAGTTTTTCTAGGAGGCTTGTTAGAAAGGACCCCCACTGTGAGGTACTTAGCAAGTGCTAGAAACAGGACAAACCAGTTTTTTTGGGTCTTCTCAGTATATCAGCAAACAGCAACTACACATTTGCAAATGAAAAGGTTTTGTTTCTTTTCTATTCAGTCTCTCGGGAATAGAGAGGGTTAGGAATTGGGGAAACCAATTCCCTGACTGCAAAGGGGTGTGGCCAGCACCAAAAAGCAACACCAGCAAGCCACACATAAAATTCACTGACTGCAGAGGGGTGTGGCCAGCACCAGAGGCACTGTTCCCCATCCCAAGAAATTTCCCACCTACATGGCAGGTGAGGACACTGAGGCCTTCTTCAAAAAGGTTAAAAGGACCTGCCATGGGTACAGCATCCCTGAAGACCAGTACAAGGACTGGTCAGGAAAGTGGACTTTTGCTGTCTATAACAATTATTCCATCCCCATGCTACTGGGGGAAGACTTGGCCAACCATGTGCAGCTGGCCAAGAGGGGGGGAGTGGTCACCCGCGGCCAGGCCAAACAAGCAGGCACTCCCATCCCTGTTCCTGAGCCATCCACCAGGACCCTGTCTGTGTTACCAGAGACCCAGACAGAGGTGGTGGAACCGGATCCCATGCCAACAACTACAGCAGCCATAGTACATCCAGTCCCAGGACCGGAACTGGAAAAGCAACCAGCGGCAGAACCAGCGCCAGCACTGACGCCAGCACTTGCAACTCCACCGCCAGGGGGCGCCAACGGGCCTAAACTGGCATAAGCAGCAGACAACTCTACCCAAGAGGCTCAGCCAGAGCCTGAAATATCACCTTGTGCACCAGCGGAAAGCGGTCCACAGTCAATAAAAACAACCTCATCACCTACATCGCTCCCAGAGGAACTGGTGTCTCCCGCCTCAAGGGAACAGTTCCAGACTAAGCAGAAAGCCGATGACAGCCTTAAAAAAGCTTTGGGCGGCGGCACGAAGCAACCCACCGCCTCTCAGCTCTTCTACCCAATTCCAGTTTGTTGTAAAACAAGGACTTTTATATAAGGACATTCTTTCTGGTGGACACCAGGAAGGCCAGCATCCTCAAAGACAGTTGGTAGTTCCAACTAAGTACTGGGACAAGCTCTTAAGCTTGGGCCCTGACATCCCAGGGGGCATTCTGGGGTCCACAAAGCAAAAACAGGTTAAAAACATTCCTTCCACTGGGAGGGGATGGGCAAGGACAATGCCAAGTATGTCCGCTCAAATGCATACAAAGTGTTCTTCAGTGTCAAAAATCTTGTTGTTTACATACTTAGTAGTATATGTAATAGTGCATGTGTTTTGTTTATCTGTTTATGTTACAGTGCTAGGAGGAAATCACCACCAGTAGTTCCCACTGTTGGCGATTTGGGGGGCGTGTCATAAACAGATAGTTAAGGGTTAAGGTCTCTTTTACCTGTAAAGGGTTAACATGTAGTACCTGGTGACCACCTGACCAGAGGACCAATCAGAGATAAGATTTTTTCAAATCTCTGTGGAGGGAAGCCTTTGTCTGTGTGAGAACTGTTTTTGGACCTAACAGAGGACAGTCATGTCTCCAAGTTCTCCTGGAGTAGTTTCTACTAATTAATAGTGAGTATTAATTAGAAAGGCGAATTAGTCTTATGCTTTGATTTCTACATTTGCAATTGTGTGTTTGCTAAAGGAAATGCTTTATTCCTGTTTGCTGATATTGCTTTTACTGAGAAAAGGGGGAGAGGGGATTCTCTCCAGAGATTGATAAGGTTATACCCTATGAGTGTCCAGCTTGGGCTCATAGAGATTCTGTATTTTCTTTTTATTCTTTAATAAATTCTTTTCTTTTCTTTGGACTTGGTTAATTCCTTCCCTTGGGGAAATTCAGGGGAAGGGGAGGGGGAAGTGGGCTGCTTCCCTGTGTGTAGAGATTCAAGGCATTTGAATCCAGGCACCTCTGTCTCCGGAGCAGGGGAGAGAGGGAAGAGGGGGGAGGTTCCTCCTCTGTGAATTGATCTGTGTTCCCAAGGGGGGAAACAGGGGTGTCCCGGCCCACGGAATTGACCGGGTGGTGGCAGCCGAAGGGAAGACCTACCCTAGGATTTTGGGGTGGGGGGAAGACATGCGGGTCCTCACTTTGAAACCGCCCAGTTTCAAGTGAGGGTAGACTCCTGACACGGCAGAACCTGCCCGTTAACCAATGACAACACTTAGTAGTAGGACTCTACATATTGTTATAAAATTAGCAGAATGATGAATGTTATTATAATTGAATTGCCTGCCTAGAAGTTAATAGTCCCTTCATCTGGGCTAGTAAATAAGGCTACACAACAATAAGGGAAAGGGAGAAACTGCATAATCTGTACAGTAAATGCCAATGAAATCTGATCTGCTTCATTATGGAAATATTTTACTGTCTTGGACCTGGATTGCACAGTTACATACAACGTGTGTATGCTCTATGCTTGCAGAGTCAGCGTACAGGCATCTTCAGAACAGATTTTCCAGTCAAAGTTTCACATCATTAGCATCAGCTTTAAGGGGCTTGAGCATTGCAATGATGTGTCTGCTGCATGTCCATCCACGTGGCTGTACCAGTCACAGAAAGAGCTCACCCATGCCCTGTGGAAATAGGGTGGGAATACCGAACATAGATTCTTTCTGCCAGGCTGCAAGGGCTAAAGGTAACTGCATAGTAATCTCTCCTTCAGCTAAGAATCTCCTTTGGCTCAAAAGACAGGAACTTCACAGCAAAGCAGTCAAATGCAAATCCTACAGAGTAACACCTCTATTTTTGCTGTACTGTACCTTCTCAAACCTGATTCTCATGCTGGCTCTGCCTCTTCTTCGATTTCAGCTCTTTCAGCCATTGAGGAGACATTTCTTCTGACCTAAGGATACAGCAAATAAACTTTATCCTACAATGACAATACCTCATTACAGAAACAAACAAAATAAGCCAAATCCTTCTAGGATCCTAGCAAGGAAATGAACAGCTATTTCTGAATTGACTGCTTGCTGGAATTTGAACGGCTTTCTCACCTGTTCTCCTTCTCAGCACTAGAGGGCAGTACCCTGCCACCGGGAGCTCCTTGCTGGAATTGGGATTTAAATAGCTGTGCAGAATTTATTTCACTGGGACTCTCGGGCTCTTGTCTTTTCCGAAGCTGAGCCTAGAAGAAAGGTTTATTTTTAAAAAAGCTGCTTTTGGATTTCCTTGGAAGACAATCTGATCACTTAAATCACTTCACTGGCTTATGAAGCTGCAGAAAGCACAAGTCTGAAATCCATAAACTGCATAAATTCATAATGGAATTTACCATAAATCTGAGCTGTTTTGAAAACATACACAAACTATTATGAAGTTAAATTTCCTTCTAAACCACTGCCAATATTTCTATCAATACAGGGTCAATGAGTGAAAAAGCTATTTACAACATCACTATAAATTTCTTAGGCCATCTAACATCATCAATTTTTCTCTTCTGAACTGTTCAAAATTCATTGCACCGCGACGCCCTTCCGACAACTCCAGAAAGGGGGACCAAAGCCTGAGCCCCCCTGAACCCCACTCTCCCCGGTGGTGGGACCAACGCCAGAGCCCAAGGGCTTCAGCTCCAGGCAGAGGGCCTGTAACCTGAGCCCCCCCGAACCCCACTCTCCCCGGTGGTGGGACCAATGCCAGAGCCCAAGGGCTTCAGCTCCAGGCAGAGGGCCTGTTACCTGAGCCCCCCCGAACCCCACTCCCCCCGGTGGTGGGACCAACGCCAGAGCCCAAGGGCTTCAGCTCCAGGCAGAGGGCCTGTAACCTGAGCCCCCCCGAACCCCACTCCCCCCGGTGGTGGGACCAACGCCAGAGCCCAAGGGCTTCAGCTCCAGGCAGAGGGCCTGTTACCTGAGCCCCACCGCCCAGGGCTGAAGTGCTCAGGCTTCGGCCCCGGGAGGTGGGGATCGGGCTTTGGCCTCAGCAAGTCTAAGCCAGCATTGGCGACCCCATTAAAATGGGGTCCCGACCCACAGTTTGAGAACCGCTGGGTTAATGTATAAATTGCCCTTTCTGGGATTCTTGCACCTTCCTCTGGAGAGCATCTGATGGTGGCCACTGTCAATCATGGGATACTGGACTAGATGGACCCCTGACATAATCTAGTATGATCTATCTTCACCTTGAGAACAGAGTGGTCCATGCCTGGAAAAACAGGAAGCCTCTGAGGTTGCATAGCTGAGGATCTCTCTGTTTTGTATATTTTTTCTTCCTCATCAGACTCTTCCTGTTTTGTAGATTTCTCTTCTAACAAAAATTACAATGACCAGATGTTATTTCACACCAGACACATTTAAATAGAAACAAAGCAAGTTGGTCAGCAAATTTTCTGTCCATGCCTTGACCTCATAACCCTCTTCCTGTATAACAATGTAACATAGTAGAATCATGAAGACTTAGTGGAAGTTATTTGACATGATTTAGCACTCATCCCATAGCGATGGGCACATTGTAAATACCTAATGGTAGAGAGAGACTGTTTATTAGGGCTGTAAAAGGGCAGAATTGTATACTTAAATTAATTCAGCTCTTGTTTCTCAGTTTATACATTAAAGCATAAAAGCATGTATGTTACAGTTCAGTTTACAACAGCTCAGTTCACTCACATTCGCTGGCCTCTTACTTGGAAATTACTTTACTACATTTTGGCTTTGCACAGTCATCATCAAAGGTCACAGCTTGAACCAAAAACAGCTGTAGCTTTGTAATATTAACATTTCTGATTCAATGTCTTCAAAGAAACACTGCATTTTGTATTGAGTCAGATCACTAATTGTGCATGCAAGTGCAGCTAGTTACTAGTAACATGAGAACAGCGCAGCTGGCACACTCAACCATGCAATAGCTGGGACAACTTGCTCTTCATCTCCCTCAAACAGAAACCACCAGAAGGGACTAGTCTGATCGTACACTCTTCTCTCCCAGCCATCGAGCCTTAAGATCCTTCACTGTATCTGAACTTCCCTGGGGAGTCCAGAGGACTGCAGCCATAAAGCTCGATGCATAACTATGGTGGTTACCATAGAACCAGAGGCTGTGTCAGCTGATTGAGAGAAGACTGTAAATACACTCTGACAATTGCCTTTGGTGACGAGGGCTTGAAACTGGTCCTTCTGCTCTTGTGGCAAAAGTAAGAACATTTGCTATAGTTCATACCATTGTACTTTGCCATCAAGGTATGACAGCTGACTACCCAGGAACTGCAGGGCAGCCAAAGAGTAGCTTTTGTGTCCGAGAAGGTGCAGGAGCTTAAGATCATTGTTATGAGGTGTTGATCTAGACCAAGGGTGGGCAAACTTTTTGGCCTAAGGGCCACATCTGGGTGGGGGAATTGTATGCAGGGCCATGAATATAGGGCTGGGGGGTTGGGATGCGGGAGGGACTGTGGGGTATGGGAAGGTGTGCAATATGCAGGAAGGGGCTCAGGGCAAGGGGTTGGGGGTGCAGGAGGGGGCTCAGGGCAGGGGGTTGGGGTGCAGGGGGGGCTCAGGGCAGGAGGATGGAGTGCACAGGGGGTGCAGGGTGCAGCAGGGGGCTCGGGGCAGGGGTACAGGAGGAGTGTGGCAGGGGGCTCAGGGCAGGGGGTTACGGTGCAGGAGAGGGTTCAGAGCAGTGGGTTGGAAGCAGGAGGGGTGTGGGGTGTGGCAGGGGGCTCCGGGCAGGGGGTTGGGGTATAGGAGGGGTGCAGCAGGGGGGTCAGAGCAGGGGGTTGGGGGCTGAGGGCAAGGGGTTGGGGTGCAGGAGGGAGTATGGGGTGTGGGAGGTTGTGCTATATGCAGGAAGGGGCTCGGGGCAAGGGGGCTGGGGTGTAGGAGGGGTGCGGGGTGCGGCAGGGGGCTCAGGGCAGGGGGTTGGGGTGCAGGAGGGGTGCGGCAGGGGGCTCCGGGCAGGGTGTTGGGGTGCAGGAGGGGTGCGGCAGGGGGCTCAGGGCATGGGGTTGGGGTGCAGGAGGGGTGCGGCAGGTGGCTCAGGGCAGGGGGTTGGGGTGCAGGAGGGGTGCGGCAGGGGGCTCAGGGCAGGGGGTTGGGGTGCAGGGTGCAGCAGGGGGCTCAGGGCAGGGTGCGGCAGAGGGATCAGGGCAAGCGGTTGGGGTGCAGGAGGGATGCGGGGTGCGGCAGGGGGCTCAGGGAAGGGGGTTGGGGTGCAGGAGGGGTGCGGCAGGGGGCTCAGGGCAGGGGGTTGGGGTGCAGGAGGGGTGCGGCAGGGGGCTCAGGGCAGGGGGTTGGGGTGCAGGGTGCAGCAGGGGGCTCAGGGCAGGGTGCGGCAGAGGGGTGCAGCAGGGGGCTCAGGGCAGGGTGCGGCAGAGGGATCAGGGCAAGCGGTTGGGGTGCAGGAGGGATGCGGAGTGTGGGAGGGGGCTCAGGGCAGGGGGTTGGGGTGCAGGAGGGGGCTCAGGGCAGGGGGTTGGGGTGCAGGAAGGGGCTCGGGGCAGGGGGTTGGGGTGTAGGAGGGGTGCGGGGTGCGGCAGGGGGCTCAGGGCAGGGGGTTGGGGTGCAGGAGGGATGCAGCAGGGGGCTCAGGGCAGGGGGTTGGGGTGCAGGAGGGGTGCAGGGTGCGGCAGGGGGCTCAGGGCAGGGGGTTGAGGGATCAGGGCAAGCGGTTGGGGTGCAGGAGGGTTGCAGAGTGTGGGAGGGGGCTCAGGGCAGGGGGTTGGGGTGCAGGAGGGGTGTGGGGTGTGGCAGGTGGCTCAGGGCAGGGGGTTGGGGTGCAGGAGGGGTGTGGGGTGTGGCAGGTGGCTCAGGGCAGGGGGTTGGGGTGCAGGAGGGATGCGGAGTGTGGGAGGGGGCTCAGGGCAGGAGGGGTATGGCAGGGGGGTGGGGGCAGGAGGGGTTTGGGGTGTGGGCTCCGGCCTGGCGCCGCTTACCTTGAGCGGCTCCGGGGTGGCCAGCATGTCTGGCAGTGTCTCCTGGGGGTGGGGTGGGGCAGGCGTCTCTACCACGCGCTGCCCTCACCTGCGGGTTCCACCCCCGGAGCTCCCATTAGCTGAGGGTCCCCGTTCCTGGCCAATGGGAGCTGCGGGAGACAGTGCCTTCAGGCAAGGGCAGCGCACAGAGCCCTCTGCTCCCTCCTCCCCCCGTGGCCAAAGGGACGTGGTGCCGGCCACGTCTGGGAGCGGCGCAGGGCCAGGACAGACAGCGAGCCTGCCTTCGCCCCGCTGTGCCATGGGGCTGGCAATCCTGCGGGCCGGACTGAAAGCCCTGATGGACCAGATCCAGCCCGTGGGCCGTAGTTTGCCCTCCTGTGATCTAGACCAACGTTGCCGGCTTCGCTCATTAATGGCATTGACTACTAGAGAGTTTGGGGTGAGATGGGAGGAAAGGCACTCTGAGCCCTTGGCTGGTACATAGTGCTTCCTGTCAGCCTGCTTGCATGTGGGCCAGGCAGTAGCTAGCTTTTGCCATAGTGTACGGGCTGGAGGCTATAGGGCATCATTAATGGGCCAGGCTACCTCGCTTTGAGGAGAGGTATGTAAAACATGCACTGAGAGTGCTGTGGTTCTTGTATCTCCTCCAAGGGATCGTTAAAGCCTCTGCTGCCTTCTTGGAAGTCTTTGAAGTTACCCATGTAGGATGGGGGAGGGGACATAACTGCCTTGTCTCACGAGGAAGAGGATTTATTAGAGGGTAGTGCCTCCTCCTCTGCCCTTAGCTCTTGTTCTTCTAAAGGATCTTCCTTGGGAAGAGGGTTCTGGGGTACCAGTGGGGACACTCTATAGAACGGATCACCAGACAGGATCCAAGGGTTCCAGAAAGCCCAAAGTGGCAGGGCATAAGGAAAGGGAGAGGGATCTCCAGGATACTTTTACCAAGGCTGACGGGTCAGACATCAACTGGTTCCTGTGGTCTCATCCTTAGGACACAGCACAGGAAAGGTGGTAGAATCCTGTATGGAAATGTCTGAGTCTGGGAGAAGCTAAGGGTGTCAGTACCCATGGTGAAGTTGGCACAGGCAGTCACATTGGTACCAGAGACCAAGATTTTGTGTGAGGTTGCAGCAGCACTAGAGAGTATGCCAGTACCTGAGGGTACCATCAGTACTGGCAAAAAGCCTTCTTGGCACTCCTCAGGAGAAGGAATTTGGGCACTACTGACATTTGGAGAGCCTCTTGAGAAAGAAATGCAACCGGTATCAGAGCTCTTCGACGCTGATCCTCAGGTTGAGATGCGTCAAGTGGTACTGGAGAGGGTATGGATGGGATGGTTCGTACGCCTTTTATGACCATGGCTCAAGGAAGAGGTCAAAGATCCTTTCTTCAAAGAGTCCCTCCCTATGCTTGGAGGGCTCCAATGAGGCTACCACTTGTTTGCCGAGAGACTTCTTGGTACACAGTGTGCTAGAAGCCTTTTTTGGAGGTACCAACCTCTTGATACCCCAGGAACTATAAGCCTCGGCATTACCCATCTTGTGAGGCCAGCTCTCCTTATTTCCTGGTCTCTAGGCCAATTTCTCCCATCTGGGGATCAAGGTATTTTCTTTTCAGTAGATTTTGAAGTCTTTGAAGGTGCCGCTTCATCTCTGCTCACTGGAGCTGAAAAAATCACTGGAGTGGCCTGAGAGGCTGACCCCAGTGTATGGGTGAGGGGTGGAAAGGTGCAGGGGAAGATTTGGACTCTGAAGTGGTGGCGAGTCTCAAAGCGAATGCTTGATAAGGAGCAACTTCAGCCTCTCTCAAGTTCCTGGACCTGCTCTTGAAGCTAAAGCAGACTTGCACTTTGACGGGATGTGAGACTCTCTGAGTCAGCTGGAATGCCCATCATTGAGAGGAAAGGACCTGTGTCAGGTCTGTCAGAGTCTGAAGCCCAGGGTTTTGGGCACGCCCAAGGAAGAAAGGCGGCAAATGAACAGGGGCCAAAGGCAAGAGGCCCTGACCATGAACAAAAGGGGGGACCCGCTAAACCACAGAACTTGTGCTGGGGAAAGAAAATATAAAACAAACTAAAATGAGTGAATAACATTAATAAAATAATAGGAACAAGAAGGAAAAAAACAAGGTCGGTATGCTAAGCTAGTGGACATCTCTAGCCACAGGTTGAGAAGGAACTGGAGTCCACCTCTCCCTGTATAGCCTCAGGCTGGAGCACAAAGATGCGTAGGGCACAAGCATGAATATGCACACACTGCTGACAAAAATCTCTGACTGAAGATGCGCAGGCACACACACAACTATAGTGGAGTACCCACAGGGACATTAACTCAAAGAAGAGAAAAGATTCTACAGAGGACAAAATATATCTCCAACCTCGCAGCACCATGACTAATTATTTCACAGGACTGAGAGAGATACCTGTGGAGTCTTTAAACATCCAAGTGCTGTCAGTCTCCTGCATCACAGAGAGTTTGTTTTCAGACTCTATCCGTCTGCTTCTCCTGAGCGAATGGGAGCTAGGTGCCCGGTGGCGAATCCTTTTGCTGAGCTGCACACGGGTTTTCAGGGCACTGGAATCCAGTATAGAAGTTTGCTTTTAAAAAGAAAAATGTTACCCTCAAATGTGGGAATTTCAATTAGCCTGAAAATAGGGTGGTTCATTCCATAACTACTGCAGGTCTTATTTTTAAGCATAACCATATTTCAGCTTAATTAAGACTAGTTTTGTTTTAATTATTATCACCATTATTTTAAACTCCAATTAAATCGAATTTACTCAGAGTGCTAAGCTGCTATACAATAACTGATATGGAACTACAGTGGTTTCCCATTTGGACAGTTCCCTGAACTCTGCTTAGTTCTGGATGTTTGAGCTGCATCACTACAGAGTTATTTTTCAATAACCAACCTATAATAATCTGTGTGCTCTTACTAGGTAACAATGGCCATCAGCCAATCAGAAGGCAGGGACTTGCAAAACCATAAAGTGATTATGCAACTCTCTCTCCCTCTGATAGTCTGCTATATTTTCCCAGCTCTGATTGTCAAGCTGTTTGCCAGCAACAAAAAGAATGAAAGTTAAGTATCATGGCTTTTGGCAAAAAGGAGATGATCAGTTATTTAAAACAATGCCATCTCTATGCACAAAGGAAAACTGAATGGATTACAGTAGAGCAGTTGTATTTAGTGATATGATTCATTCCTGATTATAACCGAGTCTTTTCCAGAGGCCCTGGGCCCTCCATTCTCCCCTGAAAGCTTCTATTTTAAAACAAATATCTTAAAAGTTCTCAGTTCAGAAACTAACCATTCACCCAAACAGCAAAGGGGCCTTCTGGACTTTGACAGTTCTGCTTGAAGTCATCACTGTTTTGAAATGGCACTTGTAGCTGCTGGGAGGATGGGATCTATGGTCCTATAGCAGAGGCCACTACAAGGTACCCTACACCCAGAATCCACTGGCAGTAAGGTGTGAAACCACGGTGCTGCACTGCCCAGGATCTGGACTATCCTTAGTTACGGGAAGAGAAAGCGTTAGCCTCCTTCAGACATTTTACAGTGCAGTCTGTTGTTCAGCTACACTACTGCTATTCAGGTCAGCTACAGTAATACGTAAATAGATGCATTGTAGCGGCTTCTGAGAACACTCTATGTTCCACCTTCCCCAAAGCTTTAAATTCTACTACAAAACAGAGAGAGAGTGTGTGTGTGTGTGTGTGTAGAGATAACGTAACAATTCATAGGTAGCTTTCTACAGTATCTACCCCTAGCTAACATATAAGAAAAGACGAGTAACTCTTATTCATCATAAATTCTTAATTCACAGAGACTGTACCTGAAAGGAGAAATCCATATTATCTGTAGGAATGCTCTTGTGTAGCACTGAAGCGGAGTACTGTCTGCATGACTAGGCACTGTATTACTAACATTCCTGTGCAATTCAGGATTCTCAATTTTTCAAAAGATTCTCTTTAAACTAAAATCATTTTAGGAACATGATTTTAAAAAGACTGCAGAAAGATGGTCTCATTGTCAATTAGAAAAGTAGTATTAAAATCCAATATCTGTAGCTTAATCTGCATTTCTCACAGCATGGTGGAGCACTAGCAATTTGTATCACTTAACTATGTTGTCTCAGAAATGTATGACTTCCATTTCCTAGAGTCATTAAACTCTTTTTCACAGCACATCTCCTAGGAGCAGACTGAAAAATGACCAACTGAAGTGCAAACCATTGTCCCTTTGGTCTCTTTTAATAGAATTCACACAGACTTAATAGGAAGGGCAGCCACAAGAACTTTCACTGCAATTTATCTTGAATTTTTCACACAAGAAGTCACTGAAGAAGCCTTAATGGATAAAGAAGCATAGCACAAGGTTGAACATAAAATTGGGAGAAGACATGGCATAGCATTTTGCTAACAGTATAGGTAACATACTTAAAATGAACAACTCTTTCCCTTTATGGAGACTTACATCAATGAAGGAGAAGTCAATGGTTTTCTCCTCAGAGTAGGTATCTGCTGGAAGGGGTCCCACAATACCATCAGTTGAATCCATATCAGTGCTGGAACGGTCCAAACTTGTGCTCCTTTGGTCTTTTGAGGAATCATGCTGATCGATCATGGAGGCAGGTTCCGTTTGAGAAGAGAGAGAAGACAGCCGGCTATTTGGTGGCTGCTTCCTTGTTGAAACAACATTGCTTTCTGAGGAAGGAGACTCGGGCACAAAGCTGCAACACAAGAGAATGAACTCTGAGGCAGAAGGATGCATGAGCGAACATACCTGCAAGTATATTTCATACCCTGCATACTTAGAATGTATCACGATGTACTGCATGTACAGGAACATGTATGCAGCCATCTATGAGAGGGACAGACTATATAGTCTTAGAACTAGTGTGCGGTTTGAGTCATAGGGATAATAGATTGAGGGTGAAGTGAGGAGTCCTCTTCCATAAGCCCCAGAGCAACTATTGTGGCCAGAACTGCAGCCACAAATTTGTACCAGTCCCCATGGTGATGGAGGAGAATGGCAGATGGATCCATAAACCACAGCTCCATTGGCCCTGGTCCCAACCCAGCCCCACAACTCCCTAGAGTGCTGCATTGTAATAAAACTTTGCAAAGCTTCACAGTATACAGTGGTTGTGGACTTCCAAATCCAGCCATACTTTCTGCAAAGGAGCAGCACCAGTCCCACAAGGCCAGGTCTTTGCACCGCCATAGATGACAGACAGGATGTGGCCCTTAATCATTCAGAGTGAAAGCTGAAACCACGTCTAGAGGTAAGAAATGTATCATTTGGAGACACTTCAGGCCAGCAGAGAGGGGTGAATCATTTTTATTGTAATAACTTTTTCATCACAAATGGCTTCACTTAGGATTCACCTGCACCAGCGGTACATGTATCCCTGGGGGTATTCAGAGGTCTTCCAGGGGGTACATCAACTCATCTAGATGTTTGCTTAGTTTCACAACAGCCTACATAAAAAGCACTAGTGAAGTCAGTACAAACTAAGAAAATAAGCAATTTTTCAGTGATAGGGTGCTATGACACTTTTATATTTGTATGTCTGATTTTAACTTGGGTATGCAACAACGATCTGACTCCTGAAAGGGGTACTCTAGTCTAGAAAGGTTGAGAATCACTGGTCTATGCACAAAAATGTGTGTGAACTTAAAATAGCAGTAAAGACACAGCAACTTTGCTTTTAACTTGGGTTCAATCCCAGGCTGCCCTGTTATACTTGAGCTGCTAATCAGAGTTACAAAGCAAGTTGCCATGTCTTCTCTGCTATTTTAACCTGAGCCAGCTAATGCAGGTAGGCTAATCCGAGCTAAGAACACACACACTTTTTTTTTTTTTTTTTTTTTTTGCTGTGTAGACATATCCACTAAGTCAGTGGTTCTCAAACTTTTTTTTCCCGTGGACCACTTGAAAATTGCTGAGGGTCTCGGCAGACCACTTAATCATCTTTCCAAATGTTGTTTGTACCATTTTACTACTGTCAAACACTTTGGATAAAAGCGCTACACATATATATATATATATAAAAAAAACTTTATAACAATTAACTTTTTTTGTTCTACAAATAGAAGCACACAACTCATATTTTCATATCAGTAGTTTTACCTTTCTAATGTGATGGATGTGCCCTCTCTTCCCCTCCACGGCAGCCCCTGAGCTGGGAAGGAGGTGGGTCTCTCCCCTGCCATAGCAGCCACAGAGCTGAGGCTAGGAAGGAGGGCAGCCTCTCCCCGGCAGCCGCAGCCCTGGAGCTGGGGAAAGTTGCCTCTTTCTCTGGATGCTGCAGCCCTGCACGTCCCAAATTCACCCCCATCCCCTCTTCTCACCCCACTGCCCCCTCCTACCTACCCCTATTCCCCCCAAGGCCACCACCTCACCTTACATGTGCGTCTTCTCCAGAATCCTGGCACCTAATTAGTGAAGCCATGCCTGCGCAGCTCCACTAATTAGGTGGGTGGCCCTTCATTTTCTCATGTGCAATCGCCCAGGCGCCCACCTTAGAGGGAACTATCCGTGGACAACCTGAATGGAGCTCACGTACCACTGGTGGTCCACAGACCACAGTTTGAGAACTTCTGCTCCAAGTATCAGAATTACACAAATAGAATACATACAGATAAATGTAAAATTTCAACTCAAGGCATAATTTTGTTTACAGCAAATGTCCAAACAAGTATCTGTTGTTAGGTTCTGCACAATTAAGCAAACTGTCTGGCAAATCCAGAACCAGGGTCCACATTAGATGCACAAAAGGGACAGACCAGATGAGTTGGAACTGCAGCACATTTGAAAAGAAAACAAGTCAGAGGGATTATGCCCTGTCTACAGGCCTCGGGCCCATGAAGCTGAAAAAAGCATTATTTTCCTTATTCGTTTGAGTATGAAGTATCTGTATATGGATGAACATAGAGAAGTAAGCCCTAGTCTGTTCTAGAGAGGTTCTTATACTGTGCTCATAATGGTAGTATCTGAGTGCTTTCCAGAAGTGCATTAAATGATGTGCCTAACATGTCACGTGTTTGTTCTCTCATCTTCTCCCCAAGGTGACAAGCGTGTGCAGGGGAGTGTTTTGTTTGGGAATTTTTACATTCATCCCACCCCGCCCCCACCCACACACAGTCCATATATGTTAGACAAGGCAAGGTGAAAGAAATGTGCCTTGCACTCAGAGTGGATGGTGGTGAGATTTGTGATGATCCTTAGCTCTGGTGGGAATTCATTTCATAGTCTCGGGCAAACCCCTGGAAGTACATATAGTGTTTGCTCGGTACTTAGAAAGCTCTTTGAAGGGGCAGTGAAGAGTTGGGCTGTGAGTAATTTCAGCTACTTCTAACTCAAAGGAAAGTGAAATATTGTCAGCAACACAGTGAAATTAAACGTTCTGATTCTGAGCTGCTTACGTCACTGTCCTGACCAAAGGTCAGCACTTCCATGACTCTTCGCTGTCAGGGCAGGTGGGAAGATGCTATCCTGTGATTGTGGGGCATTAAGTTTAAACAGCATTAGGATTTATATTTTGTCTTTCCTATCTGCGATTATATTTGTTATTTAAGGTTCGATCTAGTCAGGCTGTGGCTACACTTAGCACTTCAAAGCGCTGCCGTGGCAGCGCTTTGAAGCGCTAAGTGTAGTCAAAGCACCAGCACTGGGAGAGCTTTTGAGAAAGCTCTCCCAGCGCTGTCCATACTCCACCTCCCTGTGGGGAATAACGTACAGCGCTGGGAGCCGCGCTCCCAGCGCTGGGGCTTTGACCACACTGGCGCTTTGCAGCGCCGCAATTTGCAGCGCTGGAGAGGGTGTGTTTTCACACCCTGCTGCAGCGCTGCAAATTTGTAAGTGTAGCCAAGCCCTCAGAGAAATACTGAAGGGTTGATCCCTCGATAGGCAACCATCAAGAGTTTAAATCACTCAAGAAAATGAAACCAACACTGGCCTGATGAACCATAGTTGCCGAGGTGGGACAGAGGGGATCACTAGGTTAAATAAATCCTAAACTATTGTGGAATTTAGCAGTCATAAGCAACAACTTGAACTACGCTTGGGAGTAGCAGATAAGCAGGGCAGGGCACAGCATGCCAGTGTTATATATACTCATCACAGTTCACCCCACTCGGGATCTGTACTGACATATTCTGCGCTAGCTAAAGATTCTGGGTTCTTTTAAAGAGTATCCCCTAAGTACAGCACACAAACGACTCGCCTCAAGATTAAAAAGGTGTGGATCACTAATGTGAGGTCAGCATCAGAGAGGAAGGGCCAAAGACAGCCAGGAGTACTGCGGAAAGTGTCATAGTGGACCACAAGCTAAAAATATGAGTCAACAGTGTAACATTGTTGCAAAAAAAAAAAAGCGAACATCATTCTGGGATGTATTAGCAGGAGTGTTGTAAGTCATTCTTCCGCTCTACTCCGCGCTGATTAGGCCTCAACTGGAGTACTGTGTCCAGTTCAGGGTGCCACATTTCAGGAAAGATGCAGACAAATTGGAGAAAGTCCAGAGAAGTGCAACAAAATGATTAAAGGTCTAAAGAACATGACCTATGAGGGACGCTTGAAAGAATTAGATGTGTTTAGTCTGGAGAAGAGAAGACTGAGCAGGGACTTGATAACAGTTTTCAAGTACAAAAAAGATTGTAACAAGGTGGAGGGAGAAAAATTGTTCTCCTTAACCTCTGAGGATAGGACAAGAAGCAATGGGCTTAAATTGTAGCAAGGGAGGTTTAGGTTGGACATTAGGAAAAACTTCCTAACCGTCGGGGTGGGTAAACACTGGAATGAATTGCTTAGGGAGGTTGTGGAATCTCCATCATTGGAGATTTTTAAGAGCAGGTTAAACAAACACCTGTCAGGGATGGTCTAGATCAAGGGTGGGCAAACTTTTTGGCCAGAGGGCCACATCTGGGTGGGGAAATTGTATGCAGGGCCATGAAAGTAGGGCTGGGGCAGGGGGTTGAAGTGCGGGAGGGAGTGCAGGCTGTGGGAGGGTGTGCGGGGTGCAGGAAGGGGCACAGGGCAAGGGGTTGGGGTGCAGGAAGAGTGCGAGGTGCAGCAGGGGGCTCAGGGAAGGCAGTTGGGGTGCAGGAGGGGTGCAGCAGGGGGCTCAGGGAAGGGGGGTGCGGGGTGAGGTGCAGGAGGGGTTCAGGGTGCGGGCTCCGGCTCGGCGCCACTTACCTAAGGTGGCTCCCGGGCAGCAGTGCAGCAGGGCTAAGACAGGCTCCCTGCCTGCCCTGGCCCCACGCCACTCCTGGAAGTGGCCAGCATGTCCGGCAGTGGCTCCTGGGGGTAGGGTGGTGCAGTCAGCTCCGCCACGCGCTGCCCTCACCTGTGGGTTCCACACTCGAAGCTCCCATTAGCTGTAGCTCCCCATTCCCAGCCAATGGGAGCTGCGGGGGGTGATGCCTGCAGACAAGGGCAATGCACGGAGCCCTCTGCTCCCCCTTCCCCAAGGGGCTGCAGGGACGTGGTGCCGGCCGCTTCCGGGAGCAGCGTGGGGCCAGGGCAGGCAGGCAGCCCACCCTAGCCCCACTGTGCCACGGGGCTGGCAATCCCGCGGGCCGTAGTTTTCCCTGATGGTCCGGATCCAGCCCGCGGGCCATAGTTTTCCCTCCCCCGTCTAGATAATACTTAGTCCTGCCATGAGTGCAGGAGACTGGACTAGACGACCTCTTGAGGTCCCTTCCAGTCCTATGATTCACTGTAGCAATGTGCTACCATCACATGCTGTGGAATACCATGCTAGTTACAGAGTTTCAATTTACTTTGCTTTCGCTGGGTTTTCAAATGGTTTTCACTCCAGTTCAACATTAGGAGTATTTTGCCTCTCCAATCATTCTAATAAAGAAAAACCTCCCCACTTTATTCTGGGGGCATTTCAGTGAGTCACTCACCCTGCCCCACCCCAACAAGCAATTATTTTTTAAAACAAATGATACGAAGTTACTCATGTTGAGCAGCAGATGGCATCGGAACCTAGAATTGGAATAGGAAGGTCTTTAAAGGCAGATCTTTTTTAAAAGACACACTTTAATAAAACAAATACCAAGGTTTTGAAGACCTGTAGGTGATCCTTAGCAGCAGTCATTCAGTCCTGGAAAACTACCCCCCACTCCAACCCCAAAGGTAGCTATCAAAGGAATCACTCTACATCCAGACAGATTTATATTGGTCAGTTATCTTGCATAACCCTTGTGGGACACAGGGTTGGTGCAGCATTTGATGGGGGAGGAGAAAAGTGGGAATAAAGCAGTTTCATGGCGTGGCAAAGCTAATGGGGTGGTTTTATTTTTATTTTTTAAATGAGAAGCACCCATGGCTCAGACTCATTTCTGCTAAGAGTCCTTTATGATTAAGTACCTGCTTTTGAGAAGTTTCTAGCTAAGCTATTTTAAGAAACAAAAATCTTAAACTGTGTGCGTGTGTGTGTTAAATATATGTGTGTGCACATTTCTGAAGAGCAGCACTCAGTACTTAGTGTGATTGACATTGATAACAATCTTGAAAGGAAAACATTCAAGAATGTACTGTTGGAAAAAATAGTTTTTATCAAGCAACAGCAATCATGTTAATTTCCAGGTTGGCAGGGACTGGTGGCACTGCACAGGCAGAGTTTCTAGCAGATAAGTAGAAGAAAGGTCTCTTGCTTCCCTCAACAGTGGCCCTGCTCCCAGCCAATTAAGAAGTGGTGCTAATGAGCTCCAGAGGGAACCTTGTCTAGGAAAGATGGTTGGTCTCTGCAACTTTAAGCCTTCTACATTCATTCAGAGTGTAGAAGAATGCAGAAATGTGCTAAGAGAATTTTGGGACATAGCACCTTTGGTGGAATTTAAGCTACACATTTAAAAATCTTTTCTGATTTGTAAGTCTCTGGAAAAGTTATCCCATACCACACCCTTGGACTGAAAGTGATGTAGGCATGGGCAGCCTTGAAAAGTGAAAATGTTTTGCTTCAACAGTATTAGAAAATACAGTTGCTCTCACTTGATTAAACTAGTTAGTGGCTTCCTCATCACAAACTTTTGAATAGATTCCCTTTTGGAGTTCCTGCACAATTACAACATCATTACATTCTAAATATTGTGACACAACTCATCAATAAGAAAATGACAAAGATAACTGGAGCACGAGAATATATTATGCAGAGTAGATTTTTTTTCCTCCTCAACACCACATTAAGTGAAGGAGCCAAATTAGAAATTAAAATCTACAGTATCATTTAGAATAGATTGCAACTTCTTTGGGCTAAAAATCTATATGCTTGCATATTCTGTATATCACACAATTATTAAAATACCATATCCGTGCTCAATACTGTATATGCCTTTCAAAAAGACTGTCTGTTCCTCTAAAAAGTAAACCCAACATTTTCATACAAAGTGCACCCAAACCTAAGCACAACGGGTACCATACAAATGTAAGCAATGAAATTCAATATTTTATTTTCATTGTTCATGTAAACAGTCCTAGCAATTCTCTAAGTTGCTGTAGAGAATATGCTGCTTTACTCAGTGCAGGAGATTGTGTAATACCAGAGTCCGGAAGTGAAATACAGGGGACATCCTGTTTTAACTTGAATACCTTTGTAATATATTAAAGAGTCAGAGTCAACTCTCTGCATCTACACACTGCAAATAAATAGCCACATATGGTGCAAAATCATTTCCACTTAAAGATTTCAGTTACAGGATATAAAAGGTAAATTCATGCCATTATAGCTTACTGATATTGGATTACATTGACGTTCTTTTCTAAAACTTTCCAGTAGTCCAAGGAAATGGCTAAAATGTCAAAATGTCACCTGGTATAAAATCAGAATATTACAATTCCATTATGTAACTAATATGTCTCTCTTTGATCAAAGAGACTGAATTTGCCTCTCTGAAGACTATCATTTTTAAATAATTACTGCAAAGAGAGATTGGGATAGCTCACTGAAGAACTTGAGAAGGTTTATACAAAAAATTCTCTTTATTTAAGAAGAGAAAATCTGAATAATTGAACCATCACTACCCATTTTAATGAACTATCTGCTAACCTGCATTACAAATGAGGCTGGCTCTTAGGCTAGCTCCAGCAGTGCCTAGCTCCACTGGGAGAAGATCTCCAGTTCCTCTCTCAGGGAAGGGCCCCCGTAAACAGGGCCCCGAGCATCTGTGATTTCACAACTACTGATTTTGCCTTGGAATTCTCCTCTTGCCTCAGAATGGTGCTTCAGAATCTTCACTGTCATTAATAAAAATTATGTTCCTAGTCTTTAAATTTGGGGAGCTAACCTTGAAAAGTAGCAACAGAGCATAAATCAATTCAGGAATATTGCTGAGACATTCCTGAAAAGGACTAAAACAATAGCTCTTACAGAGCTGTCTTGTTCATCTGAATCAGGGCCCCATGGGGTATGTCTAGACTGCAATGAAACACTCGCAGCTGGCCTACGTCCGCTGACTTGGGCTCAGGGCGGGGCGGAGAGCCTGGCTATAAAATTGCAGGTTAGATGTTCAGGTTTAGGGTGGAGCCTGGGCTATGGGACCTTCCCCCCGTTCAGAGTCCCAAAGCCGAGGCTTCAGTCCGAGCCAGAACATCTACACTGTAATTTTCATAACCCTGCAACCCAAGCTCCACAAGCCTTAGTCAGCTGACATGGGCAAGCTGCACATGTTATATTGCTGTGTAAACATACCCATGGACTCCATGGGTAGGGATGCAAAACCATGCTCTGCAGTATCCCTAGCCTCTGTTTGCCAGAAGCTGGGAATAGGTGACAGGAGATGGGTCACTTGATGATTACCTGTTCTGTTCATTCCCTCTGAAGCACCTGGCATTGGTCACTGTTGGAAGACAAGATACTGGGCTAGACAGACCATTGGTCTGACCCAGTATGGCCGCTCTTATGTTGTTATTCAGCAGCCACAAAAACCACCTTTTCCCTGGGATACCAAAAATGTCAGCATTACTGACAGACACAGAATTCATCATTTTGCTGCAGCCAGGCACCCAACATTTTATTTTCTGTCTGCCTTGCCAAGACCAACCTGAAGCAGCAGCCTCTTGCTCTCCAACTTTCCCCATTAGGAGGAGGTCACTAGATTACAGTGCATGCTTCCTGCACTGTTCCTTTAGGCCAGGCAGCCGGAGCTCAGTTTGCAGACAGGACGTGGGGAGAGCCAGAAGTGTAAGCTGTCAGGCTGGTCTGCCTGGAGAATGAGCACTGCAGTTGAGGTCCAGAGAGCTGGGGAGATGAAATGTTGAAACTGGCTGCCCAAGAGTTTCCAAGCTGGACCACCTAGACAACATTGTGGTAGCCATGGCCCAGGGAGCCAGACTGCCTGGAGAACATACTGAAAACCCCATTCTCAAACATAATCATTGTTCCAATGTGAATGAGTATTTTAAACTGTCTCTCATAGGAGTCAGTATATATTTGAGGTCAGGCCTGGGAATGAAGGATATGTCATGTCCCTGGGCGAGAGTAAGTGAACCCTGCATTTAGGGTTTCTTGCAGCAGAATCTGATCTCATTGTGCCATGGAATACAGCCCCTGCCCTGGCCATAATCCCGAACCCCAAATAACTATAACTGCTCTCTACAGATAAACAATTGATATACAATGCAACTACTCAGGTAACTCATCACCATACTTTTGTACAAAACCTGTTCTTAAACCCTCGTCTTAAAAGCTTATCCAACCATAAAAATAAACAAGCCTGCAACAAAACATCTAGCAAGTTACTGAACTACATTTCCCACAACACCCTAAGGCTAGGTTAGGAGTCACACAGCCATCCCACATTTAAAAAAACCCACCCCTCAGATACAGAGGCCTTCTAACTCTGAGGAGGAAACAGGGTAAGCCTTCTAGCTCCATTCATCATCCTGTTCTGTAAACAAATACAACATTTACATAACAACCCAATCAAATCTGATGTCCTTTAACAAGCACTCCATAATTCTCCACCCTTCAGTCTCACAATGGCTATGTTTTAAGCATCTCCTTTTTCCTCAGGAATAACTTTTTACACTCCTTGCAGGAGCACTGGGTAGTGAAGCACCCAAGGAGATGCAGCACAGGAGGCATCAGGGTGGGGGATGCACACA
Organism: Mauremys mutica; assembly: GCF_020497125.1. Lineage (NCBI taxonomy): Eukaryota > Metazoa > Chordata > Testudines > Geoemydidae > Mauremys > Mauremys mutica. Next base: position 3,212,996 of record NC_059087.1, read on the forward strand.
GACGGCCTTTGCTCTTTGCGTTTCCCATACCTGGGCTGCTCTGGAGGCCAGTCCCCAGTGTACACTGGAGCAGCTTTGGAGGTTGCTTTAGCTTACGCCACCTTGCCCACAGCCATCAAAAGGCTACTTTCCAGCACAGCGCAAGATTGCTGGAGTGCCGAGCCCTCGGGCCAATCTCCCTGCTCCCAGCACCACTGTCAGCCCCTGCACTACACAATTCCGCTGGGACAGTCTCTCCCTACCTGCCAAAGGAGCTGTCTAAAAGAGGCATAGCATGGCAGGGATCTGGCCAAGAACTTAAATAAAGCCATTCAATCCCAAACAGAGAACCACCAAGTTAGCTCGTGGCTCACATGATGCACAATATGTTTTTGCAAAACAAAGTAAGGTGTAAAGTTTGGTTTTATATACACACAGCCTGAACGTTTGGAAGAGTGTGCAAAGTACATTCAAAATAAAACACAACCAAGAAAAATTGACAGAACAAGCCCCAAGAGAGCAGGTCTCGCTCAGGAGCACAAACAATGTGGAATTAAACATGCAAAGTTGGCTGTAAGCAGGCCAAGGCCCAAATCAGCTAGTTGAGAGTGGTTGGGGAGAAACCAGTGAACAATGAGGCAAGGTAACGGTTTAAAGATGAAACACTTTCCCTTTAAGAGCAGAGACGGTTATATTTAAGATACACAGGCTTTTTTATTAAGTGTGAAGCAGACTGCCACCACAAGACTAGGAAACCTCGTTTCTTTATTACAGCTGCATGGTTAGAGTATTTTTAACTTTCAGACTCCAGAGTACTGAACGTTTCTATTAACAGATAAACAGCAAAAGTTTCCACCATTCCCTCCCCGCCACATACCTCCCTCTAGCTCCACTGCATACGAAGAAGATCTAAATCATGAACAGAATAAAGAGGTAGCTTTATATCTTCTAAGCAAATCCAGTATTTGAAAAATCAATTCCTCCATTTACCTGCTGAGTCCTGAGTTCGGGCATCAGCGTTCCCCCTGCAATGAATGATGGAATCACCCTACAGGAGAGCAGGGAAGGCAGCCAAGTGCCATCAAGGCATTTCCTGCTCTCCTTTACGGGTGATCTCAACATTTGCTGCAGAGGAAAAACACCCCAGCATTCAAGGCTTGACAATTCAATGCCTAAATAAATTACCATTTTTAAGGTGGCCTCCTTTTCTATCATGGGTCAACCACAGCCATAATCCAGCTTTGAAATAAATGTTCAACTGGTCTTGCTTTTGAATTTGAAAGGAAGATGCCTTTGTTGTTGGAAACTGATTTCACAGAGAAGACAGCTGCAAAATACTTAATTGAAGTTTAACTTACTGAAGAGATTTAGATGTTGGCATATCATTTTGTCAGCCCGTCAGGCCTTCTTAACCATAAAACTACCCAGCCTTAGCAAGCATAAAATATTTATATTGCACCATCTCCCAGATGCAAAACATATAGTGAACACAAGTAACGTTAGAACTGCAGTAAGACTCAGAGTTAAAGCTGTCATTTCTACATTGTGTTTAGCATTTAAGATATTGCAACAGACTGATCTGAGACCAAGACAATACCTAAACACAAATAGGTGACTGAGCAAGCTTACAATTTTCACTCCAGGGGTCCCTGGCTTTAAATGGTATTAAAAATGAAAAGTTGACTTTGATAACTCACCCACCTTGCTGCTGGGCACCTCAGTTATAACCATACTATGATACTTAAATTCAAGATAAGACAAGGTTGGGTAAACCTTAATACAGCATAACACCACTACTTTGAGTGGAACAGAGCGCTTGAAAGCATCAATTAATGGACACACTGCATTTACCACTGTAGAGTGTTTGGGATTTAAAGGCCTGTTATAAGCTATCATCTTCTTATTCTCCAGAATGTTTATTTAGATATCGTTAATCGGGATGGATAGATACCAGAATTTATATCAAAGAAGGCAAGTAAAACAGCTTCTATGTAAGTGCCTTGTGTTAGAGTAATTTGAATCGTCTTGTTAAATTAGGGTGACCATATTTCCCTATGCTGAATATGGGACACCTGGTAAAATTACTTGTATTCAAGCGAGTTCAACAGCACTGAATCAGAACTATGCAGTACAAACATTCAAATTAACATCAAGTTAACTGATCCACTTTTAAAAAGAAATACTGTGTAGTTGGATTCTCCTTATTTACTTTTAAGGCTGTAGGGTTCACACAGGGAGAGGTGAGACACACACACTCCTGTACACTTCTCTCACACGGTGGGGTGACCGCCCAACCCAGCTCTCCCTGCCCGGCACTCTCCGCCCTCCATGCCTGGCTGGGCCCCTGGGATGAACCCGCCTCTCCTGGTACCTGGCACTGCGTCTTCCCAAGGCAACATGGGGGGATACACAGGGTCACATGTCCCCCTCCCCAGATTTCTGCCAGGGTTCACACCAGAATGTGGCCAACAGCAGCCTTTTGGCACTCTGTACGAGGGAAGGGATGGGAGCTGCTTCCAGCCACGGGGGTGGACGGGGGACGAGGGGAGTAATTACTTATCCTGTGTCTTTGCAGAGCTCATCTCTTGCCCCCCAACACACACACTCCCCTGTGGCTGGAAGCATCTTGTCCCTTCCTGCCCGCACAGTGTCAAAAGGCAGCTAACACCTTCAGGCCGCTGCAGGCCACTGACATAATCCAGCCGCCTCCTGTGCCCGGCTGCAGCACGGGCAGGAAGGGGTTAAGCCCTTAGGATGCATTGCACACCAGGCCCAGGGAACCTGACTGCAGGGGCTTCAGCAAACCCCAGCCAGCACACAGCATGGGCTGTGATGATGGACCAGCGGGGCGAGTGGCCAGCCCTGCGTGCTGCAGCTTTGCCCCGCCACCAGCCTTGCACACCCACCCCCATCGTCGGCCACTGGAGCCCCCACTCACTGCTGGTGGGCAAGTGGCTGGCGAGCAGGGATGCAGCCAGCAGCAGGACCCGCCAGTACTGATGGGGGGCAGAGACAGAAAATACAGGACAATTTGCCTGTTTTTAAGAAAAAGTCGGGACACCTGCAGGAGGGCTTAAATATGAGAATGTCCCTTTAAAAACGGCACGTCTGGTCACCCTATGTTAAATGGTCATTATCTACATAAATGTGTTTTGCTAAAGCCAATTGCAAGATAATACATCTGGAAACCAAGAATGCAGGTTATCCCTAAAGGATGAGAGACTATTTTGGAAAGCTGTGCCTCAGAGAAGGACTTAGGGTCATCACAGATAACTGCCACAGCACAGCACAGTGCAATACCATGGCACAAGGGTTAATGTGAACCTCGGGTGATCAAAGGGACAATATCAAACACATGTAGCAAAGTGATCTTGCCTCTGTACACAACGTCAGTAAGAACACTACTGTGTCCAGTTCAAGGAGGACGTGGAAATGCTGGAGAGTTAAAAGGAGGACTACAGACATAATCCAGGGACTGGAAAGCAATCCTTATGTGAGCTCAATTCATACCGTTTATTGACGAGGTAACAACTGCTGTGTATAAGTACTTAATGGATAAGATATCTGGTAGTGGCAGGGCTTTTCAATCTTGCTGACAAGGCATAACAAGGTACAATGACTGGAAGTTAAATTCAACCTCAAAATAAGATGCAATTTCCTAACACTGAGGGTAATTAAACATCAGTCCAGATGACCAGGGGAGGTGGTGGAGACTATCACTGGGAGTCTGTAAAGTGAAATTAGATGTCTTTCTAAAAAGCTATGTTTTAATCCAGCCTCTGGGAGATTTTCTACAGCCTGTGTATGTGTGGGCTCAGACTGAGTGGTCGTGGTGGTTCCTTCTGGCCTTGGAACCTGAGAATCCCCCTGTTCATTCCCTTCTTTCATGGGCCAGGGGGAACCAGAGTGCACACATTGCCCTCAATACGCTCACACCACTTGCAGCTCTGCCTTAAGACAAAGAATCAAATCTCATGCGTCAGGTCTTTAGCCCATTGCCTGCCAGGTCGGGAAACATTTCCCCCAGCTATCCTCCCAATGCAGAATTAGCCAGATGTATTTTAGGGTTTGGTTGTTTCTTTGTCTTCCTCTGAAGCATCAGAGATTGGTCACATATGGAGATGGGACACCAGATGGGGTAGTCCAGTGCTCTGAGGTGATATACAGAATCCTCTTTCTTAGATTCTTGCTCCCATGCTCAAGGTCAAACTAATCACCAAATTTCAGTTTCATAGATTCCAAGGCCAGAAGGGACCATTGTGATAATCTAGTCTGACCTCCTATATAACACAGGCCAGAGATCTCCCCCAAAATACTTCTGAGAGCAGATATTTAAAAAAAAATCCAATCTTCATTTTAAAATTGTCAGTGATGGAGAATCCACCACAATTCTTAGTAAATTGCTCCAATGGTTAATTACTCTCACTGTTATAAATCTGCGCCTTATTTCCAGTCTGAATTTGTGTAACTGCAACTTCCAACCATTGGATTGTGTTATATCTTTCTCTGGTAGATTGAAGAGCCTATTATTAAACATTTGTTCCCCTTATAGACACTTATATACTGTGATCAAGTCACTTCTTAACCATCTCTTTGTTAAGCTAAATAGATTGAGCTCTCTGAATCTATCACTGTAAAACAGGTTTTCTAATCCTTTAATCGTTCTTGTGGCTCTTCTCTGGACCCTGTTCAATTTTCAACGTCCATCTTGAATTGTGGATGCCAGAACTGGACACAGTCTTCCAGCAGCAGTCACACCAGAGCCAAATATAGAAGTAAAATAACTTCTCTACTACTCGAGATTCCCTGGTTTATACATCCCAGATTGCGTCTGCTCTTTTGACCAGAGTCACACTGGGAGCTCATTTCAGCTGATTAGTCCTGATCTTTTTAAGTATCACTGTGTCCTAGGGTAGAGTCCCCCATCATGCAAGTATGGCCGACATTCTTTGTTCCTAGATATATACATTTACATTTAGCCATATTAAAACCAATATTGTTTGCTTGTGCCCAGTTTACCAAGTGATCCAGTTTGCTCTAAAGCAGTGATCTGTCCCCTTCAGTGTTTTTCACTCCCCCAGTTTGTGTGTCATCTTTGCAAGTGGGAAGGAATTTGCCTGCTGGTCAAACTGGAGGTGTTACACCTCTCTCTGCAGTAGGGGCATGGACCACCTGCTAGGAATACCTGGACATATTTCATTAACCAATTCCCTGCCACTGCAGGGCCCATGGGCATTGGCGGCACCTCAATCTTTTCTGTTCTCTGCATGTGGCACACAACAGTGTCGTCTCCTGAGGACTGAAATGTGTGTGTGTAACTGAGCTCAGTATAGGCATATCTGGGCAAAGTTTAATGGCCTGTGACATATAGGAGGTCAGACTATATGATATAATGGTTCCCCTTCTGGCCTTAAAAACAATGAAATCTATGGATATATTTCACGGTATGTGCAACCTCCCCAAGAACAGTGACAGAAGCACAAGCACCACACAACTAGGTCATCACTCATCTAATGGGAGGAGAGGAGAGGGGAATAGCTCAGTGGTTTGAGCATTGGCCGGCTAAACCCAGGGTTGTGAGTTCAATCCTTCAGGGGGCCACTGAGGGATCTAGGGCAAAAATCAGTACTTGGTCCTGCTAGTGAAGGCAGGGGGATGGACTCAATGACCTTTCAGGGTCCCTTCCAGTTCTATGAGATAGGTATAGCTCCATATATGTCTAATTTGCAGCACTGAAGTCTGGTTTTGGTCTGAAAAGCAAGTACATAAAAATGGCACTATATAGCTCAACGGAACCGCTCCCTACATGAATTCAATCATAACTGCTTTCTCTACCAAATGAGGCCATATTTTTACTGCTTTTTTCTTCTGTAGTCACCAAAGAGTGTACACTAAATCCTATTCTGGCTCATACATGAACAGAATTGTTAATTTAGTTCCAGTTGCGGGATTTTTACTATTCATGAATTATATAACTGGTGATCATGCATGAGTCAGAAGGAACAGCTCAAATTTCTGACCCCAGCTGCAGCTTGCTGTGATAGTTTTTTAAAAGAGGTTTTTCCACTTATAAACCAAGCACATTTGATAGATGTGTGTCATTCAGACACAAACATGGAACTTCATAATGCTATTTTTACAGTGACTGTTCACATTTTAAGGAAAAAGAAGTAATTGGATGTCTCAAAATATCTCAGGACATGTCTACACCGGAGCTACAAGGTGTAATTTCCAGCTCAAGTAGCCATCCCCATGCTAGCTCAATCACTTCTAAAAGCAGAAGCATATCTGCAGTGGCAAGAGCAGCAGGATGGACCAGCCACCAAGTATTATCCAATGTGAGACCACAGGTAGGCACTCAGCTGGTTAGTCTTTCCTGCAGTGGTTATACTTCTATTTTTAATGTGCCATCTCAATCAGAGCTAGCACAGGTATGGCTACTTGAGGCATATCCTCAAACAGTCTACTGCATTGTAAGCTAGAGAAAACATATCAAAAGGGAAAATACAACATGCAAGACCCATCCAAATCACTGGGGAGAACACAGTCAACCTTCCTCAGTCCTACCTGTCCCCACTGTGGCGCTGCTCACTCCAGGTACCATATTGACTGTCAGCCTCTTGCACAAGTGTGTCGGTGTCCTTGGCCTCTGGGGGTTGTCTGGCAAAGCACTGCTTCAGGTGATCCTGCAACACAACACAATAGAAGTTTCACACGATTCCTTTACCAGTTTGGTTAAACAGTTTACTGAGTTAATTTATGCCAGTAGCTTTCAAATCTGTAAGTCTAAAGCTGAACGAGAGTAAACTTATGCACAGAAACACAGTTTAACGAGTAAAATGTCTTCAGTCTATAAACACCCAAAGGCTAGTAAGGTCTTTATGAAAGAGATGCTTTATTTTCAGGGGCAAATCATTGGGGCCTGAAAGAGGAAATGATTATTTTGTTTCATTAACTCAAAGATAGATGGCTACAGTTAATGCCTTTTCTATTTAACAATAGTTAGCAAGTAATTTTTGGAGGGCATCATGTAAACACACACAACTCTACTGAGGGAATAACAGAAGTTGTGTACTTCGTCCTCACTTCTAGCTTCTTCTATAGGAGTATTTTGGCAGTATGGAAGTATTATGGAAGCTCCTCGAAATAAAATTATCTTGCCTGGCAATTGCACCTGTTTGGCAAACATTGCTCTTTTGCTCACTCCTTCCTCACTTTTGTTTATAATGCTGCAGAATCATTTGATGGAGCTCCATTTGATCCACCTCCTTGTTTGTGCAATAGCATCGTGACTGGGTCAGTAGGAATGTGCATAGCTTAGAAACTGATGTTTGTGAATTAACTGCTGCACAAAGTCAAAGGAAGAAGCAGAAAGCTTGTTGTGCAGGTCCATACAAGAACCTATTATTTTTACAGACATTTTTTGGAATATATTCAGAATCCATAGCCTTTCCTCCATATGATCATAGCTATTTTAATAGATTGTATTTGGAGTCTAATTTACTTGCCAGTATTCCTTTTAAACATTTGATTGCTATTTTATTAGCTTTTAACTTTTTCGTTATAAATCCACAAGAACATTTAAAGCTAACAATCCTCTGAGGGAGAGAAAATGAACAGCACACAGTATCACACAGCAGTGAGTTTTCTTCAGCCTTTATACTCTAGTTCCATATATCATTAAAAACAAACGGCCGTTTTCTTTTGAAGTGTCATTTGTAACTGTGTGAAACACAGCAATAGAGTGTGATGTGAAATGACATTTCCAAGTGATCCTCAACAAGTCATTTCAGCCACTTTTTCTTCTTCGCATTTCTGCACCAACTCACAGTGTCGGAAGTCATTACAAACTGACATTTTACATCTGCATTGTGACATTATGTCTAATCTCCAAGTGCATTGGAAGAGAATGTCACATGTGGTTAATTTTCAATTTGAAGCCATAAAAGTAGTGAGAATACTGTTTCTTAGTCATATGTGTCATTTATTGTTCCTACATTTGATCACAGAAATTAGAAACAAGAGACCCATCTTGTTCCTCCCTCCATCAGTGCAGAAAGTGCCCTAAAGCATAGATGAGTGTTTTGTCTTGTTAAAGTGAGGAAGGGGAGCGGGAGCCTAAGGAGGAAAGTGATATGGATGCTCTTTAGGGTAAGAAATTATTCAGCAGCATCCACCAAGTCAGTGAAAGGTGTCAGAGTGACAGCTCTGGAGCCCCAAGCTCTGACTAACCACAGAACTGTGAGCACAGAGAGCAGCAGGAACAGTTTCTTGCCATAGCTTTACTGAGATGACACCAGCTGATGTGGAGGGGCCATCCCTAGGAGTAGAAGGATAATTCAGTCTCCATGACCATTTAGTACTTGACCTCTCTCAAGGGACTGCCAAAGTTGCCAATCAGCACCTAACATTGATTGTTGGGGGGGTGGCAGTTGTGTTGTGGACACTTAACCTGTATGAGCTGGATTAAGACCACCTAACTCATTTTACGTGGGCCAACCAAAAGCCAAATGATAGTTATGATTGTCAGTTACCAAAAGTCTGTGTAGGATTTGAACCAGCAAGTAGAAGTGAAAGGCTCTCCCTGCCATTATCAATCTCCAGACAATTGAATTCTGTCACTTGGATAATTAGTTGCTGAACAAAAACAGTAAGCACGGTCATTACTTTTTTGAGCATGCTCAACAAATACCAATATAAAAATAGTACAGTACACTGACAAAGGCAGGAAAAATAGTTTTATAGGACAAAACTTTTATGAAGGTGAATGGTACATTGGTTCACTTCTATAGGAGTTGTAGTGTAGACACAACTGTCTCCACAGAAAATTTTAAAATGTACTACGTATGCGTAATTAGACAAGAGGGGAATGGAGTTTTATAACTGCTTGCAGAACAGTCAAGAACACAGTCACCATGAAGAGAAAAGCAGCAGTAGAAATGCAAGCCCAACTGTGAGCCTTTGGATCTCTCACATTAAAAGAATACTGTCCACACGTCTCATGTTTGCACTACAGGAATCAATCTAGAACTAGCCAATGGCTGTAATAAAAACTGTAAAAATCAGCACCGTGCACAGAAATTGGTTTGTGTCTTTGGCGTGACAGACGAGTCTCATGGATGTCCTTGGAAGCTGTGTTATATAATGAATGCAATATAACAACAGGCAGGGCTGGTGGCCCCACCGATCATTAAGGTTGCCTGAAAATTCCCTTTATATGGCTCTGTTTTCAGTTGCTAATAACTTTGTCAAACTTTAACCCTTCAGGCTGCAGTTTTTCATGCTGTGTGTGTCTGTCTCAGGAATGTTGTGAAAATAAATTCATTAGCGTTGGGGAAGTATTCAGATACTCTAGGGCTGAGCCCCATAGTAAAGCCCATAAGGAAATTAATAATTCTGTGTTCTGAGCAGGGTTTGAATAGTGCACAATAACTAAGACCTAGAGTCACACATTGAACAATCAGAATATTGACTAGCTGCTCATTAAGCAAGCATCATCCATCCAGTATATTGAGTAAGGCAGGAAAAATAGTATGTGATCATGCAATTAAAGACTGTATCATAGCACACAATGCATGCACACAAGAGGGCTCAGTTATGGTTGCATGGGCAACCTTAACTCTGGCATTTCCTAACTTCTGACAGCTTGACTTTGCATCCTTAATAATGTATTTTAACAGTTTGCGCTTGTAATAAATAATAAATAATCATCATCTCTTCTAAAACGTTCATCCATAGTTCACAAAGTGCTTTATAAAAAAAAGTATAATTATCCCCATTTTTGGATGTGGAAAAATGAGGCACAGGGAGGTGAACTAACTTGCCCAAGACTATATAGCTATACGATATAAACTGAATGTTATTCTGGATAGTAAATGTACTAAATGACAGCAAAGGGTTCTTTTAACATTTGATTGGCTTGCTACAGGTACCCACCTTCAAGTTAGTCTTGTGAGGCACTCTGAATGGTATTTTATGGAAAGCAGAAGTGTAAAAAAAGTCTTACATTCATTTTCAGTAAGCACTTCTCTGAGTTCCTATAAACATAGGTATAAAATTACCAGATATCCCGGTTATTTTTCAGCTGAAGTCACAACACTGATTTACCATTTGCTCAGTTATATGGTGGTCACAACTCCTCATTATTTAGTAAACTGTGCATTTAATAAATACACTGGGCTAGATTCTCAGTTCCAGTTTTGTCCCTGAGCGACACAATGGGGATGTAATCCAGGCAGCTGAGAATTCCCCCAGCAGAATTAAGGGCAGAACACTTTCCCAGTAGTAGTAGTGTTGCATAATGCCAGATATTAGAAGGTATTTGATAAAAAGCAAACCAGATTAAAGTGTAGCTACAATGGAATGAATTAGAAGGGTCGTAATAGATATAACTGAATATCCTTGCCTTTCTTCATTGTATCTCTCACCTTTCATTTTCAATTAACTGTCTAGTGAAGCTAGCAGGTTGTATTACTAATAGATATAAGTGACAAATATGAAGGAATCAATCCTCTTTTGTGGGGACGGGGCAGCGGGAAGAAATGGGTCATATTTGATGTTGCTGATATCCTGAATTTGCAGCAGACAGATGTAAAGTCACAGCTATAACATCCTACTCCAAAGTAAAGCACTCTAGTGCCTTCTGTTTCCCAGTGGCACTGAGTCATCCATTGAAGCTAGAAATTATGTATCATGTACAGACATGCTGGCTCCTTCTTGCATTCATTATCCCAAATGACCAACAAACATTCATATTTTCTTTCTAGGGTAGTGTTCAGTTCCATGCCATTTCCTTCAGTATATAATCCTTGAGGAGGAGACCTGCATGATTTTCTGCCTGTTAGGACTTGTCTATACTGGAAAATGTTACCAGCAAAAGTTCAGCTGGTGTGTTACTTTGGCAGAGTGTGTTCACATTTGGCTGCCTTTGCCAGTGCTGTATGTCCTCACAGAATCAGTCTGTACCAACACAAGATGTGTTGCGGCATGAATAAGCATCCCAGTGTACACCAGCACCATCAGCTGACGCACACCCTTGTGGGAAATTTTTGCAGTGTACCGTGGGATACAACCACTCTTGTAAGGGATTGTGGGACTTTGATCCCAAACTGTCACAGTTCTCTCTGCTCCATCCCATAATCTACTCTTTTTGCACTAGTTTTACTCTCTCTGCCATCTGACCACAAAAGACATGGATGCCACACAGATCATTGGAGCTCTCTTGTCTATTTTGAGGACAGGGCATCTGATTCTTGTGTATTTGCGGAGCCACAACTACCACCACAGTGGCTAGTCATGCACTGTGAATACAAAAGTTGGGTGGATGATACAGACAGTGAATGAAACTGATCAGCTTCTTCATGTATTTACTGACTAGCTGTGCACAGTTGAGTGGTGACTCTGGACTGATGAAAAAAGCAGCAAATGGTGGGACCAGATCATGATGCAAACCAGGGATCACCAGCAGTGACTGCAGAACATTCAGATTTGGAAAGCCACATTCCTGGAGTTGTGTGCCAAGATCACCCCTGTTTTGCTGTGCAGACACAAATGGGAGCTGCTTGGACAACTGAAAGATGGGCGACACTTTCTGGAGGTTTGCAACTCCAGATTGCTATCCTTCCATGGGCACCAGTTTGATGTTAAAAATCTGCAGAGGGGCAGTTGTCATCCAAGTGTGCAAGGGGTGGGTACATCAATACTTTTGTTTTCATAGATCTGTAACTCTCAATGCTTTAAGAGTAAAGTTTCTGTGGCTAAAAAAATCCTTTGTTAAGCCTGCGTTGCTTGTGGTCCTGCTACATTGTCCTTAAAGGGGTTAAAGCAGAAGCCTGGAGTGCTCGCAGTCTAGGTGGCGCTCTAGTGGCACATGTATAAGTGACTGGTGGGGATGGGGAGTCTCAGACACTGATTTCAGCATGTAGGGTAACTGATCCCCATGTCCCAAAGAAGGGTGGGGTATGGAGTCAGGTCATAACACACAGTATGGGGAAAACAATGGACAAGCTAAGCAAAAGTGAGTAGCTGAGTGGGAAGCGTACTATCTCATGCTCCACTTAGCTGTCTTTCTCCTTCCGTGGAATATACAAATTGCTAAAAACATAGCAGGCAGGGAAATGGAGAGTAGCTGCAATAAACAGAGGAGAGCAAGTTATTTATTATTTGCTTGGCACTGACAATGTGCTTGGTACTGTACAAGCCAAATAAAGAAAGTCTCTCCCTTGGGAATTTAGATCAAAGAACCAGACACAGATGAGACTAGACAAAATGGGAGACCCAGAGGAATGTATCTTATTTATACCGGTATATGTCTTATTTATTTTAAAAGCCCAACTGTTAACAATTCTAACCAAAAGCTTGATTGCAGCTAGTTCAGAACAGGTCAGCACTGTCCCCAGTTCTTAGTTCCAACCCATTATTAAACTCTTGAGATAACGATTCACCTGACATTAGGACAGGGCTTCCCATACTTTTTCCAGAATGTGAATCTCACCTTACATTGCATTATGGACACTTCCCCTCCCGCTCATGATCCTGCTGACTGAAATTGCTTAATTCCCCTGCTACAAAAGATTACTACATACTTTTATGGGCCATCTTGATTATCACTTCAAAAGTTTTTCTCCTCTGCTGATAATAGCTTCTCTTAATTAATTAGCTTCTTACAGTTGGTATGGGTACTTCCACCTTTTCATGTTCTCTGTATGTATAAATATCTTCTTACTGTATGTTCCATTCTATGCATCCGATGAAGTGGGCTGTAGCCCACGAAAGCTTATGCTCAAATAAATGTGTTAGTCTCTAAGGTGCCACAAGTGCTCCTGTTCTTTTTGCGGATACAGACTAACATCGCTGCTACTCTGAAACCTACATACTTTTATCTATCTTAACACAATTTAGCAGCCAGAAATAAGAAGGGGAGAGCAGCATGTGACCAGATGGCTCTCTAAAGACTACCAGCAAGCGCTCCATGGATTTCAGTTTAGGAATCTCCACTCCACAGCATTCAGATTTCTTCACATAAATGCCACTGTCGTACTTCCAGTTTTCTAATCTTCTGTTTCGTGACCCAAGTATTCACTTGCTGTCTGCTATTTTCCATTTTGTGGAGGGAGTGTGGGTCTGGTTCTATACTGGACTAATTTTAACTCTGCTGAGGACAATCCCCCACATACAAATTACATAGGATTGTTTTCTCTCTACAAAATGAGGCTGCACAATAACCACTCTCTCTACTTCCATATTAAAGTTGTTTTCCCTACAGCTGCAGCCCTTGCACAGAACACCCCCAAATCACTCATACATGTGAACAACCAGCTCTCTCACCATAAAGCTGCAGCATCTACAAACTAGTGTCATACCACAATCTAACATCCCATAACTCCTACCAAACAAGGTTTTCATAATTTGTCAGACACTTTCCACCAAGGCCATCAATCTCTTCCTAGCCTTCCACATGCAAAGAGTTTGCCCTTTTTCTATTCCTAGTCACAACAAACTGTCTGTCACTCCAATCTAACCTTTATGGGATCATTGCTGAGTCAGCTACAGAGCTTTACTTCAGTCAGCCATTTTCTGTTTACATTAATATCAACATCATCGCAAGACCTAAGAACAGCAGCAAGACCTGCATAGCCCAGATCCTTAGGACTTCATGCTCACATGTATCAGTGTCTCAATTCCATACGCTGCGACCTGTGAAGTGGTCTGCAATAATGCTGAACAAAGTAATACGAATTACCTCATGATAGGAGTTGAAAAAGGTTGTACAGTTGCTCTAAATTTTCAATTATTTCAATGCACCATCCCTAGATACTGAGTCAAAAGTCTATTTTTAGTCTACAGTAAACACACACAGCTCAGCACATATGTAGCATGAAACTGAACAGCTTCCTGCTCTGCTTTGTTCAAGTGTCTTCACAGCCTAGCCAATAACATTACGATAGCAATTACTTTCCTTACTGTATGAAGTAGATTACGGTCATGAGTTGTTACACCTCACGCTGTGGGTAAGTATACAGTCATGAAGAATGCATTAATTTTTCAAATATAGTAATATGGAATGTTCTTCTCCTGTCCTATGTCAGGCACTTCTGCAGCAATTTCATACAAGCCCAGGGTATTTCCTCTTTACCTGGTTAACCATGTGTTTCAGTTACTATAATATCATCTTTGTAGCTTCATGTTCTTGGGGGCTGAGTTAAGACTTCTGGGGTCTATTCTCTGCCACCACTCACTAGCTCTGTAACCTTGGGCAAGTCAATTCTCCTCTCTTTTCCTGTATTTGACCAGCGGTAAAATGATACCACCACCTTTATGGTAGTGCTTTCAAAGCAGTTTACAAGTACAAAGTACTCTTCTTACATTTTTCCCCACTTCTCCTGCTAGCTCAGATGTTTTTCTGCTTGGTGTTTGCTATATAAATCTAATCATGTTCTCATATTGCTTGTTAAAATAAAACACTTATGTAATCAATATACAGAGACTGTTGATCACCTTGTACCATTTTCTGCACAAGACAATGTAGCGTTCATGAGGATTGTTGCAGTTGTATTAAGAGCAAGCGCTGTGGAGCTATAACTACAGTATATGGCAATCTTACCAGCACACCATGTAGTTCCACAGATATTTATATGATAGCCCAGCAGTAAAGCTGTCATGGGATTCAGTATGAGGAGATCTTTTCCATCACAATATACTAAACAAACCTCTCTGACAGAGAAACAAGAATAAGCTTTGCTAATAAAGTTTCCGCAGAACCCAGACCCCCTGCCTCCCAGACTCCCCACCCCTTCACTCAGACCACCCCCATTGAGCTCTCTGCACTCAAACCCCCACGCTGACAAGCCCCATCCCCTGCACCAACCTGAGCCCCCACATCTAGACCCTCACACCACTGACTCCCAACGAATTTCACCCAGACCCCCATCCCACGAAGCCCCACTCCTCCAGCACCCATATTCTCCCACTGAGATCCCCATACCCAGACCCCTCCACTGAGCCCCAATCACCTTCACCTGGAAGCTGCTGCAGAGTCCTATTGCCCCTGCACCTGGAACCCCTCGCCCAACAAGCCTCTGTGTATCCAGACCCCCCAACACCTAGACCCCCCGCCTTTGAGCTGCCTGCACCCAGACTGCCCCACACAGAACCCTCTCAACCCACACCTGGATCCCCCCCCCACTGAGTCCCTTCATACTTGGATCCTGCCTGGTTGAGCCTGCTTGTCCTACACCTGGTACACCTGAGGCAGAGGGGCAGGGCCCCAGGGTGTTTCTGAGCCAGGTCCAGGCCTTGTGCTGTGTCAGGGTCAAGTGCAGCCTCACCACTGAGTCCATTTCCCAGGGGTGGGGGTGCTGAAGGGTGATCTCCCACCTTCGTGCAGCCAGTGGCCTGCCATGCTGCCATGTTGGAGCTTCTGCATTTATTTATTGACAAATGAAACTTGCTGGATTTTGCAGAATTTTAAAATACTTTGCTCAGAGTTTTTAATTTTTTTTGGTGTAGAATGCCCTCAGGAGGAATTCTCTATATATTTTGGTCCATTATATTGCACGTGGTTTTTCTTCCCTTACTGCCCTCAAGTTTCAAGCTTCTTCTAGGCTCCTGTGTGCCCTTAACAGAATGGCATATGCTGAGAAGCTCAGGAAACAAAATGGAAAAGTGCAAAGGAGAAAGGGAATGGCAAGTAAGTATATCTAATATTAAAGCGGCACTTCTGAGACAAGTTGTTGGAAGCAGAAGATATTTGTTTAGAACAGTTAAAAACAACCAAATATTTAAATAGCAACACATGATGAGGTCTATTGACTAAATTTGTTGCCCTGCTGAAGGTTTGGTAATTCTTAGCAGTTTTCTAATTCGAACACTGACTGACAGACACACATTCACCAGTTTGGCTTAAAATTTTATCTGCTCTTTGATGTTCCTGCAGTTTTAAGACTCTCATATGATAACATAGAAGATGTGCTTCACACTATAAGATAATGCTTGGTTTTAACTTAGATTACATGGAGAACAATTTTAATGGTTCTTTTGAATTTTTTTTTCATAACATCCATCTAAGCTCTGAGAATTTGGTGGTATAAATAAGTGAAATGGTAGTGGATTTCTAATACAGTAATTCCTCACTTAAAGTCGTCCCGGTTAACATTGTTTCGTTATTAGGTTGCTGATCTATTAGAGAACATACTTGTTTAAAGTCATAAGAACATAAGAACGGCCAGACTGGGTCAGACCAGAGGTCCATCCAGCCCAGTATCCTGTCTGCCGACAGTGGCCAATGCCAGGTGCCCCAGAGGGAATGAACCTAACAGGTAATGATCAAGTGATCTCTCTCCTGTCATCCATCTCCACCTGTTGACAAACAGAGGCTAGGGACAGTATTTCTTATGGATCCTGGCTAATAGCCATTAATGGACTTAGGCTCCATGAATTTATCTAGCTCTCTTTTAAAGCCCTGTTATAGTCCTAGACTCACAACCTCCTCAGGCAAGGAGTTCCACAGGTTGACTGTGCGCTGTGTGAAGAACTTCCTTTTATTTGTTTTAAATCTGCTGTCCAATAATTTAATTTGGTGGCCCCTAGTTCATATATTATGGGAACAAGCAAATAACTTTTCCTTATTCACTTTCCCCAAACCACTCATGATTTTATACACCTCTATCATATCCCCCCTTAGTCTCTTCTTTTCCAAACTGTACAGTCGTAACCTCTTTAATCTCTCCTCATATGCGACCTGTTCCAAACCCCTAATCATTTTCATTGCCCTTCTCTGAACCTTTTCTAATGCCAGTGTATCTTTTTTGAGATGAGGAGACCACATCTGTACACAGTATTCATGCAACGTTCTGTTATAAGGTTGTTTGGCTCTCCCCGCTCCACTTGCCTGCCCGGTGCTCCTGCCAGGGAGTGGGGTCGGGGCCTTGCCCTGCTTCGCCCACCTGGCATTCCAGCCAGGGAGCGGGGTCAGGGAGTGGGAGTTTGCCCTGTTCCGCCCACCTGACATTCCAGCTGGGGAGCAGGGTCGGGGTGTGGGGGCTTAGCCCATTCTGCCCACCCGGCGTTCCAGCCGGGAAGCGGGCAAGCCCCTGACCCTGCTCCCCAGCAAGAATGCTGAACAGGCGGAGTAGGGCAAGCCCCCGCGCCCCAACCCCACTATGCTCTGCCCCAACCAAGCTTCACAATCATCATTCGTGAGTACAGTATAAATAGTTTGTTTAAAATCATTTAAAACTTATACTGGATATGTATATAACGTCTTTTGTCTGGCGAAAAGAATTTCCCTGGAACCTAACCTCCCCCATTTACATTAATTCTTATGGGGAAATTGGATTTGCTTAACATTGTTTCGATTTAAGTAGCATTTTTCAGGAACATAACTACAGCGAGGAGTTACTGTATTCAAACTACTGTAATAGCAAAGGATCCTACAGTAGCTAAACCCTGAAACATTTCTACACCTTATCTGCAGGGAAAAGGTAAGAATTCAAATTGACTTTAACATCTCAGAACAAAAAGTTACACATTATACACAGGTTTAGGTCCAGACTGCGAAGCCCTTATCTGGTGAACGCTGACTCGTGAGTTATCCCCACTGAAACCACGTGTCAATTACAGTGCAATACATTCCTGACCGAAAAGATTACAAATAAAGACATTTCCCTAAAAAAAACAACCAGAGTTCATATATAGAAGACAGTACACAGAATATTATAATGCTCTGAAAACTAACATGGATAAACAAAAACCAATAAACTTCATTTTTTTGATGTTTGATAAAGCTCAGTGTAATTATAATTCATTTTTATGAGCCTCTGGCACATGCAGATTCTAAGCAGGTCTGGAAGCACAAAGTACCAAAATACTGAGAGAAAGTAATTTACTAGGTGACTATTTCACTGTGCACACAATCTTTATCACTCAACCATCTCCCTCAAAAGATCCAACTTTGTCTCAGATTTGCCAAGGGAGACTGAGGTAGTTAGGCCTCCAATCAGAGCTGGACATCTGAGTCCTTAGGTACCTCTCAGAATCCCAACATTTGTTTGTTTGCTTTTTCTGACTTCCCCCAGTTTTGTTTATAGACAATAAATGACACATACAAGAAGCTATTAAAAATTCAATATTTGCCAACAGCTATCAAAGATCTCTCTTCATTATAAATTTAGGAGAAAATGCCATTATTCTCAGATACCACTAGTGTGGAGTTAAGTTAAACACTATGTTCTCTCAACCTCCACTCAGTATAGCATCTGCTGACTTTAATAACAATCATTCTAATACTAGCCAGACACCATATTAATTCTCTTTAAACTACAGATGCATACATTTCAATTAATTGCTCAGAGGCCCTCAGGCATGAATACTATAAAAAATGAATAGACTATATACTTAATTATGTATTTTTCTTGACTTTAACACTTTTCTTGGAATTACTTATTACTGTAGACCAAGAATATGAGCTACAGAAAGAACCTCAGGTCACTCACTGAACATTTTAAAGAAACAGAGAAAATTATTTGGTTACGAATTATTAACTGTGCTAAAATGCAAACTTTCACCTCTGACATCTTAAGGCATCAAATCACACAGTACTCCAATATACCAAACATACAGATTTCAGCATTATAACTTTCTTTCTCCAAAAAAGATTATTGATGCAGAATCATATAAAACATATCAAACCGAACGACCCCTAACTATTGCATAAGCAATGTTTAGACGAGACCCACAATGCAAGAAGGCGGCATGCTGGAAGAACTCTCCCACTCACAAGCAAGCTGCCTTACATCCTGCACGGGGAGAAAGAAAGGAAGAGTCTATAGAGTACATAAATACTGCACATTTGTAGCAGTTACAGACTAATACAGGCAATAAGTCCACTTTTCATCCTCTATTCCCAATACGCCTAACTGAAAGTATCTCTCACTTTCTTACCCGCTGCCAAAAGGCGTGTAAATCTCCTCTCAATATGGGATATAATACAAATGCTTGCTCCAAATGAGAGAAATAACCTTTTTGTATATAAACACCACTGACCAAAAAGGTTTCCTGCGACTCACAGACCCCCCACCCCAACTGCTTACAACTTTTGCAGCTACAGTGGGCTGCAGCCCACGAAAGCTTGTACTGAAATAAATTTGTTAGTCTTTAAGGTGCCACAAGTACTCCTGTTCTTTTAGTGTATCTACTGACATAGAAACCGCCATCAGAAAGCTCCTTGCTGAAGAGTATGTTAGGATTTATCAACCCGATGAACTGAAGCAACAAAGCTAAGGTCCACATCCTATACATCCTTGTACTAAAGAATCCAGAAAGGAAAACTAAAGGGTTGCAGATAACACATGTAGAGAGACCTCAGGTGCAGTCATCCCTACACAGACAGAGTGCTCGTGATGGAGAGAAAACTGAAATGTAAAAGAAAGACCCTCTATTGTGGTTAACCTCTCTTTCATGCATAAGAGAAATGAACAGGGATTAAGGATTTTCTGACTGACAGTCCAAAATCAGTGCTTGTAAACGTTTGTTGGACAAGAAAAGTGTCCCCAATAAAACACCCTAGTAATAGTTTTTTTCCCTCCATATGATTTTAACAGTCTCCGTCTAACCAGTGGAGTTGGACATAATGCTTTACACAGCTTTTAGATTATGGAATTCTTCAAGCGTTGGTTTATAGCTCCACATATTTTCATGAGAGGAATCATAAAAATCATTTCAAAATTCAAGTGAAATAAAGCAAGATGGTAAAAAGAAGACTTGCATTTGTTTCTAATTTGGATGTTTCTCAAAATATCAGACCTTATAATAATATTGGGTCTCTTATTACTTCCATCTAGAAATGCTGGTTTTGGCACTAGTCCAGGATTCATCATTATTGTAATTTCCAATCCCTGAAAATGATATACAGACTGTATCTCCTGCCAATCTGGAACAGAAAGAAGTTCTCTTCTATAGCCACTAAAGCAGACACTATCTGAAGGAAAAAGACAGCATTATAAACAAGCACAGAATATCAAACACCTTGTTGCTGTGATGTAGAATAAGGACATGGCATAAATGAAATATTGATTGAGATGGATCTCATGAGTCAGAATCTGCATAGTTAGTGGCAAAAATATCTGACTGCAGAAGGGACCGACACACAACAAACAGCCAACATGACACCCACAGGATGCAATACCAGTAAAAATTAAAAACAAAAATCTGCTGGCATAAAATTAGTGGGAGCAATTAAATATATACACAGAATGGGCTCTTTGTCATCAGTCCAGAGAGGAGCAACTCGGTTTGCCTTCTTATTACTGGAATTATAGAATGAAATCTTAATGAGTCCTTGGAAAGCCTTTTTAATGTACCCAGAAATCAGAAGCTAGCTGTTGCAGACTCTGGCCAAAAACCATGTGCAGTATGTAATGCTGCTGGTGGTACTGTAAAAGGCTGGAAAATCCTGATTTAGTGCAGACAACATGAGGAGTCTTCTTTACAAACCAAAAGAAGTGCACCAATTGCACATTTGACCCCTTTGATTTACAGGCCTGCAAAACGTCAAAGAGATGGAGAAAGTGGGAAAGTATCCTATAATATAGTAAAAGTACTGTTTAAGAACCCAAGAATCTAGATGGAGAAGTAAATCGACTGTTTCATTAGAGTGGATTCTCCACCCTTAAATCAGGCCATTAGCATAAAGCATAAACCAAAAGGAACCCATTTTATAATGCAGGATGCATATACATTCTTTTCAGAGTGGTACACGTGTTAGTCTGTATCAGCAAAAACAACGAGGAGTCCTTGTGACACCTTAGAGACTAACACATTTATCTGGGAATAAGCTTTCGTGAGCTAAAACCCACTTCATCAGATGCATGGAGTGTGCTATAATATATATTCTGCTTACTGTATTTTTCATTCCATGCATCTGATGAAGTGGGTTTTAGCCCACGAAAGCTTATGCCCAAATAAATGTGTTAGTCTCTAAGGTGCCACAAGGACTCGTTTATACATTCTTTGTCCATCTGAAAAGTTACAGTGAAAATGGAGCGTTGGCTGTCTCTCCAACACACAATTGCAATAGTGCAACTGAGGTTCAGATCTGGAAGAAAAATTAATCCTAGAACAGAAATCCTGGCCCAAATACCAAACTAGATACAACAGTGTATATTTATTGTACTCTCAAAGGATATTTAGGTATCATTTTACCAGTGACCTGAAGAGCTCTGAGAGAGCTTGGAAGCTTTTCTCTCTCACCAACAGAATTTGGTCCTCAGTCACCTCATCTCTCTAATATCCTGGGACCAACACAACTACAACAACACTGCATACAATCATTTTACCAGTGTTATTTATGTATATAGTTTTCCTTAGTCAAAGTTCTACTTTCTGGCGTCACACGAAATTTATATACACGCCTCAAAGGGCAGACAGAATGGGAAAACAAACCATGACCACCTCTGCTGCTATCTTTGTATGTGTAACATTTATTCTTGAAAACAAAGACATTATATTCTGCACATCAGTTATACTATCCACCATAAACTCCCTCTCCACGAGCATTAGTGCACTGTAAAACTATCCAGAGTACAAATGCATCTTCTGAAAAGCCTAATACCACAATAATTCAGTCCCCCATAAACGTAATCACCATACAAAGAGAACTGTATAATTAATAAAGGATATTTTAATATATAAAAAGCCCACCTTCACAACATTAAATGACAAACTGAAAATTACAATATCATTACCTTCACTGCCTCAGATTCAGTACCCCACCAACAGTTTAAAGTGTGTATGTAGAACATCCCTAATTTGTGCAGCACACCACTTAAAAACATAACATAAGAACGGACAGACTGGGTCAGACCAATGGTCCATCTAGCCCAGTAGCCTGTCTTCTGACAGTGGCCAATGCCAGGTGCTTCAGGGGGAATGAACAGAAAAGGTAATCATCAAGTGATCCATCTCCTGTCGCCCACTCCTAGCTTCTGGCAAACAGAGGCTACCACCATCCCTGTCCATCCTGGCTAATGGCCATTAATGGACCTGTCCTCCGTGAATTTATCCAGCTCTTTTTTTAATCTTGTTATAATCTTTGCCTTCACAACATCCTCTGGCAAACAGTTTCGCAGGTTGACCGTGCATTGTGTGAAGAAGTGCTTTCTTTTTTGTTGGCTTGTTTTAAACCTGCTGCCTCTTAATTTCATTGGATGACCCCTAGTACTTGTGTTATGTGAATGAGTAAATAACACTTCCTTATTTACTTTCTCCACACCAGTCATGATTTTATAGACCTCTATCATATCCCCCTTCAGTCGTTTCTTTTCCAAGCTGAAAAGTCCCAGTCTTATTAATCTCTCCTCGTGTGGAAGCTGTTCCATACTCCAATCAGTTTTGTTGCCCTTTTCTGTACCTTTTCCAATTCCAATATATCTGCATGCAGTATTCAAGATGTGGATGTACCATAGATTTATATAGAGGCATTATGATATTTCCTGTCTTATTATCTATCCCTTTCTTAATGGTTCCCCACATTCTGTTTGCTTTTTTGACTGCTGCTGCACATTGAGTGGATGTTTTCAGAGAACTATTATGGGGATTATGTTTTCCAATGTGCATTACTTCGCATTTATCAACATTGAATTTCTTCTGCCATTTTGTTGCCTTGCCACCCAGTTTTGAGAGATCTCTTTGTAACTCTTCACAGTCTGCTTTGGACTTAACGATCTTGAGTAGTTTTGTATCGTCTGCAAATTTTGCCACCTGTTTACCACTTTTTCCAGATCATTTAGGAATATATTGACCAGTACTGGTCCCACTACAGACTCTTGGGGGGACACCACTATTTACCTCTCTCCATTCTGAAAACTAACCATTTATTCCTACCTTTTGTTTCCGATCTTTTAACCAGTTACTGAACTTTAATAGATTGGTGAGGTATGATTTCCCTTTACAAAAACTGTGTTGACTTTTCCTCAAATCTTTTTCATTTATGTGTCTGATGCCAAGCAATGTTTGGTTGGTTGGTTGTGCATAGCTCCCATATGCCACTGTTCACTGAAAGCAAAAGCTTCCTCTTTACTTTCTTATGCAAAATGCCGCAGATATGATACTTGTCATATTAGTCACTGAATAGTCACCTTACTTTCATTTTTCCAAAGGCAAACTCCACCACAATCTTGCACCAGTTGAGTGCATACTTGAATCTGTCTTGCTCAGTATGTGATCAGGAAGAAGTTTCATTAGCCATACAAAAGTAGGTATTGCAGGATCCTTGAGAATCACAGAACAGTAACACAGGTGTTCAATGGGAGCAAAGTTCATTTCCCTTTACCATCTCTTGAAAAGTCCAGTTTTTAAACATTCTAGCACACACTTTTGCTGGCCACTCTATGTACACAAACACTTATGAATTTTCCATGGTGGTCCATTAAGGCTTGAATCTCTTTTTGTTAATTTACCTCTGGAGTTGGTAGGAGGAGGAGAAAGAGGGGGATACAGAATGAACCAATGCGTTATTTAGTACTGAAATGTAATTGTAGTTTTGGATCAGTAGCAGAACTATTGGTTGAAATGACAAGACTATAGCTGTGTAAAAGAGAGGGGCCTTACAATCAATATTAGACATTAAAATCCAGATAATTTTGTACATACACACTAAAGATATATGCAGCAGGCTGAAGGTCAAACCCTCAAGGAATCAGAAATTCTATGACTTAAATATACTCACTGTTTGATGGGCTAGTACTGTGCACAAGGAATTTATCATAATTTAACACCACCGTTACAATTGTTTTCTAGAGATCTGGCAAGAAAATCCACCAATCCAGTGTTAAAATTTAATTTGAAAAATAGTGGCCGATCTAGGGCAACATACCACATGTATGCAAGCTCCCCTCCCACTCTGCACGCAGATGCGCGCGCGCACACACACACACACACACTCTCCACCACACCCCCAACACTGCAGCAACAGATAAATAATTCCAGAACTGTGCATATTCTTGCTGACCTCACTGATGACAAAGGTTAAAGGCTTCCATATCGGCTCCCACAGCACTAGATACTCAGGAAGAGGCAGCATTTTCCTGGCCAAGCTGACCTCTTTTATTTGCACGGTAACTTTTCAAGTCTTACAAGCATTTTACAAAGCAGGAAAAACAAATAAATCGGGAAACTATATTTAAAAAACTGCAGTGTCCTTTTCATTCCTACAACACATTATTCATCTTCAAGAGGTGGTTGACTGTAGACAAAACATTAGGTGTGATTAAAATCTGACACAGATTAAAGAGTTAGTAGGGTGGTACAATAACGTAATTTTAAACAAAACTGCAACACCAAGACCAATGACAAAAACAATTTAAATCACACCACTATAACAACTTAAAGACCTGCTGTATTCAGACCCTCTCCACCACCACCACCACCGAAAAAGATTGAAATAAACACAGATTGATTTAGTATTGTAAAATTTTCCACTCAACTCAGTCCCCTAGTGAGATGTAGTTAAACTTCAGAGAACCAGAAGTTTTCAAGTGGTAAATGGGAACTGCCTTTTCAGGAGCACATTTGGGATATGAACATGTGAAAATATTGGCATATTAAAATTGCCCATGCCTCTGTCTTAGAATATAAAGATTTAGTTTTATTTATTTTTATATATTTGTGTAGAACTACTGCAAACCCTAAAGAGATGTGTTATTATATTTAAGTACCCCTAAAACTGTAAAGAGTTAATTTTTCCACATGCAACTGAATCAGCCAAGTCCCATGGTGTAAAGTATTCTGACAAATTATAATATCAACCACTACAGTTCCATTGTTGCTATGCAACCAAAAGACTGTCAGAGCCATACACATTTTTTCTCTCCACCCACTGCATATGATAACCAGTAGAACTGCTAGTGTTAAAAATCTGCCAATATTTCCTTTATAAACCATGGGAGTTATTTTTAGGGGTAACTGGTTTAGCTTCTCAGTCTTTTCAAATCATACTGTGCTGAGTTATAGCACAGATTGAGGCATGAACCTAAATTCTAATTTTTTTCATAAAGAAGGCACAGTAAAATCCAAGTACAGTAGTCGTATATTTACAGACAAAATGACAATGGTGTCACAGTTTTTGTCTCTGCCAATAGGTCAAAATGACTTGATTGTAAAATAAAATGTTTAGAAGTCAGCAGTTGGGGCTACCTGGCCTGAGTAAAGTAAAGAACCCTAACCCTTCCCCCAGCCCAAAAACACAAACTGAAATATTTCAGTCAGGAAAGAGTGATCTCAGTGCTGCTGAAACTTTAAATTACTAAAAACAATGGGCCCCTGGGGTTGCTAGATCCCCTTTTCTGAGAAGAAGTGGGGAGGAGGGAGGGAGGGAAGGTAGAACAGCTTCTAAAGAGGGAGGGAGAAGGCTACCTCCTGAAGAGATGACATGCAACCACTGGATGACCCAGAGTTGATCAGAAAGAAGCTTGGTCAGACAGAGAAGTCTGACTACTTAGCAAAACCTTCTGGGGTCTGCCAACTAATTAACTGAATTCAGGGGAAACGGCCCAGATGCAAAAGCTAGACAACAGACATACACTGTAGCTACTCTTCATTGCAAGAGCTTTTGTTTGCATTAGTGTCCCTTTAAAACAGGGAATGGTTTAATTTTATTGTGTGGGATATATGCTCTAACTGAAAAAGCAGCAGAGAGTCCTGTGGCACCTTATAGACTAACAGACGTTTTGGAGCATGAGCTTTCGTGGGCGAATACCCACTTCGTCGGATGCATCTTCGTCTATAAGGTGCCACAGGACTCTCTGCTGCTTTTACAGATCCAGCCTAACACGGCTACCCCTCTGAGACATGCTCTAACTGAATATTTTAAATCAAATGGTCTCAAACCATTGTACTATTAGTGGTGTTGCTCCTTTGGATTTTAAACAAAAATGTACATTCCATCAAGCTGTTTATTAATCTTCCTAAAACCTTGTTAATATAAATGCCAACTTTAAGCAGGATAAAATGTATTGTGCTTGAGCACTGTGTTTCATAACAAATCCAATTGAAATTAATATTTTTAAGGGTTATCTACAAGTGTTCTACAATACAATGTGCCATGATTTCTAAGACTACCTAAATAAGATAGTGAGTTAAATATTATCAGTCTTAACTTTTATTTTATTGCTTTCAGCCATTTAAGGTCTATCATTCATTTTGTTTAAAAGTGTTTTCCATTTTAATTCTAATCAACTTATTTTAATGGTGTGACTTTCGAATAAAGCATAGTACATCAGCCATTGAAAAGCTACCTACAGTATTACAGAATGCTTGAATGGCTTACAGATCTTCTATCAATATCCTTGCAACATTTCAACAGTTCACAGTGTAACACAAGTGTTCACTGGGCAATGTTCTTACCACATCAACTAGCTACATTGTTTGATTTTAATGTCTTGTTTATCACAGTTGGAATCTGTAGGGAAATTGGGAGGGATACACAATGATCAATATTGCTCTTATCCCATACTGAAAAGTGCAATCAACTGTAGTTCCAGTTTTTTACTTCAACTTAACTTTCTACTTGTTACTGCTACATGAAGTCAAGTCCCATTGAAATCACTGGGTGCAAGGGAACCTATAGATACTGTATTGCCAGGGTAGGAATATTTATACCTTAACTGCAATATCAAGCTGTGCCACAGCCCTAAACAATACCTTTGTTGTTAAACTTCATTGTATTATTTATTTGTATTAAAGCAGTGCCTAGAGGCCCCAGCTGCGATCAATGCCCCACAGTCCTAGCCAGTGTAAATACATAAGGGAGAGACAATCTCTGCCCCAAAGAGCTTACAATCCAAACAGACACAGAGAAGTTAAGTGGTTTACCCAAGTTCAAACAGCAGTTAAGAGCAGATCAATCAGAGAATCCAGATTTTCTGATTCCTAGTTCAGTGCCTTCTCCACTAGACCACACTGCCTTTCTAATTTGGGCTCGATCCTGCAAAGTGCTCAGCACTATTGAGCCCTTCAGGAACAATGAGACAGATTCCTCACTCCACCCACCACCACCCACTCCGTTTACAATGGACGGAGTGGAAACTACCTGCATTTCCTTTGCTGAGCATTCCCTTGTGTTGGGGATTCCCTAGTCTGTGTAGCCCTGTTTTTTCTATGCCAATTTCTTCCTAGGTCTGGTCTAAGCACAGCCGGCAGAGAGCTCCTGGAGAGTCTGCTGCTCTAACCTGCATCAGGGCCAATAAGAGAATCAGGGAGTTGGCTACTGGGCCAAGCTTATCTTGGCTACAGCAGAGGATCTGGCCAAATGAATCCATGAGAACTCAGGTTTAATAAAGAATCTAGTTAACTCTGTGGAATCAGACTCAATTAAAACCTTTTCAATTATGCTTATATTTGTGTATGATCAACTTTTTTTATTAATTTGCTTATATTTGTCTATCATCAACCTTTCCACAGAAGTATAAATTTCAAAGGCTTCATACAGACTATCTTCAACAGGCATACCCTGAAAAAGGAGTTGCTTAGACCTGCAGAGAAAACTCCCTATAATTTAATAGAAAAATCAAGTGATTTTAGTGCAGGGCTGGAGACAGAAGATACTGAGAGTGATGAGGAAATAGAAACCAATTCTTAAAAAAAATAAAAATAAAAAACACCTGTCTAAACCAAATGAGCATAGCATTAGAATACTTCCCCAAATCAATTATAGATAGGAAAATAGAGCAGAGTATTGGGAACAATAGTAAATGTTTGACACATGAGAGAATTTAATAGTCTGGTGCTAGAAATCAGTTTTACTTTTCATCCTAGGACAGTAAAGATCTTTATTAAATATAGATACAGCAAGTACATTGGGGAGGGGGATCTTATTGTTGTTTAAACAACACAAACTAAGACAGATTTATCATCCTCCATTAACTGCATCTTCAATACTTTTGCAGAATGTTCCTCTACAATTTATCACAATACTTTGCAATGGGAGGAAGTAGCTGTCCCTGGGGAAGTTATCACTTTAAATAGCACAGAATTACTGGGATTTCTTAAGGCACCATAAATAAAAGGCTGCACACACAAAGCAAGAGCAAACTTTGGTAACTGTTTCAGTATAGAATTGAGTTTGTTTTATCAACAGTTATATTCTTTCTAAAGAATTCATATTCTGTTACTTAACTTTCCCAAAATGTGGCTTGTGTGCATTATTCTGATCTTCTAGGCAGCATTATCTCTTACAATTTCAAGAAGTCTACCCCTGGATAGTTTTAGAGTGCATGGAGTTTAGATTAAATTAATGCACTATATATAGCTTTACTAATTTGGTACATTTGTTCATTCTCTGAAGAGGCCATGAGCTCACCTGCATTTCAAAACATTAATGTTTTACTAGTTTTAAACATTAAAGATGAATGGAAAATGGGTGAATAACATTTGCTATGCAGCAAACAGTGCTGCTGGCTAATTCAGAAGGCCTGATGAAGTTAGTGGAAATAATATATGAATATGGCAAAAAATATGGACAAGACAAAAGCTATGGTCCTATTTAAGGACACTAGGAAAACATGCAAAATTCCAGTGAACAACACAGCCATATAGCAAGGGGAAGAATAAACACTTGATGAGAAGGGACATAAATCTGAAGGTTAAATTTTGACTTTTAAAAACTATTTGGTCTCTGTTAAATTACAGCTGTGAAACATGGACATTCAAACAATCGATAATAAAGAAAGACAGTCCCTCAAATTATGGTGTTATAGAATAATTCTGAAAATATTATGCACAGACTACATAACTAATTAAATGTACTGGTGATGACTGGAACTTAACAAATGCTAGTTAGAGATCTTATGAAATGAAAGAATAAACTTGCAGGGCACATTTTAAGAGTTTCAGCAGGTGATGTATGTTTATGGGCACTGGAAAGGAAAGTTGATGGCAGAACGTGAGGCAGAAAAAGAAGATATTGGCATGGACAATGTGATATCCTGGGTGGAGCAGAAGGATTGTTCATCCACAAAGAGATTAGCAGAGGGTTGTACAGAATGGGCTACCATGGTTGCAAACCTCCACTAATGGAGATGCCACATAATAATAATAATAAGAAACATTAAAGGAAGTTCTGAATGGAATCATAAAAATAATGAGTGCTGGTGCAAAGATACATTCTTTGCGACAGATTCTGTTGCTATCTAAGATACCAGTCAACATGAATAAAAGTAAGAAGCCCTGTCAAAGTCACATTAATTACCTAAAACCAGGAAGAAAACAAAAATGGATCATTCAACATGTGTAATGCCTAGCACAATGGGTGCTGATCCTCAATTGGGACCTTTATGTGCTACCACAATACAAGTGATAGTATTATTAATGCACTAGTATTCTACCAAACTCTAAGAGGGAGTGAATTCCAAAGGTGAACACACCTCAACTGAAAAAAGTCTTATCACTTACCCCAGAGAATTTACTCTAGGAGTTACAGTAACAGCCTCCCAGAAGTTCCTAACTCTCATTACTGGGTAGAGGATGAGAGAAATACATATGTGAAGGAAAAACACAAGCCCAGCAGGATTAGAGCTGTGTGGCATTGGGCAGGCACCAGTGTCCATCTCAAAGAACTCAAACTAAATAGCACTGTATTATTCCTTCACAAAAGACTCAGAGGTCTATTCTCCCAGAATTGTGCACGTGCAGTTCTCATTAACACTAATGGGAGTTGGCATAAAGAGGAGAACAGACTCCCCTCACTCTCTGAACTGGATTAAGCAGGCTTATTTTATACTGTAACATTAGGAAGGAAATATGTTTACTTGCATTAAAGACCCACGTTTGGGAGCAACACCTTCAAGTTATGATGTTTTCCCTTAATGATTCAAATACAAAGCTAGACACACTAAGTGATCACACTTTTTTCCTGACAGACATCTCTTTATGCTTAAAATAGGATTAAGTTTGACAAGAGTGTGATAAGTGAAAGTTCCCGACACTAATTAGCAAATACTTAGACTCCATAAACTGTATGTTCTTCCTTTCAAAATTACACACACATAAAAATCCTGCATCTTGAAAGAAATTCTAAAAGTACACAAAGTTGAGGAAATAGAAAGAATGTCAAAAGTAATGCAGAGGATATAAGCAGATGTAATATGCACAAATATTCAACGAAACTAAGAAGAAAAAAATATTTTCAGTACAAAAATATTACTGCAGTCAGAATAAAATGTATTTCAACTAATGTTTCTATTTAATTCACCTTGTTTAGGTCTCCCAGCTAATTGTACATAATTGTCTGCTTTTTTCAAAATATGAGAGAAATAAGCCTAACTAATAACTAAGTCTAAAGACATTTCATTGTTCGAGTGTCATTAGATGTTTATGCTGTAACAAGAACCTATTAAAATTACTAAGAACACTATCCTAGGTTTGCTTGCTCTCAAAAAAACAGAATCAAAACGTTTTCCAATTGATTCTTCCAATCAACAGAGCTAGAAAGACTAATAAAAAGAAATCCTGGGTACTACTTTTCTTATGGTCCTACTTTACACTGCCAGCTATGTTCATGGCCTGATAAACAGAAGAAAGACGTTATTAAGAATGAAAAACCATGAACTGCTTGCATATTGGCTCTTGTGCACCCATTAATTAAACTCGACAAAATTTATTTGTCATTGTTAAGGTCCATTTATTTTCATAGAAAAGACACACAACTGACTCATTCTAAAAAGCATATTTTCTACAGCGGTGCTATCCTCTTTGCTTTGCAATGTTTCTCTGCAAATTTACAAATTAAGTTGCAATAATTGACAAACGTGGAAAAAAATATTTTAAACTCAAGAACAATTCATTACTGTTCTTTGCGTGAATATTTTATTGGTATATAAAAATTCATTAAATACAATATTGTAAGTAGATACATTTACTATAGGTGAGCAATAATTCCTAATAAAGTAATTATGCGCAGAATAAATAATTTAGGACAATTTGTTTTTATTTATTAGACAGTTCGCATCTTCCCCCCCTAAAAAAGGTAAATCGGCAAATGAAACAGAGTTTCACTGTAGAAGACATAAAAGTGTCCAATTCAGTGCTCCCTTTTGTTAAATCATAGCAAGCTGATGTACCTCATTTTAATCACTCAGTACAGAACACTGGGCTAATGTCTCTTTAAAAACAAACCATGTATTTAATGAGTATTGCCTACTCAAAGGGAATAGAGCATGCATGGTTCATACATGCTCCAAACTTCGCAGTGCACATCACTGAGATTACAGTACATTCCTGAGACCTATGTCATGCATCTTCTCTACAGATGCTGCCATAACAGTGATATTCCTACCTATCCACTAGCTCAGCACTAGGAGCACCATGGTGCCACACAGACTTTATACAGAAAGAGGAGAGGGAAGAATAAACTTCCAGTCTAAGCTGATTTTTTCCAGACATGGAGGTTGAAATTTCCACCTCTCTTCTTACTGCCTCCATTATCATCATGTGCTAATCAGAGAGAGCTGGGGCACAATGAGGGCCTTTACCAGGGCTGGGAGCATGCCCAGTACACCTGTGCCACTTCCAGGCCAGACTTAAAATACCCAGTTTGAATCTTTTTCTAGTATGCAGTTGTCTGAAGTTTCCCTTTTCATATTCCACTGCATGAAGTCAGATACATGCTGTGACATACTATACTTTGGGAGAGCATCAGGGCCAGCTCCAGGTTGGGGCCCCCCCCCCCCCCGCGCAAAAAAACAAACACAAAAACAAAAAAACACAACGGAGTGCCGCCCCTTGAAAAGTGCCGCCCCCAAAGGGCAGGAGTGCCACCTCTAGCACATGCTTGGAACACTGGTGCCTAGAGCCGGCCCTGGGGAGCATCTTGTAAACCCCCATTTCCTCATCTGTATATAACTGTGATATTGCATATAAAGCATTCCATGTGCGGTACCAGGGAAAAGGTTATGATCGGCTGAAAGTCACTGTTCTATCTAAATAAGTACATCGTCAGTGCATATGAAGTTATGAGATTGTGTTATATGGTTGTCACTAAAACATGCTGTATGTTGGGGAATCATCCAGATATTAGCTCCGCAGAGACAACAGCAAGGAAAGTAACCAGCGCCTGGGTGCAGTGTCAAACAACCCATCAACAGCCATTGTCCAGCAAGGGAGCTACAATGCAATGACTCACCTGCATGAGGCCACACCAGGAGAATTGCTCAACCTTGCTTGGGGACTCAGCAATGCCCCCAGACATGCCTGGACTTGTGTTCTCCAAGCACATGGACTAAGGGTATAAAACAGGACACGGGGCCCATGCTTCATCTTTCTCCTGTCCCCACCTATGCTGCAAGCAACAAGGAAACTGAGAAGACTTAAGACTCCAACAGAGGAGACTGGCCCAGGTTTCAAGGGTGAAATCCGTGTACTATGAACGGCAATATCCAGTGGAGTGAGAAAAACTGCTTAATCTAGATGTTGCCCAGTCTAACAGGGTTGAGAGTTTAGACTGCGTGCTTATATTTTATTTTATTTTGGTAACTAACTCTGACTTTTTGTCTATCACGTATAATCACTTGAAATCTATCTTTTGTAGTCAATAAATTTGTTTAACTGTTTATCTTTACCAGTAAGTTTGCCTGAAGTGTTTGATAAAGGTGCTTGCTCAGGTTTGCAAAGATTTGCACTTTCCATTGATGAAGTGGTTAACCAATTAATAAATTGAGCAGTGAAAGATGGTATATTCCTGAGGTACAGTGCTGGGAGCTGGGGGGATTCAGCTGGTGCCTCTCTCTGTGTGATCCATGAGTGGCTCCGGGAGCATTCATGCAATCTAGCTGGATGTGGGGCTCCGCATGCGGTTGTGCTGAGTGATAAGAGCGCCTGGAGGGGTTTGCTGCTTGTCACTAGCAAAGAATTGAGAGAGAGCGCCCAGGCTGGAGAGCTAAAGGGGCACAGCAGTCCCACAGTCCCAGGCTGCACCTCGGGGATCCTGTCACACATGCATCTTACAAGTTTAGAATGTTTTGAGCTACTAATAAAAAAAGAAAAAAAAATGAGTTAGGCATTTAATTCTTCTCAGCCAAACAGAATACATACAAATGTTCTCTTTGGCACTCTGAGGTTTCAAAAGGAGCCCATGTTTGACTAAAGGGTGGCTTTATGGCCATGATAAATACTTGTGTAAATAGAAGCAACTTAAACTGCACCACTACAGCAAACGCCTCAGCCGCTCCCACTCAACAATATTTTGGGAATATGTTTAATAGTTAGTTGAACTTGCCATTTTCACAAATGTATAAATCCACCTGTTAATTATAAAAAAAATTAAGCACTTTGAGAGCTAAAAGGCTTTTTCATATTGTAAACAAATGTATGAAGTGTTTCTAAACACATTCTATAAAGATTTTGCAAATAATGTATTTAACATTTGATAAACACATTTTTATTTCTAATGCTTCAATCTCAAAAAGTTTGGCAGAGGTAGCTAGGAAAGATACTGCAGTAACCAGAAGATACATGGGTCACAGTTGCATCTTATGAAGTTAGTAGCCTAGAAATACTTCTAGTAGTTACACACACCTTGGCTCCACACTTAGATTTTAAAAATAAAACAGAGGTGTTATTTTCTTACTACATTTTCATGAAGTAACCCCAACTCTATAGTAGTGTATTCTCCAAAACCTAGTTTTCCCACTGTATCTCCAAATAAAAAGTATTATCAAATTAATATACTAAATCCAGGTGCTCATGGTGAGCATTCAGTCCTCATCTGCTGTGTGTGTTGCCTGGAGTATTTCAATTATAAATCAGGGGGGGGGAAACAATTTGAAGCATTACATTTTGAAAAGGTTAATTGGAATAGCAACTCAGAAGTTAAAAATCCATGGAGTTTTATAATACACGAGAAGAGTCGGGGAATAATTAAATAGAACTATAATGGTATCCATTTTGTAACTAAAGGGCTTCCTGAAAAAAAAATCCAATTGAAGAACCTAACAGATGTCAGTTTTCAGTGACCATCCATGGCCAGAATATGACCATTCATTCAAGAGCATATACATGTTTACATATCTAGCGCCCATTTTTGAACAAAGTCTATCACAGGGTGCCTGGATTGCTCATGAGTTTTGTACTGAAGAATGAGCCTTTACTTTTAAGTCACCCATACAAACCCTGCTCAGATCAGTAACAAATGAAAGCAGATACTATCCAAAGTGTGGATTCTCCATCACTGACAATTTTTAATTTCAAGGTTGGATGTTTTTGTACAAGATCTGTTCTAGGAATTATTTTGGAGAAGTTTCATGGCCTCTGTTACACAGGAGGTCAGATTAGATGATCACACTGGTCCTTTCTGGCCTTAAAATCTATGAATGTTCACTGGTGAATGTGAAAATTATTTTTGGCCTCAACCTAGTTCCTAGTACATAATAGGTCTCCACGTAGACAATCTCAGATGACAGAAACTGAACCACATTAACCCTTACTGGCAGTCCTTAAAGGGCAGGGTTGAGATTAATTAGCAGTGCATGTTTGGGGAAGTCTTGAAACAACCCTATTTCTGTGTATGAATGAAAGGCTTCCATTTCTAGGACTGTCCTGAACTTCATTAGCATTAAATCCAAACAAAAAAAGTTGCCATGTGACCACATCAATTTTGAGTAAAAAGGAACTATCACAGGAGCAGAACGGAAGAACTATGTGAAGGAACAGAAGAGAAACGGCTAAAATATAACTAAGGCTAAGGTAACGTACACATTTAACAAAACATATGGGCCACTGTCAAATAAACTGAACTTCTTCAAAAACATCTTAATGGGGGGGGAGATAGCTCAGTGGTTTGAGCATTGGCCCGCTAAACCTAGCATTGTGAGTTCAATCCTTGAGGGGGCCCTTCGGGCAAAATCAGTACTTGGTCCTGCTAGTGAAGGTAGGGGGCTGGACTCAATGACCTTTAAGGGTCCCTTCCAGTTCTAGGAGATAGGTATATCTCCATATTTTTTTTATATATTTATATCCCACCATTATCCTTTCCTAAGGCAGGAGACAGAGGTAAAAAGATGTGCTTTATACAGCGTTCTGAAGGGTCAACAAAATCTGCCTTTGACATACCAAGGAGAACAGCAAATTCCAGAGAAGTGTCACTTTCAAGTAGTATACCCTGACCCATGTCTAAGAACTGCTGGCTCAAGCCCAACAGTAAATCAAATTCTGAGGTGGCATGGAGGGATACTAATCAGTCTCTGTAAAGGTTGTCTAGATACAAACCACAAGACTACAGACATCTTGAAATGCACCCAGCCATAAACTGCCGAGAGGGACACAGTTAGTTAACTAAAGTGCTTCTTAGTCACCACAACAGTCTAAAAATTTAAGAGCAGTTGGTGTTGAACAAGCATCTGTAGACTGTTAACCTGAGGGAGTATAATCCTTGCAACAACCTCAAGATGTTTCCACATATTAGTACAAACATAGCAGCAGCCAAACTTGCTGTCATTCGAATCTCACTTTGAGCCAAGTACTGGGAAAAGCAGAGAAACTGCAATGTATGGATGTTTAAAAAAAAAAAATTAAGAACTGAGTAACAACACATCTCTCAATGGAATCTAAATCACCTTCAGTCTCCCCTTTTGACTTCACGTACACATTGAGCGAGAAGATGGCACACTATATGAGAGAGCCAGTGGGGCAGGTAAGACCAACACCTATCTTCAGAGCCTATCAGGGAGGAAAGGTAGCCACTGAAGTGCAATTCTATTCACTTTTGCCAGGATCTGCAGCCAAGCCAACAAAACATATATACATAAAATTTTGCTTACACACACACACACACACACACACACAGAGTTATCATTTTATTATTACCATGATGCTTATAGGAAATTAACTAGCTGATTATCGTTAACTTGTGGGTATTTTATGTCTACAGATAAAAATCACTTCATTAACAAAACAATAAGATCCAAGTTTTGCAGCTTCTATTTTTTGTTTGAAAATTATCTCATATAAAATTAAGACAATGCAGTTCAAGAAGAGAGATCTAATCAAGATACTTCTTGTTTACACTGTGTTTTGGGAGCTCAGCTTTGTTTATCCCTCCAAAAGGGGAAGTGTCTTTTGACATTCCCAGGAGCATTTCATAAGCAACATAGTTTAGGCCCAGGAACATCGTCAGCATTTCCTCCAAGATTTTTAAGAACATAAGAATGGCCAAACTGGGTCAGATCAATGGTTCATCAAGCCCAGTATCCTGTCCTCTGACAGGTGCCCCAAGGGGAATGAACAGACAGGTTAACATCAAGTGATCCATGCCCTGTCACCTAATCCCAGCTTCTGGCAAACAGAGGCCAGGGACACCATTCCTGCCCATCCTGGCTAACAGCCATTGATGGATCTATCCTCCAGGAATGTATCTAGCTCCCCTTTGAACCCTGTTATAGTATTGGCCTTCACAACACCCAATAGGCAACCCAATGTGTTCCCCCCAAAGTGGGAGAGGCTTGGAAAGAAAGGAAACAATACATCTGAGACTGCTGCTTTTGTTATAAGCAAAGACCAAATTATAGATGTGGCAGAGGCAGCAGGTTTTATGGGAAAGGAATAATGGAGGCAGAAAATATGGCATAGCCAATATAGTTTTGACTTTGCAAATCACAGGATAATGTAAACTCTCAGCGGCAAAATTAAATGTGGAACAGTAGAAGTACTACAGGAAAAAAACGTCTCTAAATGTTTTAAAAATGCTTTCTGCTGAATAAAGCCAAAACAGTATATTTACAATCATTATCTTGCATTGCAGTTTGCGTTGTTTATAGCTTAGTATAAACTAGCTCTTTGGTATGACAAATGTACAGAGATTTAAGGATTCTTAGACCGGAAATTAGGGGCCATCTTTTTGTTCTGTGATTGAACAGCGTCTAACACAAAGGGGTCCTGCTCCATGCCTGAGGCACCTATGGCACTATGGTAATATAAATAATAAATTAAAAATGTATTTGGGATCCTTATATCACGTGACTGATCTGACATGAACAACAATTCACACACCCACTCACCCCAAATAAACTAACTAAATAAATAAATCTATATATAGATTCTGTTGATTCAAGTTCGTGCTATCCAATAGTGGTCTCACATAAGGCCATCTATTCCTCTGGTTTTTATTTTAGAAATAAAGGCCTGAAATGATAATATTTTGAGATTAGAAGTGATTGCTGTAAAGTGCAAATTGGACTCACAATGTGCTCTGTTATAAGGTCTTGTACCCTCATGTAAACTAAAAAACTAGATTTTTGAATGAGGCATTTCCTTCCAGACTTCCTTCCTGAGGAATCTGTAGTTGAACCTCCCCACCAGGCTGCTAGAGGCAACAAAGAACGTCAAGATTTTGACTCATGTCAGGAAGTTAGTGCTGCCAAAATTACTAAAATCTGAAATGTTGAAGAGATGTAAACAAAGAAAAGAGCACCAAAGAGACGGAAGGAGATTTCACAATAAAAGAACCTAACATTTACACCAAAAACAAATTTTGTTGATCTATCATGGCATCTATTCCCTGAGCTTTTACTCTATTCCCCCTCACAGCCCAGTATCTGCTTCTGCAAGATCCAGAAAGAAGTTACTGGCCCTGATCCTCAGCTGAAGCCAAGAACTGAAGCATGGGGTCCAAGTAGGTGAAGGTTATTTTAAGTCACCTTTCCACTCCGATTCTGGGATTTCTCCGTGCTAGGTTAGGGTTAGGCCACATAGCCTGCACGAAGGGGGAAGTATAGGAAATACTGAGACTCTGCCTCACCGGTGCATTGCCCTAGGCTAGAAAATCTTTTAAGAGACAAGTAACCTTAAATTAGATCATTGGAGCATTGTGAAGCTGCTCAACGGCTGGGGAGGCCGTGGCCCATCATGCAGTGTTTGTTACATCAGTCTGTGGCCATGGAAGTATAGTCACAAACTCTGCACGAAAACATGCCTGCAGGGTTCTATAGGAGATAAAAGAAAAATCACTGATTTCAGTACAAAATAATTGACAAATATGGCAAAATAAAACGATGAAAAAGCAGCACACAGTCTAATGCTTTAAGTATGATGCACTAAATCAGGGATCGGCAACCTTTGGCATACGGCTTGCCAGGGAGACTGGCTGGTTTGTTTACCTGCCGTGTCTGCAGGTTTGGCCAATCGCGGCTCCCACTGGCTGTGGTTCGCCGCTCCAGGCCAATGGGGGCAGTGGGAAGCCACGTGGGGCGAGAGATGTGCTGGCTGCCGCTTCCCGCCACCCCCAGTGGCCTGGGACAGCAAACCGCGGCCAGTGGGAGCCGTGATCAGCCGAACCCTGCAGACGCGCCAGGTAAACAAAGGTTGCCACGTGCCACGCGCCAAAGGTTGCCAATCCCTTTAAATATTAAAATTTCTCAAAATGGTACCATGAAGCAACTCACATTGCAAGAAAAAACACACACATGTTCATTTCACAGATCAGCGTGTCATCTCCTAATTAACTGTAATATATTTTAATAGGTATCCTGTGAGGAAGGTCCAGAGAGTTTCATAGAAGGGGTTGGTACAAAGGGAAAGGGTGGATACATTATTTTTAAGTTAAAAATTATTACTGAACTGTTTTCCATTTCCACTTCATCCAAACTACTTTGGAGGGCATTCAGAACATGGTATGCTTAGATCACCTGTAATTTCAGCTGTGTAGTTCACCTTGAGTTTTGCAAGTTCCTTCGTGTCTTGTACAACACTAAGCATTCAACCAGTACTGTACTGCAATGGAACACAAGAATTCAACTCCACCTAGAAAGAATTGGGTGGCGTTCACTAGTGGACACTTAGCTCCCAAACTAATAAGCAAAAGCTTATCTTCACAGTCATTTGAAAGCATCCCACAAAAAGTATCAAGAGCAAACTTACACTACCATTGTAAAAATGATTAACAACCAACCCATTTATGATGGATTACACACTGTTTTAACTACACTGGTATTTAATAAAAATATCTTAGTGATTCCATGGAGTTATTAAAACAAACCCCAATTTCAGCCCCAGACAGAAAGGTAAAATTTCTGTGAAAGTACTGCCAGATACTGAATCATACTGAATATAAACTCCATTATGTAGGGACTTTTCTTGTTTAAATTTGATTTAGGACAACAACAAATAAAACGAAGCTTCTACAGTAATTCTAAGTTCCTATATCCCTAGGCTATTTTGGTTAAACTGAACCATTCAAATGCTTAACTTTGGAAAATATTGATGTTATTTCAGTTAAACTACTCACATGCTTAAAGTTAAACACATGCATAAACGTTTGCAGGATTCAGACCTAAAGTGGCTCTGGTGCCTGCATGAGCAGTAAGTTCAAAGGCCACCCTACCTTTCAAGAAGATTTTCTACGCTGTAAGCCGTGGGAAGTTTTGCTGTTACTTCTAAATGACCCGTTAAACAAGAGGCAGACTCCATTCCTTTCTATTTCTGAATCCATATATTTGTAGCACTTTTGCATGATAATTTAAAATTGTTTTTCATTTTGACAATTCTAATTGTGTAGTGTCACAATTTCCCATGAGGTGCTTCCCTCCCTCCCACCCCCATTACATTTCTTTCCAACTAAACTTGCCTCTTTCCTGCTTTTGTGCTTCTTTGACAACACATCTTTTTCAGTTTCTTTAGCTTAGCTGCCAAACAGTAAATAAACAACAAGTCAGACCAATAAAGTGTTGTAGGTTTTATTGCTGATGAAATATTAGCAGGATTGTGTGTGCAGATGCCATACCTTTCTGAGGAATGCATGCTTTACATAAAGCACACAACGAACAAATCCTAATTAGCCCCCATCAAATCTATCCATGCCTCTAGGCTTTAGGAAAGCATATTGCTTTCTAAAAAAAAATTCTGAACAAGTTCACGATAGGGCCACTCACAGTTTATCTAGGTACTAGAAATGAAGGGCTTGATCTTGCTCCCATTGAAATCAAGGGAAAACTCCCTTGCTTCCAATGGTGCAAAAGGAAGTCTAAATCAGAAGTCTGCTTTAAAATTTGTTGAACTATTCTTTAAATGTTTGTAGCCATTTATTAAATTCCTTCCCAATGAAACAATTGTTTAAAAGAGACTTGGCCCATTTAACAATCAGAGGCCTGGTCTAAACTACGATTTTAGGTCGAATTTAGCAGCGTTACCTCGATTTAAGCCTGGACTCGCCCACACGACGAAGCCCTTTTTTTCAACTTAAAGGGCTCTTTAAATCGATTTCTTTACTCCACCTCCGACGAGGGGATTAGCGCTGAAATCGGCCTTGCTGGGTCGAATTTGGGGTAGCGTGGATGCAATTTGACGGTATTGGCCTCCGGGAGCTATCCCAGAGTGCTCCATTGTGACCGCTCTGGACAGCACTCTCAACTCAGATGCACTGGCCAGGTAGACAGGAAAAGGCCTGCAAACTTTTGAATTTCATTTCCTGTTTGGCCAGCGTGGCGAGCTGATCAGCACAGGTGACCATGCAGAGCTCATCAGCATGATGTGCACACTGCCGGGTCCAATTTCTTGTTTTGATCCACTCAATCTATCTTTTACATCTTCGGCTGGCAGCAGACGGTGCAGTACGACTGCTAGCCATCGTCATCTCCTGGGTGCTCGGCAGAAGATGCTTCATTACGATTGCTAGCCATCATCATCTCCTGGCTGCTCGCCAGAAGACAGTGCAGTACAATTGCTAGCCATCATCATCTCCTGGGTGCTCGGCAGAAGATGGGAATGACCTGGCTGAGTCACTCCCATGTCTGCCCAGGCGCCCCTGACTGACCTCATCGAGGTCGGCTAAAAGAGCACCCAGGAATACGACGACGATGGCTACCAATCGTAATGCACCGTCTGCTGCCAAAAGGCAATGAGCTGCTGCTGTGTAGCAATGCAGTCCCACATCTGCCAGCACCCAGGAGACGTACGGTGACGGTGAGCTGAGCGGGCTCCATGCTTGCCAGGGTATGGCATCTGCTCAGATAAACCCAGGAAAAAAGGCGCAAAACAATGGTCTGCCATTGCTTTCACGGAGGGAGGGAAGGGGGGCCTGATGACATGTACCCAGAACTACCCGCAACACAGTTTTTGCCCCATCAGACATTGGGATCTCAACCCAGAATTCCAATGGGCAGCGGAGACTGCAGGAACTGTGGGATAGCTACCCACAGTGCAACACTCCAGAAGTCGACACTCGTCTCGGTACTGTGCACTTAGAGCATTTTGTGTGGGGACACACACAATCGACTGTATAAAAACAATTTCTAAAAAAACAACTTCTATAAATTTGACCTAATTTCGTAGTGTAGACATACCCAGAATTAGCAGGGTTTACTTCCTTTCCTTTTAGTTCACTAGGAAAAACAGCAGTTGGAACTACCTGAAACACTGTAGCTTTACAATGCATAGATACAGATTATGAACTACAGAGGTTTAACTTTTGCCCAAACATTTTATGGTGATTTGTCAACTATGCCTGGCAGAAATCTGCTAGGTAGGAACAAGAGCAGGATCCCCAATCCCCATACCACTTCAGACTGTCCTCAAATTGAGCTTTTATTGACCTGGGGAATTCTTACCCCCTCATATGCATAAAAAAACTCTTCCCTATTCAGTATGCATTTCTCTTATCACCTTGTCATGCTAGTTATTTAACAAGAAAGTGTGCATTTTCTGAAGATAAGTCCCAAAAAGAAAAAGACATTTAATCAAAAAATGGTTCCACATGGCCCAAAGTCAGAGTGTATGGAGAGCAAGCCAGACCATTCTCACATGCTCTCATGAAATTAGGCCCCGCAGATTCCAGTGTGGGGTCCTACATTCTGTATTTCATAATACTAAAATGTTAATTATCACGTAAGAATAAACAAGCTTTTAGTCCCTTATTGGACAATATTATTGGCTTACTATTAGCTGCAAGGTGACAGCACCTTGATTCTT
This sequence comes from Mauremys mutica, assembly GCF_020497125.1. Taxonomy (NCBI): domain Eukaryota; kingdom Metazoa; phylum Chordata; order Testudines; family Geoemydidae; genus Mauremys; species Mauremys mutica. The sequence continues at coordinate 3,254,915 of NC_059087.1, forward strand.
TTTACCAGTCTACATTATTTCGCCTAAAACATTGTTATTAAAAATGAAAAGAACAAATGTACACATTAAGAAAGAAGTTACATTGGGCAAATGTGTTCCCCATCTGCATACCAAATACAAAGCAGCTTCAGACTAACTTTTGCCAATTACAGACTAGACCTTTGTCCTATCTTAGTTTTAAGAGAACACCAAAGTTAGTTTTTGTCAGAAACTTGTGTAAATTAACTTTGACCAATAAGAGTTCATGGAAATTTCTATTTGCACTACAGAAAAAGCCCAGCTCCATTTACAAACGGGCAGCATTACAAGTGTTTTGGAACATATTTTTAAACTGAAAAGCTGACATGACACAGATCAGTGTTCCCGGCCAAGATGCTGCAGTGAAAAAACTTTCTTCATTTTTATCGTAAGTTATCTACCTTCGGAGAACTAAAAAGGGGGCATTGCTTACAAGATCTGGTGGCTCTGAACTGGCTTGCCTCTTCCTCAGGGAGGAGAACCTCTGCTGACTCCGCACTGAAAACCTTCTAAATGATTCTCTGCTCCGGGATGCAAAATGCCTGAAGGAGGAGGTTCGCTTGAAGGGAGTTCTGCTTCCACCCTCCCGCTAGTCCGTTCATGAGCAACTGCAGTTGTGACTAAATTTAGTGCCTCCTGTAAGGATCTACGCACTGTCCCCATCCACTGGGTCATGTGAGTTTGTGCCACTGTTAGTTTGTCTCCAAGGTAATCCATTGTTCCAGGGGGGAAAAAAAAGGAGGGGATCAATATTCAATGTCAATTTATTCTTTTTAATTCTCTATACTCCTTACAGTGCTGTTTGTTTTGCAGAAAAACAGTCTATAAAAAAATTTTCGACAGAGTCTAGTGTAAATAAATAGCACTAGACTAAAACATAGACGTCAGTATTTTTAAATAACAGAAGGTATGTGTGGTGGAGGTTGGTATTTCCCAAATAAAAAGAAATAAAAATGGAATTTCTTCTTACTTACAAATCAGATTTCCAATTACCAAAGAACCTCATCAAAATAAAAATTAAATTTATCAGCCATGTAAACAAAAGAAAATTAAGGTTTAACTTCTGAAAATAGTTACTTGAAAACAGTTTGTCTATTTACAAGCATAGAATTGTTCTCTTACTTTCTCATTGCAGAACAGGAAAAAACACAGCTCCTTTTAAAGCCAAGATATAGGTATATTTTTAATATTAGAATTCTAGAAGGAATCTTATTCTTCTGGCCTGGCAGGTTTTCAGGCAACAGTATGTTTCACAGATTTCTGATGCTTTCATACAATCCATTCACTGGACAAAGTGATACCGTCTTCTGACCAATAAATCCAGGTCTTTTACTATGAAGCAGGTATCAGTGATCACAGAATCCCCTTCTCACAGGTCACACATAATCCTCAGAACCATGTTAGGAGGTTTTCATTTCCGGAGGCACACAAATCCCAAGATAGGCAAAATGAAGCTGAAGGGGAACTGTATTAAGTCTGCTGCCTTCAAGACTGGACTTGCTGGTTGCTCAGAGCCTGCCAAAAGATCTTCTGGATGACATCAGCTCTCCTCTTAGAAGGGGCTTCAGAACGGAGGAACGTAGCAGGGAACGATAAACTGCTGTACAAGTAGTCAGCAGAGAGACTTTCTCCACCCCATCACAAGTCGCTACACACTTTCGCTCCTCTCTCTATACTGCTAGGAAATACACTCTTGAAGATGTTGTTGGCTAGCACAGCTGCCTGCAAGCCCATCTGAATCTTACAAATCAAGAGCCTACCATGCTCTGAATTCTCCCTGAATAAGGCTCAAGAGGCTATAAGCAGATGAAAAACTGCTGCCTTTGGTATCCTATTCTGTTCACTCGGTTCCTTCCCTTTCTCTCCTCCTCCTCTAGAGAAAAAACAATGAGCTAGGTGAAACAGCCGCAGAGGTCTGCCTAAGGAAGGATCTGGGCTGGGCTTTATTATAGTACAGGCAGGATTGCCATGGCAACCAAGGGAACAGCATCTGCCTGCTGCCTGGGCAGGCAGGAGAGTTGAACAGATCTACTGGAATGATTCATAGTTTGCATATGTCACGTGTACTTACAGATTTTAACCCTTCCCTAGAACTGCGATAGAAACATTTCAGTGAATGGACATTTTAGTAAGCCGCCAGAGACACTACTGTACATTAAAATGCAGCAGCCTAGCAGCAGAAAACTATAAACAGAGATCACATTATAAATGCAGGAACTATAAATCTTAAGAATTCTGGAGTATTTGCCACACACTATTTTTGTTCACAAATTTTAAAAACTTTTTGCTTAAATGACCATTCTTATAATATGAAACATTCATAACAGATAATGATTAACCCAGAGTATCAAAGAAAAGCTTCAAAGATCTATTCGGTTTATAGTTTTTCTACATGAATTAGATGAGAAATCATGTTTTGAGTTTAGTTTTAGTTAACTGTTACACAAATTTCTATTCTTAGACATGGCTATTCTTAGATGGCTAGCAGTCGTACTAGTTCTTAGTAAGTTTCTCCATTTGACGTCCCCATATATACTTTTGAAGATTCTCAAAACTCCTGACATCAAAGGAGGTACACTAGTTCTGATAGGATTTAAAGGTCATCAATTCCAAGATGTTAGAAAATGCAGTTCAAGGAAACTCTAGATTCTACTTTCAAACAAAACAAGAACTACCAAAACAAAAATCTAGTGACCTTTAGGACAGCAGAGCCTTCGGGATGTTTTGAGGAAGGGTGTCGTGTGTATACTAATTTTCACTGTATTTCCAGAAAAAAATTGGAAGACCAGTAAGAGTACAGGGGACAAGTTTTTGCTGACCATGGTCAAATGTATGTGAAAATATCCCGTAATTTGTCCATGTAATGGTTTATTTGTGTCAGATTTTCACAATCAAACAATAACAGCATGTAACTTTGGGAAGTTAAATGTTCATTGCTCAGGATGGAAATTCTGGAATAAATCAGTTCAAAAGAACTGTAGAAATAACTACGTATAAGGAATACTAAGGTTCTATTAAACTAACAAACTACATGTCCAAGGGCTTCAAAAGTTAAGGACCATAACTGTAATTCACCATGTAAAGGAAAGATGCAAGTATTAAGACAAGGAATGGGTATTAACTTTAAAGTTTCCTTGTTTTTTGTTTCTACCACAAACTAGCATTTTATTTTAATCTCTCTCTCTCTCTCTGGTGCAGTCCTTCCAGGAAGATTATGACATGCATATTTAACTGACAAACAAGCAGCTTCTGTATATTTTCCTGACATGGCTTCCAGCAGGCTGTTTCACAATGATAGAAAAATATTATTTTGACCTTTCTTTGAGGAATGTGTAAACAAACAAACAAAAAGCACAACACAATGCCACAAAAGGAACCAATGGGACTTATTGGGGGAAATAGGATTTTTCTTTCTTCAAAACACGTATTATTGGGACTGGCATTTCAAACATGTCAACTTGGATCCAGCCATGTCAACCTGTTTCTAGTCTTAAACCTGTCCAGTCACAGGGATTTTCACAATACATTTATGGCTCAACAACAACTAAAACTAAGACCTTGTCCACACTACAAAGTTTTGTCGGCAAAAATTGCCTTTTGCCGACAAAACAGGGGAGGTATACACACTACAAAGCTACTTTTGGTGACAAAACTCTGCGTGTTTTGCTGACAAAACAAAACCACCTCAACAAGAGGCATAAAGCTTTTTGCGACAAAGCGTCAGTGAAGACTCTGCTGTTTGTTTTTGTCGACATACCTGGCTTCCCCCAGTATCCCACCATGCCTGCCATGACCACTCTGCTGGCATGCACCCCTCCCCTTTTAAAGTTCCTGGAAGTATCTGACAGCTGAGCGTGCTGCTCAGTTGGGGGGAATAAAGAGAAAATCATTAGCGGGGAAGGCGCCTGTTCTGTCCTGCACAGGAGCACAGCGGCAGGCAGACTGCTGCTGCAGGGAGGCAGAGGGGAGGAGGGACGGGACTGCTGCAATGCTTTGACATTCCTCAGCATGGAGAGCTCCCAGAAACAGCTCTGGATGCTGCTCCCCGCAGATGAGGAGGCTGTGGGAGAACTCAGAGGGAATCACAGAACCAGTCACAGGACCATAAGCAGGCAGGCAGAGCGGGCTGCTTCAGGAAGAGGACCAATGTGCCAAGCAGAGTCAGGGGCTGATGTAGGGGTGGGAGAGTGTCCCTCTCACCCTGCCTCAGGATAGATCAGTCTCCCCCACCCCAAACACACCACTCTCCTTCCCCTGCTCCCCTTCAATTGAAAAACAGCTGACAATCTACTTGGATGCCTCTGGAAGGATGGGAGGAGAAACCTGCATCATGTGACGCTATACCTGCCCCATGAGGCATTGCAAACCCTTCCCAAAGCACCCTGTGGCCAGTTGCACAGTATTTTTTATTAAATCGGGATAGTATTTTTTATTTAAATCGGATTTTTTTGATAAAATGCTTTTTGAGGGAAAAACTATCTAAAGATACATTATAGCTCAAAGATATCTCATCATGGAATAGGGATTAAAAATTCTAATTCTATAGTATGAGACAGTATATTCATGTAATGTTTAAGAAAAGTTTTGTAAATGAGTTTCAATAGTTCATGGATTAGGGACCCAATTTTATGGGGTTCCAGGAGCTTTTGTATAGATTATTTAGGTTAATCTTTCTATCTACCCAATGGCACTCAGTGCTCAGTCTAGAAGATACCATCGGAGATGCTTAGTTTTGCAGTTCTCAAACTGTGGATTTGTGTCTCCAGAGGTAACATGCTTGTTAACAGCAAAAATGTTTTTAAATAAATAAAAGTGAGAAATAACAGACCTCAACTCTATTGTCCCTCTGCAAATTTGTGTACACAGAGTCAATCCCTTACCTCTCTCTAAAAGTGCAAAGTTTCAGAAAGTTCAGTGAACAGAAGATTGTTGGGGCGGAATAGATTGGACAAGGAGAAGAAGTCTGGAGATAAATGTGAGAAGCGAAGGGCATATGCTTTTTTGTTAAAATATTATATGTTTGCTGTTGAAGAGAAAAAACAGAATACTTAACATTGTTGTTTTAGTTACATAAAACAAGGTAAATGTCTGTCTGGTGATGTTTCTCCTCCTAATACAGCATGGGAAGAAAATGCTCCAAATATTAATGAATTAACCTGTTGAATTGGAGATAGTTCACCTCCCAATGACTTCATAAATATCTGCTTCAATTACCTTTAGTAAATGAAATAACCAATCATTTATTCTCTGATATAGCTGGTAAAACTCATATGAAAAGTTTTCAAAATAAATCAGTTTAAAAATGTATAGTGTGTATCTTCTAAAAATGAAACCAGATCTATCTGAGTTTGTGAAGAATATGTATTTAGATTATAACAAACCAACAAGAATGCACTTTTATGCAGAAAACCATGATTAAATCAAGTCTTCCTGACTAGTGATTTAAATCATGATTTTAAATCAAATCTACCCTATCTAGTTCAATTTAGTTATGCATGACTATGTGACAATCAGTACTACAAAAATCATTCTTTTACCTGCCTCTCCTAGGCCTGGTCTACACTAGGAGTTTATGTCGAATTTAGCAGCGTTAATTCGACTTAACCGTGCACCCGTCCACACCAGGAAGCTAATTAGTTCGACCTAGAGGGCTCTTTAGTTCGAATTCTGTACTCCTCCCCGACAAGGGGAGTAGTAGCGCTAAATTCGACATGGCTATGTCGAATTAGGCTATGTGTGGACGGAAATCGACCTTAGTAGCTCCAGGAGCTATCCCACAGTGCACCACTCTGTTGACGCTCTGGACAGCAGTCCGAGCTTGGATGTTCTGACCAGCCACACAGGAAATGCCCAGGGAAAATTTGACACGCTCCGGCACCTTGTGGATGTTCTGCAGGACCAGAGGCAGGAGGACAGATCCCCACTGCACTGTATCTGCAACCGCCCTCCCCCGCCACAAAGTCCCAAACCCCCCTCACCCAAAGTAACAAGAAGGAGGGGCAACAGGGGCCGTGAAAACTGTCACTGCACCCCTGCAGAGTGCACAAATACAAGAAGGCTCTCATTCCCTAAATGTTGAGAAGTCCTTCCCTTCCTGGCTCACCGAAGCCCCAATCCAGTTTCATCCCCTAACTGTGTAGTTGAGTATTAAAAGTAGTTTGCTGTTAATTACTATTTCCGTCAAGTTTTTCTACAGAAGACTGTCTGTGAAGGGGGGGGGAAGGGGGTTGTTAATTGCATTAGGACAGTCACCTTTACCAGGGTACAGACACGGGGGGCAGGATCAACAGCAGGTCACACACACAGTGCAGTCAGTAGGCACCCTGGTCGGTCTGGGAAGTGTTTTCCATGTTCTGTGTGGGAGGGGGGTACGTGGCTTTGTGGCATGGTGAGGGCGGTTACAGAACTTATGCAGCGGTCCTTGTCCCAGACCACAGAGCCACGCAGCAGGGGAATCTGTAACCATCCTCCCCCGCCACAAGGTCACATAGCCCCCGCCACACAGAGTCCCGAAAAGGAGGGATGGCAGGCTCCGTTGAAACAACCAGTCCTGGCACTGCAGACCGCTCTAGGAGCAGGAGCCTGTCATTCCTCGAGTTTAGAAGCGGTGTTAACATCACTGCACACCCTACCCACCACAGTCTGCGTCCCTGTTTCAACCCTTTAACGCGAATTCATTAATAAAGAAAACATTGTTAATTAACAATGCTCCATTAACTTTATTTTTAAACGTGTGTTGGAAGGGGGGAAACGTGGTGAACGGGGTATGTAACCGCAGAAGAAAGTCAACAGTAACTGAAGCAGGGGCAGGTTCAGCTTCTCTGTAAAGAAACTGAACAGTCACAGGTTACCCTGCTCCCTGAGGAACCTAGCTTTCAAAAGCCTCCTGGATGCACAGCGCCTTCCCGCTGGGCTCTTCTAATTGCAACGGCTGTCTGGCTGAGCATAAATCAGCAGCCAGGCGATTTGCCTCAACCTCCCATCCCGCCATAAGGTTTCCCCCTTGCTCTCACAGAGATTGTGGTAGCACACAGCAAGCTGCAATAACAATGGGGATATTGGTTTCGCTGAGATACGAGCGAGTCAGTAAGCTCCTCCATCTCCTCTTGAGACGTCCAAAAGCACGTTGAATGATGACAGTTACCCAAGACCACCCTCTACACATTTTCCCCCCAGCATGCATTGTGGGGAAATCCCAGAATTCAAATGGGCAGCGGGGACTGCGGGACAGCTTCCCACCAGTGCACCGCTTTCCAATGTCGACGCTTGCCCCGTTAGTGTGGACTCACAAATTCGAATTAGTGTCCTTAGTGTGGACACACAAATTCGGACTTTGTAAGGTCGATTCCACAAATTCAAATTAAGTTAAATCGAACTAATCTGGTAGTGTAGACATACCCCTAGTTAACTAGGAAGAATGACTTTAATATATACAGCCTTATTTGGGGCTGAATTTTTATTTCATTTCTATATTCTGAACTAGTATCACTCTGTGAAAGAGCTTCATTAACAAGAATTTCGAAAATCTTAACATAATCTTAGTCATTTTAAGAACAATTGCTTTTACGCATATTTTTTCAAGCTTCAGAATTACATTAAGAATTAGAGATCATTTTAAATTTCAGAAAAGGAAAAGTGGGTGTTGCCATGTGCATTTCCATCGTCTTCACTGTTCAGTTCCAACAGACAATAGGGCTAGTAATGTCTGAAAGATTATTCTAACAATGCTTCTCTCTTGCATACAATAAGGTAATACAATCAGTACACATCTTGCTAGGAATCAGTTAAGATTTTAGATTATGATTTTAATATTAGATAAAGGACTTAATATCAAACTTTAGATCATAAGCATGAAAGGCAAATAAAGACAGCATCAGTACTATGCGATTGGTGCCTTTTACAAATAAAGTGTTTCTGTCTACCAGGAAAAGCTGATTCTTCATTCCTTTTAGTACAGTATATGCTTTCCTTGGTCTCTTTTCCCTTTCAGCCTTCCTTTAAAATTTTTTTTAAACCAATGTATTTTAGAAACAAAACTTCACTACTCTGGTCATTTAACCACCCTAAGAGAGCCTAGAATTGCATGGTTGTGTGGATGCCAAGGCTATTCCTACAACGGTCTGCATGAAAGAGTAATAAAGTTATGATTACTGTGTGACTAATCTCCTTAAATTCCTCCTGAAGGCATTAGTTTATATTTGTAACTGTACAGGTTTCGCAAGAGTAGTGAAAAGTTCTATGTCTGAGTGGTCATTGCTCAGTATAAACTGAGAATTATTACTGAACTGTAATGCTGATATAATCAGTAACTTACATTGTTATTGCACTTAACCTATTTACATCTCAGACTTTCCCAAAGCCAGTCATAAACACTGATTACTTTTAGGCTGCAACCAAAATGAAATTGTGTTAGCAAAAGTAAACCCCCCCATCATGGAGACCATTCCTTAACACAGCAAATATTGGAGAGGTTGTTTGTGTTTTTTAAAGTACGTTCTCATCATAGAGGCCTAATACCATTTCTGAGTTTTGAAAGACAATTCAACCTATAGAGACAGAGTGTTCTTATATTTACATAGCTTTTTCTTTAAAACAAATTACATGTGTACGTACACTCTGTCTAACCAAAAGTTTGGGATTTTCTTTTTAACTGCACACACAAGTGTTAGGAACTAACGTGTATTACTGCCATTTCAAAAGTAAGAAATCAAACAGTTTTTAATTATGGCAGTAAAAATTTAGTACTATCAACACTATGTAAATTGTTGTACACAATGTAGGAACCTTACACTATTACTATACATTCAGTTTAGTCTAAATGCTAAAGTACAATATGTGTGGTGAATATTGGACAAATTTCTCCCTCAGAACTCTATGTAGTGCAGGAAAGTGGAGCCCCCATCAGGGAGCTGGTTACACCTTCAAACTACCCACAATTCTGAAGTTCTTGCTAGAATTTTTGAACTAACTTAAAACTGCGCAGTATGCCGGCACCTCCATGTTGTGTTTACATGACACCGGGGCGGTACTTAGTTTGTAATCCATACCCCAATGGA